>NW_027508741.1:760000-930000 GCF_051911475.1 Siphateles boraxobius | reverse complement strand
GATCGACATCTAAATCAGACCGTTGCACAAAGCACTTAAGACTCTGACTATCTTAAGTGGGACTACACTGCAATGCATTCTGGGTAAAATAAGACACTTTTCACAACAAAAACATGGCGGATCGAGTAAGCGCATTCAAGTGCAGTTTACCCCAGCGGAAAACATGTGTTTGTTGGAGGAGAATAACAGTTCAAGGACATTTTACTTGGGAATTTTAGCGGAGAATGTAGTAAAAAGAAGAAATGTTTAATTTGGAAAAAGATACGACAGCGTTAATCCGACCGTTGAGCGGAGCGTTAAAGACGTACAGAAAAGAAAAGTCCTCATTATTATATATATTCAGTATTACTGCGGTCCCTAAAAACCCTTTCCCTTCTCATAGCTCTCTCCATAACGCCGTCAGCAAACCACAAATTATGAGCATTTTCTCTTTTCTTTTGGCTGTTTGTAATGTAACTGATAGTTACTGCTGGTTGCCAAGGTAACTTAGACCTGGGTTAGCCTGGGTAAAGTGTCTAAATTAAGTCAGTCTTTATTTTTGTGAAACTTGCATTAGACTAGTCTATGAGCAGATTTTAGACTTGTCTAACACTATAGACCGGTCTTAAACAGCTTTGTGAAACCGGCCCCTGATCTTCTCTGTAACTCTACCTCGACCCTACTGGAAAAAACATCAGGTGAAGCTGGAAAAACGTGTCAAAGACAAATCACAAATTTGATCTCTTTAACATTTAAATTCATAGTTTTCACAGGACCGAGGGCAAAACAAGGCTTTCCTCCACTGACCGCCAGTTATTTTTACCAGGTTGGTACTAATATACTATAGTACATTATAATCACTTTTTTGGTCTGGTTCTCGACGGATTTACGTGGCACAGTTATCCTACAAGCTGCCTAAATGTAAAATAACATGATTTGTTCACTGTAGAAATGAAAGATAGGTTCTTTATAGTGAAAAAAAGGTTATTAAAATTAGAGTGTGCATTAAGACAAAGGACCAAATTCAGTATTCAGCTTATTAATAAAATATACTAAGTACTGTCAAGCAGACAAACCTGGAAAATGTTTCGTTAAGTGTCTCCTTAAGCGTATTCCTATCGAAAACTATTATAAACAAAATGCGTAACATGTGTTGCATTTATATTCTGGGCTCGTCTGCTCACTTGTATGAAGTATACATCACCAAATAAGGTGTATATTGAATATAATCTTTTAACATCAGTGTATTAGTACATTAAGTGCTTTTCACGTACATGTCCTGCTGTTTTTAGTGGTTGAAATACTGCAGCAGGTTCTGAATATATGGATCAGAAGTGCACAAAAAATATAAAAATACCCATACAGAAATGTAATATATGTCAATATAAGTAAATTACATATATAATGTCAGTGCCCATGTATGTCTGCTGCCTATATGAGAATATATGCAAAATTCATATATATAAAACACATAGACATACATGAAACATATATTTCAAAATATAGCAAAAATGGCCGTTTTCATGTAAGTGCCAAATATGCACATAAATGTTAAATATATGTAAGACGCATATGTATATATGCATATATGAACTTATTTCAATGCATCAGTATCACATGCATGTATGTTTACATACATTTATTAAATATGTGGGAAACAAATATGTCACTTATTTATACGTAATGTTGTCCATATATGTGAGAAACCAATACTATACTGTAATATATGCAGATATATGGTATCATATATGGATGAACTCAAATATTTTCTTCACATGTTCGGACACATAAATGCAGGCATATATTGTGTTCTCAGATAAGTCAAATATATGTATAGATATATGTCATGCTATTTAAAATATAAGTACATATATGGCCATATATTACATTTTTGTAAGGGTATCACTGTTGAAGTTCTAAGCTGCTCTTCACATTGATTATAGAACTGTATATCTATAGTATCCTGTCTACTTTTTCTAATCTGTGTCTATTTAATTCTTCCTAATGAATCTCTCGAGCTTTGAAAGAGCTGAGTAATAGCATTTATTCACCTCTGGAAGGATTTAACTAGATTAACCAGAATCTAAACCAGGCAATGACCAGCTTGGACCATCAGAAGTGTGTTTGAGCTGTATTTCCCAACGGATCATTCTTTCATCCCTCAGTTTGTTCCGTTTCCTCCTCCTCATTCCCTTTGTCTTCTCCTCTGGATGTTTTTGGGTCTGTTTGTTTTTTGGAGAGAGCGAGAAATGGCTTCTTTCATCCGCACTTTTCCTCTCTCTCTCCTCTGATTTCTGGGATTGGCCGGGGAGGAGTAGAGCTGTGCCCTGTTTGATATCTCGCCTCTCTCTTTCTTTTTCCCGCAGGTTTATCCCGCAGGGCCGGTGCTGATGCGAGCAACTGTCTCCACAGTGACAGACGCCAAAGATAAAGCAAGACAGCTTTGCCGAAGCCATCAAAGGTTGGCAGCCGTCACGATACTATGATTCCTCCCAACACACACACATCAACACACACGTGACACAATCTTCTTTCGTCTTGTTTTGCTTTCGGCCTCTTGAAGACAAACAGAAGTCTTTACTATGAGCAACACATGCCTACTCTATGCATGAAACATGACAAATTATCATTATTTAGTCACTTTCACGTTGTTACAAACTTTCTTTCCTCCATGGATTGCAATAGGACTTAGATATTTTCTATATGACAAAAGCATACAGTTACCAAGGGCTGTCAATCTCCAAAAAATGACAAAGAAAAAAAACTATAAAAGTGGTCTATATGACTTGTCACAAACTTTCTTTCTTCCATGGATTGCAATAGGAAAACTTCAGAAAAATATATTCACACTGCTATTTTCCATATCTCCCCCCAAAAAATATATGACTACAAGTCTTCTGAAATCATTCGATAGCTTTGTGTGAGAAAAAGACCCTGAATTTAAGTCACTATTTACTAATAATGTTCCCCTCCACTGATATCCTTAAATCTCATTTATGCTCGAATAAATGTGTGTTCGACATCATTGATTATTCAAATATAAGTTAAATTTAGTTTAAAAACATTGACATTAAATGTTGAACATGATCTGAAGGATCATGTGACACTGAAGACTGGAGTAATGATGCTGAAAATTCATCTTTGATTACAGGAATAAATTACACTTTACTATAAATTCACATAGAGAATAGCGGCTTTAAATTGTAATCAAATTTTAAAAATGTTACTGTATTTTTTATCTTGGTCAGCATGATAGGAACTATCCACAAAAATATTTTTTTACGACTGAAATAAATATATATTTAAATGATATATAAATATTTCTGTAAAAGCAGAGCAAGTGATTTTATTTGATATTCGTGATCACTATGAGTGTCTACATCCCTTTGAATGTATCATTTTGTTTTTCACACACAAAAAAACTGACAGCATATGGTTTGAAACAAAAGGAGTTTGAGTAAATAAACAAACTGTAAATGTTGCATCAGCTGTTCCTTTAAGATGAGCGATGGAGTGTGTATATGACTTTAATAATGAGTTTTTGCATGAACATTCTTGCTTTTCAGTGCATGACGCATGAGGGGAGGTCGTGCCGAGAGTTCATCCTGTCATGCACTGAAGTGTGTAATGTTACAGTCCAGCTTACAGATCCAGCTCATCATGTCCCTCACGCAGTGCTGCTTCATACATAAAGCAAGAGCTGCCAAAAGTTCAACAGCAATATAGAGAGGAGTTTTTCCTTCTTAGTGTTTGCATTAAAGCATAATTTGCCAGGAATGTGTTTCAGGATTCCTGGTGCAATGCAATAATTCCAGGGTTTTTGAGTGTGTCGTTACTATTCATCATCAGATCCACACTGTTTATCAGAAGCCAATTCTTCCATTCCAATCTGGAGCCTTTATGTGCATTTAAACTGCAAAAACGTTCAGAAAAATGGGTTTTGCACTGGCCCCTAAAACACTAGAGGCCGGGGGTTCGGGATCATGTCCACAACACTTAACGTCAAACTAAATTTACTTTGTTTTTCATCTGTTTAATATAAAATATGAAAAAAAAAAACGTCACCTCAATTCCTTCCTCCAGGGAATCTCCCCTTAGAGGTCAACAGGGTCAGACACATGCCTAGAGTCTCAAACTTAACACATGTGATTGTGGCAGCTGCCTGTGGTGTGTGTGGTGTGTGTGTGTGTGTGTGTGTGTGTGTGTGGTGTGTGTGTGTGTGCCCTTTACGCTGCCACCGCAGCCGGGCCGGTCTGGACACACTGTGTGTTGGTGAGATTAAAAATAAAAGGATTACAATGTCAAAGATTATTATCGCGTAGATAAAGATATGGTGGAATCCGGATTGTCCCGTAGATGGTCTGTTTGCGCTTTAATCTCACACACACACACACACACACACACACACACACACACACACACACACACACACACACACACACACACAGAGCTTAAATCTCATGCACGTTTGTGCTCCGGAGTTCAGTTTTTCCACTATCAAATTCCGTCATATAAAAAGCGAATCCACAACTGACTTTTAAAGGGAATGGGAGAAGAGACTCTGATTGTTTTTTTGCACGTTACGGCCAAAACACACTCATTACTCATTAAGAGAATAGAGACGACACTTTTAGAGCATGCACCGGGAGCGCCGACCATTTTTCCCGCCGTTAAACTAGCAAAAGTGGATTCGGATGCACTAAGTGCACTTGCACCGTCAGCTTTGACAATGCGCCTAGATCGTTGAAATAGGGCCCTCACTCTTCACACAAGTGATTGTGGCAGCTGCCTGTGGTGTGTGTGTGTGTGTGTGTGTGTGTGTGTGTGTGTGCCCTTTACTCCGCCACCACAGCCAGGCCGGTCTGGACGGTGTGTGTATGTGATCCAGCAGAGCTCCAGGCAGGGAGTGGATGTGACTTTGAGTCGCTGCCACTGTTTTGCCGGAGGATTATCGAACCGCTCTTTAACATTCACCAACTCTGTGTGACGGACTGTAAAGTGCTGGTCTCGTGCAGAGAGAAACTGTGAAGTCTAGCTCAGTGTGTATGGAGGACCAGGAGTGCCACTTAAAAATAAAATGAAGATTCAATACATCAATTTAATAATTCAAACATAAAAATATATATAAATAAATCACTTTTAAATGCACAAATTAATAGACATTTTAAAGTTGTTTATTTAATTCGTGTTTTTAAATGTATTGAAATTGAATCTTCATTTTATTTTTAAGTGGCACTCCTGGTCCTCCATAAGTGTGTGGTTTATACTGACCACTGTGTGGATGACACAGGTAAAAACACAGGTTTTGTTTTTACATGGCATTTAGTTTTGTGTTCATTCACTGTAAAAGTTGTACTGAAATTGGCCGCAAAGTGGATGGACTTTTTAGTCTTGCGGTTAGTATCAGGATTGCGAGTACTGTGGGGAATTTTAAATCAAAACTGAAGGCTTATTTGTTTGAAATAGCTTTTAATTGATGATACAGTGGCATCTCATCTGTCTATTGTCTGTTATTTGTTTCATTGTGTCTATGTGTATGCGATGTACAGCTCACAGGGGTGTGAAGTAACGAATTACAAATACTCACGTTACTGTAATTAAGTAGTTTTTTTCAGAAATTGTACTTTTTTTAGTCTAATTTTACTTTTACTTCGGTACATTTTAAGTGATTTATCGGTACTTTTTCTCCGCTATTTTCCTTCTGTTTGTGGTCGTTACTCGTTACATGCTTGTTTTAATTTAATTTTATTTTTATCGATCAACGTGATTGGATCCAGGAATCATCTCGTGACTGTCATCAAATCAAATTAAGCATAGAAAACTTTAACGCCTATTCCTGCTGTTACTCGTGACTGCTGTGGAAGTGCATTCTTCACGCATCAATTCAATCCAGATATCAGCGTCTTCCTCTAATATGCTAAAGGTACATTTCAAATTTCTGCTTAATATGATATTTATATAGGCTGGCCTGTCTACAGGGCCTACCATTTGGTCTGAGGTTGGGGGTATTGCGTGACGAGTTCATAATGCGGTGAATTCCCGCTCCCATTTACTTCACAAATGAAGTTTTATTAACTAAGTTCGGGAGGAGCACGTTCAGATAATTAACACGAGTGGACAGCAATCAGCAATCAATGATAAGAGGGTACATATAGACTCAGCAGTCTTACCTCGATCCATTGACAGTTTGCAGCATCCCCCCTCCACCCCTTCTCCACACTCCTAGTTCTAAAAATCACTTACATACGGGGGAGTACTCTGGGTTCGGGCTGAATTCCGAGCTCGGAGCCCTCCCTCCGGACAGCACGCCAAATACGCATTAAATCTTACTCCCTCAAAATTATATGTAAGTGTGAACTCGTGAATCACATTATAGAGAGACGCGCGTCACGATCTTTGCACTGCCGCGTCTCGCGCTCGCCACGCCGCCGGATTCAGAATCAGTGCACTCTATGAACCATGGCGTTAACTTGAACTGCATTTCTGTCAGTAGGTGACTACAGCTCGTTAATAAACAACGTTTTTTGATTGATCCATTAAACAATCCGTCTAAATTTGGCAAGTGCACTTGGGCAAATTTTTTTTTCATGTTCAACTTTTGTTTTTTTTGTGTGTGGATGCTGCTGATAAAACAGCTTCACCGAGACTACAAAGAGACATGCATTTGTGTGTGTGTGTGTGTGTGTGTGTGTGTGTGTGTGTTTCTTTTGTAAAAGTTTCCTGTATATAACTTCCCTATTTAATGCACAATTTTTCTTACAAATTATATTATCAGCATTACAATGTGAGCAAATTTAGCCGTGTAAAATGTAAGAGATGACGCCACCCTTCTAGAACAATGTGCATTTACGTTTAAATTGTAACATATTTAATAGCATGGAATTAAAGTGTGTAATTAGTGTTAGCTCACTATCTTAGCCTTTTTCAATGCATTAGGTGAGGTAATCTGATAATATTAGTGATTCTCATTTATCAAAACATCGGTACCGTTTTGGAGAGAATTGGGTATTTTTTAATCTCTCTATTTAACCCATCTCATGGTGTGTGATGCTGAACTATCATATGAGTTTCTAAAGGTTTTTGAATATTGATATTTTATGTGCAACAATAGCATGCTCAGGCCCAGTGACCTTTCGCCTAATTTTAAATGCTTTTTTCCCCAAATATTATGATTTAAATGGTGATGAGTGTACTGGTTTGATGCATTTTAAAAAGATGGATGATAGATATTCTTCAATCTTTCTGACAAAGAACAAAATATCCTCCCCAGCTCCTCTCGTTTCTCAGGATTTGGCATTCTGATTCCCCTTTGAATCAGAATAAATTCTCAGTTATGTTGTACTTTAACATCTTGAATTAATGATATCTGCTATCATTCATGTTGGTTCTTTTGTTTACCGTAAGGAGGGTTATTGTTGCTCTAATCCACGCTAGGCTGTGCGAGGAGTTCTTCTCAGAACAGAACCATACCGCCAATCCTAACTATATGCTAATTGTCAATTGTATTTGACGATAGTGGTCCTGACAGAAATGACCCCAGTAATAAATGTCAGCAGCACCTGTGGAGTTCATGTTCCCGTCGTGTGTGTGTGTGTGTGTGTGTGTGTGTTGTGACCCCACCTGTCGGAGACTCTGATGAGCACGGCCCGGTAGAGCTGGCGCTGGACGCTGGCAGGCTCGGGTCCACACGGGTGAACGAACGGGTGCACAGCGCTCAGAACGAAGCCCTGCTGGTAGAGATCCTGAAGCTGAGACGGCAGCTCTCTCACCGAGGACACACACAGCGTCGACGTCCCATCTGCTGGAGGACACACGCGTGAGAACAGCACATCACACACAGCTTTCTGATGAGAAATCCTTCTTTTTAAAGGGGTGATATAATGCCCTTTTCACAAGATGTAAAGTAAGTCTCTTATGTCCCCAGAGTGTGTATGTGAAGTTTTAGCTCAAAATACCCCACAGATATTTTTTGAGGGTGAGCAAAACAAACCGTTTTTGTGTGTGTCCCTTTAAATGCAAATGAGCTGCTGCTCCCGGCGCAGGGGGCGGAGCTTCTAGAGCTCGTGTCCTTTTACCTCACACAGACATGCACTGAACATTTTCAGGCTTTTATGTTCAAACCGGAGTCAGACAAAGATGGAGACACTCAATATGTGACAACATTTCTGAATGGTTAGTTGATGAATTTATGTAGCTTATGTGTAGTTATCTTCTAGTCACTGATTAACCGCGTTCCCGAGGGCGGCGTCTATGTACATTTTAAAGTTAATGATGTCACTAACCTGTGAAGAAGCTCATTGTAGTCCCTACCAGCCGTTTGTTGTAGTTCTTAAAAAGCAATTTCTTTAAAAGCAAATATCTCCCTTTGCTTTGAACTTTGAGCGTCGTAACTTTGCAGATGTTGTTTATGCTCAAACAGCAACATTACACACTAACTAAAGTTAAAAAAGTGAAATTATAATCAACCACCCCTTTAAATAACAAAATATTAGTCATACAGTCTTGTCAAGCTACAAGAAGGAATATTTAAACTCACCACAAAATCAAAATTGGCAATTCTCTCTCTCTCTCTCTCTTTTTTTTTTTTTTTTACAGATTATTACAGTGTTTATTGTAAGTTATTTATCCGTGCACACTACTGTCTGCAAAATGGCATTTATATCCAAACTGCCGGAGGACACACACGGGTGAGAACACACATCACGCACTCACACACAGCGTACTGATGATAACAAATCCTTCTTTTATATAACATCATTTTAGCCAAACAGTTGTTGCCAAACACAGGAAGGAATATTTTAAATCATTTAAATTCTTCTTTTTTCTTCTTTCTTTCTTTTTTTTTATACAGATTGTCGCTGTTTTTATTATGAATGATTTATCCATGCACACAACTGTCTGCAAACTTTCATTCAGATCCCAACTTCCTACGATCCAGTTATTTCCCTAAAGACAAAATACATTGTTGGTTTCTTTACACAAACCGTTTCACTCAGATATACGTCTCAATACGGAAGGAAAGTCTATCGAAAAAGGAAGAATATTTAATTTTCAGTATGCTTGAGTATAAATAATTTTATAATATTTTCAAAACATTTAAATATAAGAAAAAATGCCATTATTTATGTATGTGTATATTTTCGAAACATTTAAACATGAAAAATGCCAGAGGCTTCTATGATTTTTAAAACAAAACATTTATTTTTATTTTATTATTTTATATTATTTTTAAAAATGAAAAATTGATATATAAAATAATTTATTAATTTATTATTATTATTATTTTAAGTATTTTTAATAACATTTAAATTTAAAATTGTATGTATAAAACATTTTAATAATATTTTTATTTTAATAATATATTTATATTATGTTCTTGTTTATTTATTTTGTATTATTATTTTATATTAAAAAAAAAGTGATATATAAAAATGGCAAGCAGAGGTTTCTATGGTTATTTTTTAAAAATATTACTTTTATTACATTTTTATTGGACAGTAGACAGTAATAGACAGGAAAGTAAAGATCAAGTCAGATTGAACCCGAGTCTCTGTCAGCCAACACTTCTTACATGTTTTAAAGATGAATCGCTTTATAAATCAACATTAAAATCATCGCCTCTAAATCATGAATATTTAATATAACCCCTAGTTTGTATTTTTGCCATACAGACACTACAGTCAAATGCAATTTGTTGTTTTTCCAATGCACTTTCCTCCGGGAGGATCAGCTAGTTTTTTTTGCGATGTAAGAGAGAATGAAGCATGGGTCGCGTTAGCAACTGGTTCCTGACTAACCTTGTCGATGATTTAATGGGCCTGCTGAAAAATCCAATTAAATGTGATTGTTTATCTGGACGTGAGATGAGAGTGTTTTACACAAGAGCTTTGCTCTTTCTGACAGCCAGTCACGCCCCGCTCTGGCTGTAACGAGATAGGCTACACTCGTGTTACTGACCACGCATTTGGAAGTGGGAGGAACATTTTTCCCCATTTTAATCTAAAGTCTTGTCTGGGTATAATGGGAAAAGAGAGAGGGAGAGAGGAGACATGCAACATAACAGACAGAAAGTGTCAGAATCGCCCAGCTGTGCAACAACACATCAGATCAGTCAACGCAATCCAGACGGTCATATGCTAATGAGAGAGCAAGACTGAGGGAAATCAACACACACACACACACTGATGTCAATGAGTGGACAATGTGTTGTTAGTGTGCAGTTTAGAGGTACATAGCATGTGGTTTAAAACTGGTGACATTATAGTGCACATTTTGAAAATAACATTAATTCTATAATGAGCCTTGTTTACATGTTTGAATGACATTTGCTATGCTTTTGAATAGCATGCTGATTAAACTCAGTATGCATACTGTAAAAAAAAATTAGCATGCATGAAATACCCAGATTATCTATGAGATTTGCCAAATAGCAATACAATAAAATTTAATTTCCGCTTGTCCTTCTATTTCTGTGTCCAAATTATTTTCTTATTCAGTATTTTTGACGTTTTCCAGTACAAATAAACAATCTTAAATCAAGATTCACTTCCATTAGAAACAAAATAATGGCAAATTATTAATGGTTTCCTAAAAAAAAAAAATGTTTTGTATAAAAATTAAATGAGATAACTAATTTATTGGCATATTTTTTTTCTTGTTTTAAGCATAAGTTTCAGTCACTTGATTTTTCTATAAAAAAAAAATCTTAAAACTTTAAATCTTGTCATTTAGCTAATCATGTAAATATATGTTAAGAATGTTCCAGTATTTTGGGCAACACTATATTTTAGGCCTTAATATACAGTATAAAGTATTTTAATACATTAATTATGCCTTGTTATGCACCTTATATCTGTGGTTACAATTATTCATGAGATCATTATATGATAATATTATCTATTCATTGAACACCTTTAGAAAGTATAATGCATTAAAACACATGAGGTAACAATTATTATTTTTTGTTTACAATTATTTATGAATAGATACAATGTACATTATGAATACCTTTTATAATGCATTATACATAAAAGTGTTAATTGTATTTGTACTGGAAAACAATATAGAATTACCGAGGAAGAAAATAATTGTGATATTAGCTGCAATTTACTCAAAATATGATAACTGGATGCCACATGTATGATATGCATTGTGATGATCCATGCTAAAATGCTTTCTGTACGAAAGTTAATAAGTTGTTATCGCAACACAGCCAGAGACTCAGTTGAAATAATCACCAGTGCACACTTGGACCTGGTTAAACTGGTTTGTGAGTGGTATGTGAATGAGACGCAGGGCTTTACACAACTATCCCAGAGAGACAAACACTCAGAGTTTGTCAGTCTGCTCACGCGGTCATATAAACCAACACAAAACTGTTGCCCGGAGTGAGTTTGATCCAAAATAAACCCAGTCAAACGGTCAACGGCGCTCCCCATAAACTGTATGTCACGTGTGCAATTTACTGGAAGAAGCTGAACACTGAACTCAACCTAAAGATGAATAGGAAGTCATTTAAAGTCATGCCATCAAGCTCTAGACACTTGTTCTGCTTTTTAAAGTTAGAATAAATCTATTTATAGCGAGACAAAGACAGATATGTGTGACTCGACAGCAGTTTTGGAAAGCGGTACTGTGGTGTTGCACAGCTAAAAATGCCACCCTACCAAACAAACAATATATTCCCAGAGAACAATTTCAGATCTAGTCACGCTTGCAGATTTATCATGCTCTCTTGCAAATTGAGCAATATTTTTTTTGTTGTTTTTTTGTTGTTGTTGTTGCTGTAGATACAGACTAAAAGTAGCTTTTTTGCACCATCTGCTAATGCCAGGAGAATTACAGTAGGAAAATATACCAGCCGTGGAATTTTTTGCATTTTATATTTTAAAACAATAAAAATATGTATATATATATTTTTAAATCCAGCTTTTAATGTTGTTTATATGTCTATGTGGTGTTTTTAGTAAGCTTTAAGCCAAACCATGTGTAAATTCATAAGTCGACAGCATTGCTGAGTATTTTCTCCTTAAAACTGCAGTGAACCAAAGACAGTCTCAAAAACACGCTTTGAAATCGCTGGTGTTTCTGACGTCACAAACTACCTTGTAACCAATCAGATCAACGTGTGATGATCGTCAACGAGTGGATCTCTGAGTGGGTGAGTGAGTGGAGGCGGGGCTCATTTGCATATTCATAGAACCGCGCATACTAAATGAGGCAAGGGTGTCGAGTTACGTTCAAACTATTTTAAGGCATGCAGACATTTTTTTCAAGAAAATAACTTTTAAATACGTCATTTTGGTGATCAACGATGAGTTTTAACGTAAATATTTATTCACTACAGAGGGATTTTAAGTACTTGTCTATACTTTAGTGTTGGTAGCTTGATGGACCTTTACGTAAAAGTCACTATCAAACAGTGGTATTTTGTTGTATTTATAAATTTCATTCTCGTTTGGCACTTTGCAAGTGTTAATTTTGCTATCTGGCTGTAGGTAAAAAATACAAAGAGGAGACAAAAAGTGATTGTGGCCACGGGATGTTCTTCTTTTCTCAGGCGCAATTCCAAAGTTCTATTGTTAAATAGCGCACACACACACACACACACACACACACACACACACACACACACACACACACACACACACAGACACAAAGGGTGCTTCAGGCAAATCATTGGCCAGCTAAAAATAACCCTGGATTGCTCAATCATATTCTCCACAAGCTGTGAGATAAAATGAATGATGAGAAAATAGTCCACAGATACAAAAGCCTGCAAAACCGTACATGCACGGTCGGATCTGTTTAAGTATAATTAATCCTGGTATGTTTGATTTGATTTTTTGCTTTGTGTGTGTAAACAGTGACTCTCCCCAGAGGCAGATGCATGCTGGGTTTGCCCTCTCACATTCAATGTTATTCGCGCTCTACGCCGGCATGTGCACTTTCTGTGTCTTCTACACAAAAAAAAAGCAGCAGCAAATTTGATCACATGCCACTGGGAAAACGCACATTGGGATGTTGCTTAAGTTGGCCTTAATCACTCCCTAAACGGGGAAGTCTGTGGCAGCCAATACAGAAAAGTCTAGTTCAGATCAGCTTTTGATAACGTGATACTGTCGCTCATCCCATAGGAAAGACAAAAGCTCTCTAAAACATCTCTCCTAGACACATGGAGAGCAAATGCACAAGGCTCTCAGATAGCCTCACATATACATCTTCTATTGCGATCTCTATAGAGGGAATGCATTGACATCACTTTGCATTAACGAACACACTCCCTCATCCGGACTGAGTGGCAGAAGAGCTGGATTTAATAGAGAAACTGAGAAAACACGAGTTAAACAAACGATTATCAGTTTAAACTAAAGGTTGGACTCGATACCACAGATCCAGTGATCATGGATATTGACATGCAGTGGACTAAAGTTTTGTTTATATGAGCCTGATTTCGACGCCGTTGAAAATACATAAAGCAAATTTGCCCGTGAACGTTTTATATAAATACAATGTATGTCTAAATCTGGGTGATCACTTATATCAATGTTATATATATCATCATATCGTCCAGCCTTAACTTTTTTTTTGCCAGTGTTTATTTAAAAACGTCCAATTATGCAGAAAGAACGATGGTAAATATTTAATTGATAAGTTGCCAATACAATATATAACAATACAATATATCGGGTATGATTTTACCCCTAAATTCAGCATATTGACACAAAATGAAAACTGCAAATCCAGCTTTCTCTGCCTGGATCCAGTTATTTCTGTGAATTACAGATCCATTTGCTTCTGTTCTGTAGCTTTCAGCAGTCTATAAATATACCTAAAATAAAAATTAATAGAAAAATATACCAGTAATAAAAATATTATAAATAAAAATAAAATATACCTCAGATTTCTTATCAAATCTAGTTTTACAGTCAATCTCAAAGCTCTTTCCTGTTTTAGATGCTGTTTTTCGCGGCATTAACCCACTATATGAGTTGTATATCTTTGTATATCTAAAGTCTTTGGTGGAAACACACGTGTGTCTGACGCTGAAGCAGATTCTTGTGTGAGTGAAAGTGATGGAAGAACCAAAAAATTGTCAGTAATTGTCTTATTTTTAGGTCTGAAGGAGAAACAAAGTTGATGAAAAACATCTGAGGACTGCATTTCTGAGCAATAACATGTTCCTCCTGTCTGTGATTTTTGTCTTAGCCTTGGGTAATATTCATTAATGTCAACATTTTTATCTGGAAGAATTATTATATCAATTATTTGCAAATAGCAAAGTGCGGAGGGGAAATGTGACATTTAGCAGTTTAATAATATTAGTTTGCTTGCGAAACTCCACATCTGTAGCTGTATGCCACTGTAAAAGTTTATATCCTGTGATTAATAATAGTAAGAGTAATAATGGTAACCCTTGCCCAAAGACATTAGACACAAAAACTCAATTACAGCAGCAGACTGTGGCCGATGCCGCAGAGACTATTAATAAGAAATGTAATTATTTTTACATTAACTCTAATACACGACCCATCCAAGAGTGAATGATTACTCAGGAATACATACGAGCTTGTGTTTTCAAGCAGGGTTTTTTGTTAGAATTGCTCTTTTCTGGTTCTTCAGTCACACAAGAATCTGCGTCAGCATCAGACACACGTGTTTCCACCAAAGACTTTATATACAAAGATATACTGCTCATATAGAGGGTTAAGTGTGTGACGTCACCGTCGGCCAGAGTGACTGTGGTTACACACACTGAGTGGCAAAAACACTGAGCATTCAGTTTTCAGTGTGAATATTGCGAAAAACACACAAAACGGATCTAAAACAGAAAGAGCCTTTGTAAAAATATACCTCAGATTTCTTGTCAAATGTATTTATAGACTGCTGAAAGCTACAGAACAGAAGCAAATGGATCTGTAATTCACAGAAATAACTGGATCCAGGCAGAGAAAGCTGGATTTGCAGTTTTCATTTTGTGTCAATATGCTGAATTTAGTGGTAAAATCATACCCTATATATTGTATTGTTATATATTGTATTGGCAACTCATCAATTAAATAGGCTATTTACCATAGTTTTTTCTGCAAAATTGGACGTTTTTAAATAAAAACTGACAGAAAACTATATAAGTTTTAGCGCTGGACGATATATATATATAACATTGATCACCCAGATTAGACCTACCTATATTGTATTTATTAGGGGTGTAACAAGGATTCAATAAATATCACGATACTGAACTCCCGATAAGATATTATTGCAATACTCCAAGACATATGTGGCCCTGGACCACAAAACTAGTCATAAGTCGCACAGGTATATTTGTGGCAATAGCCAACAATGCGTTGTATGCAGGGCCGGATTAAGAGTTCAGAGGCCCCTGGGCACAATGTCTTGTAGACCCCCCCCAATATTTTGTATATTTTGTCCAAGGACATTTTAATATGGCATTTACCATTTTACTGACTTAAAAGGAACCTTGTTGTACTATGCTGGAGTAAAGTTCATAAATGGTCGTTCTTTCCCATAGGAATTTGTAAAACTATGTTGGGTGGACCTCTGTGCCTCTAGGGGGGTTCGGGGGCATGCTCCCCCACAAGAACTTTTTGTACATTTTTAGGTTAAATGCATCAATCTCGTGCTCTTTGAGAGATCAAAATTAAGAGCTTCAACCCATGAACTGCTCGTTGAACAAAGAAAAAGCATTGATTTGTACCAGGAAAATAAAGAGGGCTCAAACATCTTTTTAGTTATGAGAGTCTCAGTCTACATTACATTATCAATGGTGTTTTAGGATGCCAAACAATTATTATAATAATGTAATAATGATTTATATAATTATTCCTATGACGTAAAATCCATATAGCCTATAAATGTACTATATAAATGAAAATTAATATTTCAAAAGTATATTTTAGTCTACATTACACTATAATACGGGAAAATTAAAATACTTTTGTCCTAATTTCTTCACTTGCAAGAAATAAACCCTTGAGCTTTTATTTAGGAGAAAACACCAGATAACCATGCTGATCGCGTGAGCAAAGAGCGCACTTTTCTTTAAAACACGCAGCACAAACAGGATGCCTATTCTTAAAGTCTTGTGCTGTTTTATAAAGGCAGGGTTCTACGCTAAGGTTTTTCCCAAGGAGCACATGTGCTCCTAAATGAAAAAATCTAGGAGCACACAAAGACATTTTGGAATGAAAAATGTTCAAGTTACAGAGTTTAACAAACTGTTTATAATTTATATATATATAAACACAACGTGTGTGCTCCTTCTCTCTCTGTTCAACTATGGTGTGAAACCGTCGTTTTGATGCAGAAGTATAAATCACACTTTACAATCACTTTAGTAAAACACAACAAGGGGAACGTGTTGCTCTCAGGAGGAGGAGCACATCGGCACACCTGTGAATCTGCATCTTTCACTGCAGAGGCTTTTTCCACAACATGGAGGAGAAACGAGTTTAAATGAGTGTATTAGTATTTACTAGTATTAGTCGACTAAAACTAGACTAAAAATAAAACAATTCAGATGACTAAAATATAATGGGTTTAGTTCAATTGTAATGCATTCATTTAGAATTTCTCTAAAATGTCCAAACCCATATACTCCCGGAGAAAACATCTATTAACCTGTTAATATGAATGATTTTAAAGTTTGAACATGCAATACATATACAGATTTAACTACTGTGACTTAAAAAAATATCTTAAAATTAAATAAAACCACTTTTCCTAAAGTAGAATAGTCTTCTTTCAATGAATGATATATGCATTCTTTATAACTACTTGCATACATCATTCTTTATTATTTCAAGCAGCAGACATATTTATTTGTATGAATTAAATATAATGAATCCTTATTAAAGCTATTAACGAGCAGTGAATGCTTTTCTCTTTTTCTTTTGTTGCTTGATCAATATTAAGGACACAGACTGCATTAGGTTTACTGCTGTCACTTTAAGACATCGGATCATGTCCAATGACATGCGGATCCAATTGCACTGATGCACATCCGATACACTCAAAACTGTTTAAGACTTAACCGACACAGTTTACGTGAATAGCCTACTCTCCAAAACGGACATTTCGACATAGTGTTGTGTATTTGTCCATTCAGACACGAAAGAGAGCTAAATTCAGTCCTCGCTCGCTGTGTGTGTGTGGCTGCACGCTTCGAGTCGGGTGTGTGCGCACAGAAAACAATGCATCGTCGTCAAAAGGTTAACAGAAAATGTACTGTTGATTAAAATGGTCAATTTGGTGTTACATTGGTGTGTAAATTAATAGGCTTGGACTTGGTGCTGGAAACCCAAAGCACTGGACAATAGAGACACCAGAATAAAAATATTCATGATTCTGAAGCTGAAAATACATAATTATTTTAGACGAACATGCACTCTGTCACTGACTAGATATGTTTAAAATAATGAAGGCCACTTTTTACTGGTAACATCAGGCATTATCAGAATCCACAAATATTCCCCCATTGCATTATTATACATTATATTCAACATTATATACAGTATAGTTTAATGTAGTACTGACACAAAAACTTTTCTCACACAGTAATTTTTATTTTGGGTGAACTATCCATGATACATATTGTCACTATCCACCATGCATATTGTTGCTTTTTTGTATTGAGATATATTGTGACATGATATATCGTTAAACCTCTACTATTTATATAAAGTGTTCACGGGCAAATTTGCTTTATGTATTTCCTCGTTGTCGAAATCAGGCTCATATAAATGTCAGGAAACACGATTCCTGTCTGCATGTCAATATTGATGTACAGTATCACTGGATCTTTGGTAAGTTGTAAGGAACACTATATCGAGTCCAACCTTTTGTTTAAACTGATAATCGTTTGTTTTCGTAGTTTCTCCAATTAAATCCAGTCACACAGCAGCTCTTCTGCCACTCGGTCCGGTTGAGGGAGTGTGTTCCTGCGGGAAAGTCACATCAATGCAATCCCTCTATTACTATGATTTGGAGAAACGCACAATATGGCGGAATAAGTGACTTTCAGTAACAGAGCGTTGGCGCTTGCAACGCCAAGGTCATGGGTTCAATTCCCAGGGAAAGCAAGAACTGATAAGAACGTAAATGCGTACCTTGAAATGCAATTTAAGCCCCTTTGGATAAAAGCGTCTGTCAAATGCATATATGTAAATAAGCCCCTCCTTCTAAATAAACGAGCCAGTCTTGATGCCAGATTGGTGAACAGCTTTGTAGAATTTAATGTTTCCCCATTTAAAGCTATAGGAGTTGTACTCTAATTCAAAAGAAAAGTGTTGGGAAATATTCCCTCCGGTCTGAAAATTGTTTTACTCTTTCTGTTCCATTTGTAAGAACTGAACTGGGTAAAATGGCTTTTTTATATGCAGCTCCATTTGAATGGAATCTACTCCAAACAAAACTGAAATTACAAACTCTGGTGCCTATGGAACATTTTAAATCTATTATTCGGTCACTTGAAGAAGACTCAATGATGTGCAATTGTTTTTAAGGGTTTTAATTGTATACTTGTTGTTTTGATTTGTAAGTTTGTGATTGTAACTGCTGTCCATTCTTGGCCAGGACACTCCTGTGAAAGAGATTTTTAATCTCAGAGAGATTATCCTGGTTAAAGAAAGGTCAAATAAAAAAAATAAATCACTTGTGATCTCAGTGCCCTGAACATTCACGAGCCAGTGCGTTAAAAAGAGACGAGAATGTAACGAATGAACCGGCAGATATGGCTTGGTTAGCGTTCTGCCGCTGGGAAAACGCGGTTCAATCCGATTTGCATGAGGTTTGGAATAAAGATCTGTGGGAAGGAACTGCTAATGTTTTACAGAACGTTAGGCAGTTACGCGCCATTTTATCTCATGACTATTAATGACATAATACCTTAGTTTTAATCAACTGGAAAGATCCGGTGAGATAAACGCCATATATAACGTGAGGCATCTGTGAAAAATGTTTGTCTGTGTCTCTAATGAAACAGGATTATTTTGCAATGTCGTGTGTGGAAGTATTTCTTGAGGCTTTGCTCCGTGGAAGACTGCTTTATGTCATTAGTAGTCATTGCTCACAGTCGGCACACGAGCCCCAGGGCACCGCGGCACGCGTTAATTACTTCACTAATGACCCTTTGTGAGAGAATCAAGCTGTGGCTGTGGAGTCGTTTCCAAATCTCTCTCCTCCCATCATCCCTCCCCTTCATTCCTCTCATATCTCAAACCTCTCCATTGACCTGCTTCTTTCCTTCAACAGTTTCAAACAATTTATAGAGGGCCTGATATTCCCTTTTTCATTGTTTTTGGGCTCTACTAGAACAGCTTTTCCTGCTTAAATGCTGATTATTTCCCTCATATTCTGCATTTTTGCAGCTCCTCTCTTCCCAGTCTGTCAGTAATCCTCAGTTTACTTCCTGTCTCTATGAAGCCCCTCCTTGTGAAAAGCACACTGTGCTCTGATTGGTCGGCTGGATCAGTGTGTTGTGATTGGTCGAGCGCTTCTAGTGTGTTTGGGAAATGTCCCGCCCCTTCCCATAACCGCCAGTTTAACACACTACTAACTAACTCAAACAGGCCCCGCCCCTTTATTCTGCGTATGAATTATTTAAATGAGGAATATTGTGACGTGTTCATTCCCGGAAGAAACTCAAGATACAATGGAGGCGTTTCAGCCTATTGAAAACACCACATAGACATATAAACAACATTAAAAGCTTGGTTTTCACCACAGAGGGAATTTAAATACTTTATTCCCACTGTTAAATACCCATTAGATGCCTTATTTCCACTTTTCAAATATTTTGTAAACTTTTATTTAAAATGAATGCCTTCTTGAGGCTGATATGCAAGGGACAAGAATGAGTTCAGAAAAAGGCGGATTCGAACTTAGGTCAGTCACATCAAAAGCTACCACAACTCCACACACTGATCCAGTTATCAGACAGCAGGGGCGTCACTAGGATTTTCATTTTAGGGGGGCTAAGCCCCCAAGGAGGGTATGATTTTTTTAAATTATAAAAAAAAAAGGTAACACTTTAGTTTAGGATCTAATGCTCACTATTAACCAGTTTCAATACCATGCAAAGGCAGGGTTTTATAATCACTGTGGTCCCAAATGTGAGGTAGGGCAGATAGGGGGTTCTGGGTTTCCCAGAGAAAATTTTGATTTCTCAGATCTACATATTTTAAGATGTTTTGAAGGCCCAAAAAAAAATGGATAAAAAAAGGATAACAGCTTTAAAACCATGTCAGTGCGCAGCTGATTATTTTTCTCTCCTCATCCGCATCACACTCTTTTTCTCTTTGTTTTTCTCTTGCCCTGTCTCTTCCCCTCCTAAAAGCAGAGCTTTGACTGATATAGGCTTTTCATTTTTGTCTGTCAGTGAAGAAAGAAAACATAAGGTCAACTGATAGGTTGATTTTGCCTATGAATCATTTTCTCAGACGCGTTTATTTACTGAAAGCTACTAAAGCTATAGGTAATTAAGCTTATTCAATGCATTCACAATATGTAGGCTACACATTCATTATTGATCGTATGCCTAATACAGGGCCGTAGACAGGGCTTTATAATCAAAGAGGTCCTAAATTTGAGGTTGGTACGGGGTTCACATTTTTTATTTCTCGGATATGTGCATTTCAAGATGGTTTTAAGATAAAAAAGGATAAGAAATAGCTTTAAAACCATGTCAGTGGGCAGTATATTATTTGTCAATACCTGCTCTCTATTCATCTCCATCATTCTCTTTTTTTTTTCTCAGTCACTTCATCCCTTTCTCTTCCCCTCCTAAAGCTGAGCTTTTTTAATTTACTAAAGGCTACAATTTGTATTATGTACACATTCATTATTAATCTTGTACCTAACATGATGAAAAACGGCTTTGTTAATGTTTCTTGTCCCCTCACACAATGACAGTAAACTAATTATTACATTACATAAGTCACGTACTTTTTGAACTGAAAATAGGTAACGTTACAAAGGCATATTTGCCGTTTAAAATGGCGAAATTAGACAAAACTATATTAGTTTGCCGGATTATTTTTTGTCATTTATGTCAAATATGAAATGTTAAGTTTAGCTACTTACATCTTATCTCGCACTTGACCGTACGCCTCGAGTCGCACTGTTAAAAATCGCGCTCAGCAGCGTCTGTGAACATAAAGACCGCCTACTTTGATTTGATTGGTCATCTCAAATAATCTGACATTGACGAGCAGTGACAGACCAATGAGGCTCAGATGAACACACACACACACACACACACACACACACACACACACACCCTGTCCTCTGTTTCTGACGTGCTCTCTGCTCCGCTGCGGATTGAAGATGAAGAACGCACTGAATCTGATTATAACAAGACTGAAGCGAACACGAATTTGTGTAGCCTACATTAATCACACATTTTTAGGGGGGCTAGGCAGAAGTTTAGGGCTGAAGTCCCCCTAAAAAGGGCCTAGCGACGCCCTGTCAGACAGGTTTCTTTTGTGATTTTGTCTGGCTCAATCAGACTGTGGTGGGCGAACTTACTGTTAATGGCCTCCGCCAACAAGTCGGGCTATTTACACTTAATGTTAAAGTGGTGAAAATCCAGCTTTTAATGTAGTTTATATGTCTATATGGTGTTTTTATATGCTTTAACACAAACCATGTGTAAAATCATAAGTCGACAGCATTGCTGAGTATTTTCTGCTTAAAACTACAGTGAACCAAAGACAGTCTCAAAAACACGGTTTGAAATCGCTGGTGTTTCTGACGTCACAAACCTTGTAACCAATCAGATCAACGTGTGATCGTCAACGAGTGGATCTCTGAGTGAGTGAGTGAGTGGAGGCGGGGGTGGAGGCGGGGGTATGCTCACCACGCATACTAAATAAAGCAAGGGTGTTGAGCTACACTCAAGATATTAGAAGGCATGAAGACATTTTTTTCAAGGAAAAAACATTTAAATATGTAATTTTGGTGATCAAAGATGAGTTGTAAGGGATACTATTCTTGACTTTAATAGAGACTCCGTACATTTTATTTCTGCTTTATTTCAGTGACCAAAAACTATTCGTTTTAGTTAACATTAACAACACTGCTATCCAGAAAGGATTCAGCTCAGGTCACACCTGTATAATACCTGCACGAATGCTCTATTCTCGCTCTCACACTAACTAATCTTCTGAGGACCGTTCGCTCTAAAGTACCAAGACACAAACAAGAAGTGGCAGCTACAGCTCCCTAGAGACATAATCATCCATCTAAGGCCAGATTTAGTGTTAATGCCTTGTTTACCCACATTCACATCTTTATAAATACTGCAAAAACTCTAGTGTAACAACTAGCTATTCCTTCCTAGCCAGATCAATCGATGGAGAGACATATTTTGTCCCTTTGAGTTCGAGACATATGCCGTAGAGTCTGTTTCCCAGACTATTATTACCCTGCGCTTGACTCTCTGAAACTCAAATATAATCTGGCAGACGGAGGAAAATGTTGACATGATGTATTTCATCTATATAAATCAGTTTATTGGTTGTAAAAGTTGCAGTAACCGATTACAGGCTCGTATATCTGTAGTTCTTGGACGTTAAAACTATACTTGATGTGAAACCACTGCACAGTTACGAAATAAATAAATCAAGCAGTTAGTCATGGCATATTGTAAATGAAAAATCATTTGATTTCATGTGCTGCACTAAAAATGAAGCAGAGATCAGTCATGAACGACGAATGTTTACACACCCTCACATCCTTCCAACCTTTCTTACTTTAGTGGAAAACACCAGGAGATGTTTAACACAATGTTCACTGGTGGTGTGAAAGAGTTTAATTGAGAGTGCCTTTTAAATTCCATTTCAGTTCCTGAAAGGGTAATTGAATTTTAATGGATTTTAGTACTACTACTTTAACTCAAAAGATATTCAAATGACTAAAAGTCATAGAAAATAGAAATTTTGGCTTAAAGTCTTGAAGGTGTTTAGGATGGAGAGAGAGAGATAGACAGATAAATAGATAGATAGATAGATAGAAGATATATGGATGGATGGATAGAAGATAGATAGATAATTAGAAGATGGATGGATGGATGGATGGATGGATGGATAGATAGAAATTAGAAGATGGATGGATGGATAGAAAATAGATAGATAAAAGATAGATAGATGGATAGATGGATAGATAGAAGATGGATGGATGGATGGATGGATAGAAAATAGATAGAATTATAGAAAGATTGATAGATATGATTTGCTTTTAGTTTCACCACATTTAATGAATGGACTTCTGTGGATCAGTGAGGAAGAACGCCTCATTTCCCAGAATGCATTACTTCTGTAACTCTGCAATTCTGTAAATTACTGTCATTCCAGTTCAATTCCAGTTCATCTTCCCGTGAGCTACGGCCAACTCAATCTAAACGCAGTGAACTGAAACAAAGGCTGTTCATCAGTTCTGAATATTGTGTCCTGATTCTCACTCCGTTCTCTTCCTCTCTCAGAACATATACAGTAATGCCGAACGGGTCGGAGATTTTTATATTTTATGTATTTTCGATCGAGCCGCTTCTTTAAGGACTGCGATTTTCCACCGACCGAATTTTCCAGACGTTGCAGCCTGTGTCTGATGGGATGCATTAAAGGTGATTTGTTTTCCAGGTAAAAAGGTTTTATTAATAGCCTTTTAGTGGAATCCAGTCATTTGCTTGACAGGACATCGCAGACGCCGGTCCACTGTTGCTAAGTGACAGCTCTCGGGAAACAAGCTCTGTTAAGTAGAGGCGGCTTGTTCATCAGTGTTATTTCTGAATCCATTGATGAGCGTCTGGAAAAGCTGAGAATATTACTCCGTTGCCTTTGTCAGAAGGCTTTAATGGGCCCAGTGCAGCAGTCACACTCAATCTAACAATCAAGTGTGCTATTCAGTCCATGCAACAGTCATCACGACACAAGTGAAGAAATCAATTTGATGCAGTCTGCTTGTGGCACTTCTGACATGATACAGGAGCCGCTGGGCTGTTAATCATGATTTCACACACTGCTGTTTCCTGACGCTGGGTTAGATCATGCCGTCACTAATCCTGGATTATTTAAGAAGGAACTGGACGGAGGATTGTCCGTCAAGCTCTGAAAAGAAATGATAAATAATGTGTGGCGACTGAGGCAGTTTTATAAATATCATTTAGTGACGCGAGGCCTGATGTGACAGAACAAACACACATCAACGTCTTTTTGCATCATGATGCATTTATGCGTATCCTATAAATATAGGAATACACAATGTTCAAAATTATGGGTTCTGTAAAATTTTAATGTTTTCTGAAAAAAAAATTCTGCTCAACAAGGCATTTATTTAATACAGTAAAATTGGGAAATATTATTGCACCTTAAAATAGCCGTTTTCTATGGTAATATACTGTAAAATTTGTAATTTATTCCTGCGATCAAAGCTGAATTTTCAGCATCATTACTCCAGTCTTCAGTGTCACATGATCCTTCAGAAATCACTATAATATGATGATTTGCTGCTCAAGAAACATTTATGATTATTTATGATTATTATCAATGTTGAAAACAATTGTGGAATATTTTTCTGGAAACATTTTGTGATATATTTTAACTTTCAGGATTCTTTGATGAATACAAAGTTCAAAAGACCAGCATTTATTTGAAATATAATCTTTTGTAACATTATAAGTGTCTTTACTGTCACTTTTGATCAATTTAATGTATCATTGCTGAATAAATGTTGACATTTTTCACTTTTAAAAAGATTTCTCACCCCAAACCTTTGAACAATGTATATGTTGTAACATCAGAGCATTATGACATCATAAAGACTATTGTGACATTGTAAAAAGCTGTCAAATCGATTAATCGCATCTGACATAAAAATGTGTTTATATATTATATTTATATAGATACTAAATATATGTGCACCCGCACACACACATTATTTAAACATACTTGTGTTAGATGCGATAAATCACAATTAAATCGATTTGACAGCACTAATTATGATACAATAATAGGTGTTTTGGCATCATAATGCCATGAGTGATATTGCTTTTTGCTACTTTTCTATTTTGTCACTGAGGCTTTTATAACAGCTTTGCATCTTTCTTCGAATCTGTGGACTTTTTCTGCTCTAATTGTAGAGTAAAATCTGCAGAATAGATTTATAAACAGTGTACAATGTTTGTGCAAACGCTTCTGCATGCTTTTCTGTAAACCTTGCCTTTGTGTTTGTGTAGTTGAGTAAGAAGCAAAGACCCGCTGATCATGATCTCACATTAACAGCCTTGCAAATGTTAACATTCCTCAGGGATTTGTTCTTTAAACATGCCGTAATGTGCATGTATACAGTAATTGCTACCAGAATGCAGTGGGACTGAATGCAATACACTTTAAATGCACTTAAACATCTGCATGTCAAAGTGAGATTGCTTCAGTATATGACAGCATTAAACAGGGTATACGTCCTAAAATAGCTGACAATACACAGGAAGTTCTTCTTTTTTGTTTCTATGAATTGTCATTCTAAAGATCCTGCAAAGAAAATGATTCAACTGGCCTTTCCATTGTACAATGAAGTCTTTGCAAAAGCATTTAGTTGTTTGAAACATCAGTGAAAGCTTCTCATATCTCTCTTTAGTGCTTTCTTCTCATAGATGAGACTGAATAGGTCAGTATTGACCAGCTATTGAGCCGTCGTTTCACTCGAATCCTCATAGGGCCGTTTTTGAAATATATTATTTGTTCTTGGTGTTATGTTCTTGGCGTAACCTAATGACTAAAATAAGGGCTAACATGTTTTAATCTATGGCACCAAATTTGTTCGTAATCTTTAACTTGAAAACGAGACGCCTGACACTTCCTAACAAAAAAGAAATAAACCTGTGTACTTTGTTATTCCCAAATGCCAATCATCTCATGGCAGACGTGTGAAAAGAACGGAACAACAGGTGGTGGATTGCCATGGAAACAGATCTGTGATTCCAGGCTGATTCCATGGAAACACAAGTCCAAAAATTGGGAGTAGAAATATGAGAAATTGGGGTTTTTGAGAAAAGTCCATCTGCAAAAATAACCAAAGATTTTCATCAAGCATCAAGCTTTCATGTTTGGATGATAGTCAAGCCAAATCTAGTGCCACAAATGTTCACTTCAGCTCTGATTAGAGTCCGATCCAAGAATAAATGGAAATTTATAAAGAGTTCAATAAAAAATAAGGATCGAAAGGAAAACCAATTGTAATTTAGAATGCATAAGCCATAAGTTCTGTGACGTAATCATATTCATGATGGCTTCATACATTTTTGAAATAGTTTTATCATTTTTAAGAAGCAACAGAAAATTATTGATTGTTTAGTTTAGTTGATCTCAGAGGACTTTATTATTCATATTTTTTTAATATTGTAGAAGTGCCGGCTGTTTATAAATTTTTATTAGCAAAAGCTTTAAGATAACATGCATATATATGTTTTCATAATCAGTAACGATACAAAATAATTGAAACTCAGTCATGTTCAGTGTTGGGTGTAATGCATTACTGTAATTTAATTACTTTGGCCTTGAGAAAATTAATGTAAATGATTATATAATTTACAGCTACTTCTGATGTTATTGCATTACATACTTTATCGTGCAATTCTATATAATCCAATAGTGGATTTAACATAAAAATTCTATGTTCAAATGTATATTTTAATGTAACATTCTCCCTTTAAATACTTTGGTCATTTCAAGAATAATTTTAGCATTTTTATATGATTTATTTGAAAGAATGAAAAGAGCTGTTTAATTTTCATCCTTGTGTTGTTCAACTGTTGATATGGGATTTAGAAAGTAATACGTAATGCAATACTTTTTAGAGAGAGTAATAAGTACAGTAATTTGATTATACTGGCGAAGACGCAATTAGTAGCTAGTAATTCATTCTTAAATCTGCAGATTTATCCTGTGATAGTCTATAATATACTTGTTTTGCATTCCTGTCATGTGACAGACTTCATATTTTTTTGGTGGACAAATATTAGTTTTGAATATTAATAGCATTAAAAAGTTCAAAATCACAAATTAAAACATCACAGAAGTGGTATATTCAAGGCATTTGTATGAATTGCATTTTTATGCATAACTAGTCGACCCAAACTCAATAGCTTTTAAACACTGAGCTCATCAGCTGTTGTTTGCTATGTCATTATTTCATTTGACGTGCCTCAAAAAAGCAAAAATTTCAGATGTTGCATATCTTTTTTGTTTCTCAGTTTATATCAAAACGCTTTTCACATATATACGCCTGCTTATCTACACATTTCAACCCATAGTGGTACACAGTAAGAAAAGACCAGAAAGTAATTGAAACTCGAAAAGGAGGCTTTGGAGGGGAAAATAAACAGCATTTTTATGTTCTGTTATTGTGATTTCTTATTTTATTCCAGAACAAAAAGAGACGCCTACAAGATCGAGGTCAGATAAAGCCAGAGAATAGAATTGAAAGTCGCTGCAGATTCTGCTGAGATCAGAGAAACGGTACGAATGAACTTTTTACAATGACCTTTGAATAATGTGACCGGCCACAGTAGAGTTCACTTGCAAGATTGTGTTAACTTATTATCTTCAAAGGAATAGTTCACCTAAAAAATTGCCATCATTAAAAGAGAAAGTAATACTTTTATTCAGCGAGGACACATTAAAGTGACAGTACAGACATTTATACTGTTAAAAAAAGTTTCTGTTTCAAGTAAATGCTGTTCTTTTGAAAGTTATTTTCATCAAAGAAAAATGTATGACTGTTTCCACAAAAATATGAAGCAGCACAACTGTTTTCAACATTGATATTAATATTAAAGGTTTCTTAAGCATAAATTCAGCATATTAGTATGATTTCTGAAAGATCATGTGTCACTGAAGACTGGAGTAATGATGCTGAAAATTCAGAAAATATTTCATAATATTACTTTTTTGTATCACATAAATGCTGCCTCGAGGCCTGTTGCATGAAGCTGGTTTCAGTACCCAGGAAAGTTTGTGCAAACTCAGGTTTTTAGAAGTTTTCAACACCATGTTAACTTGCGCTACACGATTCTCGAGCAGGTTTTATTCTGGGTTAGTGATCGCAAACTAAAACTAGACCAATCAGCTGTGAGCAAAGTGACATATATATATCTGATGCGATAAGCCACTCCCCCTGCATCCCTCGCTCTAAATGAAATCCACAAGTGTAAGTGGTAAAGCCAGCATTGGGCAGGTCATGTGATCTCAAGTCTGTTTTTTATGCTGCCAATATCATTCAGCATTTTTTTTTTGTGTGTGTGTTTATTTTTGTGTAAAATTTCTCTAATGACAGTGAATCTAGAGAGGATTTGATTGGACAGCAATCTGTGTAGTGCAGGATGACTCATCAACATTTTTAGTATATCTTTTCTATAAGAGAAATACTGTCTATATCATAGAATTATTTTATACAATAAAGCCTCAAACCTATAGATAGATAGATGGAGGGATGATAGATAGATAGATAGATAGATAGATAGATAGATAGATAGATAGATAGATAGATAGATAGATGGATGGATGGATGGATGGATGGATGGATGGATGGATGGATGGATGGATGGATGGATGGATGGATGGATGGATGGATGGATAGATAGATAGATAGATAGATAGATAGATAGATAGATAGATGGAGGGATGATAGATAGATTGATTGAAGATTGATAGATAGATAGATGGATGGATGGATGGATGGATAGATAGATAGATAGATGGATAGATAGATGGAGGGATGATAGATAGATGGATAGATAGATAGATGGATGGATGGATGGATGGATGGATGGATGGATGGATGGATGGATAGATAGATAGATAGATAGATAGATAGATAGATAGATAGATAGATAGATAGATGGATGGATGGAAGATAGATGGATACATGGAAGATAGATAGATAGATAGATAGATAGATAGATAGATAGATAGATAGATAGATAGATAGATGGAGGGATGATAGATGGATGGATTGAAGATTGATGGAAGATAGATAGATACTGTAGATAGATAGATTGATACATAGATAGATGGAAGTTGGATGGATGATAGATAGATGGATGGATGGATGATGGATGGATGGATTGAAGATTGATGGAAGATAGATAGATAGATAGATAGATAGATAGATAGATACTGTAGATAGAAAGATAGATATATAGATAGATACTGTAGATAGATAGATGGAAGTTGGATGGATTATAGATAGATGGATGGATGGATGATAGATGGATAAATGGAAAATAGATGGATGGATAGATAGATAGATGGAGGGATTGAAGATTGGATGGATGGATGGAAGATAGATAGATACTGTAGATAGATAGATACTATAGATAGATAGATACCATAGATAGATAGATACTATAGATAGATAGATACTATAGATAGATAGATAGATACCATAGATAGATAGATACTATAGATAGATAGATAGATAGATAGATAGATAGATAGATAGATAGATAGATAGATAGATAGATCGATCGATCGATCGATCAATCGATGGATAGATAGATAGATGGAGGGATGATAGATAGATAGATACGATAGATAGATAGATAGATAGATAGATAGATAGATAGATAGATAGATAGATAGATGGAGGGATGATAGATAGATAGATGGATTGAAGATTGATGGATGATAGATAGATTGATAGATAGATAGATAGATAGATAGATAGATAGATAGATAGATAGATAGATGGATGGATGGATGGATGGAAGATAGATGGATACATGGAAGATAGATAGATAGATAAATAGATAGATGGAGGGATGATAGATGGATGGATTGAAGATTGATGGAAGATAGATAGATACTGTAGATAGATAGATTGATAGATAGATAGATGGAAGTTGGATGGATGTTAGATAGATGGATGGATGGATGATGGATGGATGGATTGAAGATTGATGGAAGATAGATAGATAGATAGATAGATAGATAGATAGATAGATAGATAGATAGATAGATAGATAGATACTGTAGATAGAAAGATAGATAGATAGATAGATACTATAGATAGATAGATGGATTGATAGATAGATAGATGGAAGTTGGATGGATGGATGATAGATGGATAAATGGAAAATAGATGGATGGATAGATAGATAGATGGAGGGATTGAAGATTGGATGGATGGATGGAAGATAGATAGATAGATAGATAGATAGATACCATAGATAGATAGATACTATAGATAGATAGATAGATAGATACCATAGATAGATAGATACTATAGATAGATAGATACCATAGATAGATAGATAGATAGATAGATAGATAGATAGATAGATAGATAGAAGATGGATGAAAGATGGAAGACTGATGGATGGATAGATAGATTGATGGGTGGAGAGATAGAGAGACTGACAGAGTGATAGATAGATAGATAGATAGATAGATGGATGGATGATAGATAGATGGATGATTTTGATTTATTTATTTATATTTATATATATAAGAAATATCTATATTTTTCTCTCTTTGAGAATAAGTTGACAGTAAACGGGCTCCTTGTGTTAAACGAGTGTTGTTTATCCCACTGCTGGAAACTTGAAGATTGCATTTGAACAGAATCGATTCTGCTGGTTCTGATGTGAGATGATTGGCTTGTGAAGGTTCAGTGTGTTTCAGACGCTGTGATGTAAAGCAGACGCTCGCGGTCGAGGGCAAACACACACACGCCAGAGTCGTGAAGCAAGCCGGCTTTATCAAGACACCGACAGGCAGATCAATGCAGGAGACACACATTCTCACTCACAGTGACAAACTGGAGACGTGCACCAATAAATGTGCTTTACTCTGACATTAAACTGAGGCAAAAGCCATTTAGACGACAGCGGCCTGACACTGGAAAGGGGTTGAGCGGAGTACGATGAGTTTCTTCCCCCACAAACAGCAGCTTTAATCTGAAACAAACTGCAGCTTTGCACTGAGAGCAAAAAAACAAAGAGCTTTGACACGGACTCTGTCGAAAGAGAGGAAGGAACTTTGCAGAGATCTGCACTTCCTGTTGACGAGAACACACACACACACACACTCACTCGCTGCTTCTGACAACACACCAAAAACAACACTGATTTCACAAATGGAGACTAATCATACCTATCAAAGGAAGCAAGGGAATAGTTTGCTGTTCTGTACTTTCTTAAAAGCATTAGAAGGACAAATCATATTTTGATCATCTAATATAAAAATAACTAGAATGAAAAATAATGATGATTTTAGCCATGTCAAATATCTTGACTTTATCCAACAGCTCACTGTGATCATTTGACTTAACTTAAAACATTTTTTAAGTAAATAAACTTCATGCTTAACCGAAAAAAATAACTAATGTGGATTTGTCATGTTAACATAACTTAATTTTTTCAATTAGGCATTGTTTATTTACTTTTTTAGTAAACCTGTTGCCTTAAAATTATTAAGTAAGTGAACTGAACACTTTTTACAGTGTAATTTCATAAAACAGCATTAACTATTGAATTGATATTAGTAAAAAAAAAAAATATTTAATTATTTTGTCCCACATTTAAGCATGTTGCATGTGCAAAAATAAATAATTTTTTGTTTTGTTTTCCTAAAGCTTTCTTACACAGGCAAAGAAAGAGTTTCAAATCTTTTTTTTTGGACCTTGTGGAAAAAAAAAGTGCTATTTATGTCTGTCTACTTTGCACTGAAGCTAAATTATATAGCTTCCCATTTCACTGTAAGTTTAATGCGCATCGATCTCTTCTTAAGATGTTTTCCAAGGCAGACATGATATCCTTTAGAAAGATTAAAGGAGACTTAAAAAGAGAAAGTCTCCTGGCCAAGTGTGTTTACCAACCCAAGACAAAATTTAAAAAAAAAAATACACTAATAATCTTGAAATTTGACCGAGGCATTACACATTTTATGTGTATTAATAGCTCAGGATTATTCTGCTGGAATCATTAGCATGAGAATGTCATGGTTACTGTCTTGGATGCTGGATTTTTTTTTTTTCTGCTAATGAAAATAGTTACAAAAGAAGCCAAAGCATTGCTCTCCTCGGTACGCTATGATGGATGGATGGATGAATATAGGATAGATGGATAGATAGATGGATGGATTGAGACATAGAAGGATGGATAGATGATATATGGATGGAGAGATAGATGATGAATGATAGATAGATAGATGATGGATAGATAGACAGATAGATAGATAGATGGATGGATGATGGATAGATAGATAGATAGATAGATAGATAGATAGATAGATAGATAGATAGATAGATAGATAGATAGATAGATGGATAGATGGATGGATGGATGATGGATAGATAGATAGATAGATAGATAGATAGATAGATAGATAGATAGATAGATAGATAGATAGATAGATGGATGGATGGATGGATAGATGGATGGATGATTGATAGATAGATAGATAGATAGATAGATGATGGATAGATAGATAGATAGATAGATAGATAGATAGATAGATAGATAGATGGATAGATGGATGGATGGATGGATGGATGATGGATAGATAGATAGATAGATAGATAGATAGATAGATAGATAGATAGATAGATAGATGGATGGATGGATGGATAGATGGATGGATGATTGATAGATAGATAGATAGATAGATAGATAGATAGATAGATGATGGATAGATAGATGGATGGATGATTGATAGATGGATAGATAGATAGATAGATAGATAGATAGATGATGGATAGATAGATGGATGGATGATTGATAGATGGATAGATAGATAGATAGATAGATCGATAGATAGATAGATGGATGATGGATAGATGGATGGATTTGAAATGAATATTTCTGAATTTGCACAAGCCTGACGTATAGACACAATTTATGTTTGTGCATGAAACTAATTAGAAGCATTTAAGCATAATCCTTAGGTTTCTATGTGAAAAATAACAATAAAAATGCTACGCTAAAAGAAGCGCTTAGCGTCGTCAGCGTCTTGATCGACTCGTACGAATATCTCGTTTGATCTATATTTCAGGAGCATCTCACAGAAGAGCAGAAGGAATCGATGCATCAGAGAGAATATAATAGAGGTTTGTGCTGAAACCCTTAACCTGACAACAGGAGAGAGGTTTGAACTGGGGCTCTTCTGCGGGTCCGGGGCCCGAACTCATCATTCGTCCACACGGGGAAGATGAAATGAAGGAAGGTAATGTGGGGAAGCAAATGCCTGTGAATGAGTCTCCCGTGGCGTCCCTCAGACTCAATTTTCACACCGTTAGGCTTCAGAATAAAAGCACCAGTTCCTGAATCCCCTGCTTAAATCCTGACTCTCCTACAGATGTCCTCCCATTCCCTCTCTGCTGATTTACACACAAAAAAACACCTTGCAATATTGACTGACAGGCTGAATAAAGGTATTAGGTGTCTTTGCATTTCAATAATCTGCTGATTGTATCAGGGTTGTGATTTCGAGGGCGGCGTGTGGCCGAGAAGCCGTTCGGAAGTGTGTTTTCTATTCCTCTTCCTCTTGACATTTTACACATTTCAAATCACATTTAAGGGAAATAAAAAACGTGCAGGGCATGTTAAGCACATGCTGGTGTATTTCGCCACACGACTTATTACAAACGCTGTTTCTGACACCAGCGTTGCGGGTGAAATGTGTTTAGACAAATTCAAAAGCGTAGACTGTTATTTTGGTCTAATGATTCAAGAGAAACGTGTTATTGTTCAGCAGTTTCTCTTTAATTTGTTTGTGTGTGTGTGTGTGTGTGTGTGTGTGTGTGTGTGTGTGTGTGTGTGTGTGTGTGTGTGTGTGTGTGTGTGTGTGTGTGTGTGTGTGTGTGTGTGTGTGTGTGTGTGTGTGTGTGTGTGTGTGTGTGTGTGTGTGTCTGTGTGTGTGTGTGTGTGACCAAGCTGTTTTTAGTCAAACTGCTTCACAAGAAAACCGGTTTAAACCAGGATGGAAATGTTTTTTTAATTTTCAGTGTTATTTTAATATCATTAACTTATTCTTTTTTATTCATATTTTGAAGAAGTTTTTTTTTTGCGTGTGTTTATTTAGATAATTTAGTGTTTTTTTTATCCCTCTATTTAGATATTCATTTTGTTTTAGTTATTTTATTGCACGTTTATTCACGTTAAACCTAGAAGAAATTTTGAATTGTTGCTTTGGCAACTAGATGAAAAATAATAACTTTAAGTTTTTTTTATTTCAAATAACGAAAATATATTTTATGGTTTTAGTTATCTATAATAACACTGACAGAGTAAAAGAATAAAATTATTCTGAATAGCAACTCAGATGATTTGCTCTTTAATTTGTGTTTGATTTCATGTTTGACTTTATTACAGGTTCTTCAAATCTGAAGCCAGATTAGAGACTCTAGAAGAGACTTGTGAGTTAAATTGTGGACGTCTGCAAAAATCTAGGTGACAAAATTAAGTCATTATGTGTGATTTTCCTATTCTGTGTTATTAGAGCAGTAAATTAAGTTAATAGCGCCGTTTGCTTGGCGCTAATCTTAATCGTAATCACAACATCTGGTACACGTCGCGATACCACCACAACATCTTAAGAGAGATTGATGGGTCAGATCTCTGAAATACTCGTAGCGGTGCCTGTGAAAGAAAGCAATGCTGCAAGTTGACCATGGATGCATAAATTCGATTAAAGCGATTAAGAAATGTTCAGTCTAATGCTTGCACCCGCGTGGCGTCAGGGAACATTAAGCTAGCAGAGGCAGTCTTGCGTGTGGAACTTTATTGTCTTCGAATTGTAGATGAGACGTTTCTGCTCATCCTCCCCTTCATTTAAAGTGCTTTGCAACTCCTTTATGAATAGCAATATATTTGCAATAATAGAGGCAGTACGGAGAAATGAAGCGTTGTGGGTGAAGTGTGAGATATGGATTAAAACTGCTCAACATAGCAGCTCTTGCATGCACATATTCACCCATCTCGCAAAACTCAAGGGCATATAGAGCAATCACATGACCAGGCTGCCTTATTATAGTCATTACTGTAACAGTGCTGGAAAACTATAATTCCAGATGTCAATCATCTAGAGAATGTTAATTTAGCACAGGTTATTTGGGTTTCTAAGGTGATCTCAACAATGTCTCAAACTGTGCTCAGGTTTGCAATCAAATATCAAGAGATTTCCTTATGAACTCGAACATTTTCCATCAATTTCTACTGTTTATCAATGTAATAAGGTTCTGTACTCTTACTGTATGTCAGAAATGGTCTCATTTATAGCTGTTTTTATTTCTCCTATAGGGAATTTCAGGAGAAACATCTAACGTTTGTGACCCACATGAAACATTACTCACTTCCTGGAACTGAATCAAGGGTTGCGAAAAGAGAATGCAGGTTCGCTTTTTAATGCATGGTAGTAGAATTAAAATGAATCAAAATTCAAAGATTTTTAACTACTGAAGAAAAGCTTGTCAAGACAAACTTTGAATGTTGACTTAAAGCAGTGTTTGAAAATTTAGAAAAAGGTTTTACAATGTTATCTGTTTAAAAATAGATAGATAGATAGACAGACAGATAGATAGAAACCGACAGATAGAAACCGACAGATAGATAGATAGATAGATAGATAGAAACAGGCAGATAGATAGATAGATAGATAGATAGATAGATAGATAGATAGATAGATAGATAGATAGATAGATAGATAGATAGATAGATAGATAGATAGATAGATAGAAACAGGCAGATAGATAGAAACAGGAAGATAGATAGATAGATAGATAGAAACAGGAAGATAGATAGATAGAAACAGGCAGATAGATAGATAGAAACAGGCAGATAGATAGATAGAAACAGGCAGATAGATAGATAGATAGAAACAGGCAGATAGATAGATAGAAACAGACAGATAGATAGATAGATAGATAGATAGAAACAGGCAGATAGATAGATAGAAACAGGCAGATAGATAGATAGATAGAAACAGGCAGATAGATAGATAGATAGAAACAGGCAGATAGATAGATAGAAACAGGCAGATAGGTAGATAGAAATAGACAGATAGATAGATAGATAGATAGATAGATAGATGGATAGATAGATAGAAACAGATAGAAAGAAACAGATAGATTGATAGATAGAAAACAGGCTGATAGATAGACAGATAGATAGAAACAGACAGACATTGCTATAGATGGATAGAAACAGATAGAAAGAAATAGATAGATAGATTGATTGATAGATAGATAGATAGATTTCACCCACTCTGTTTAAGTAATGCTAAAAAAGTAAAAAAACGGGAATTTCTCGAGAGGAGGAAAGAGGGAAAAGGGATAGATGTGTTTAGATGTAGAGTAGAGAGAGAGAGAGAGAGATTGGCCTCAGTGTTCATCTGAATCCTCCACACAGGATTATTGTGATCTGTCAGCGAGACTTCTGGCTCACACTAAACTCCAGCCCGGCTCCGCTCGGGAGAAAGAACAACACTGACAGATATATTTAGCCCAGGCCCTCTGGATCTTCCCACATTATCCACCTCACAGTCTGCGGGATCCAGGAGCCTCCCCGCGGATCACACACACCTGAAAGCAGGTACTGAGACTCACAGAGAGAATTCTGGGAGGATTTGGGGTTTGTCATTTGCAAGTGTCATCACTTCGGGGATTTTCTAGAGCAGCAAAGTATAAAGGAAGGTTTTTCTGCGTGATTTCTCTTTTCAAAAGTTCCTTGCTGATTATCCTTACCTCAACATTTCTAACTCTGCTGCTGATCTTCTCTTTTTAAAAGTAACTCGATCTCAGAGTGAATTCACCAGAGATTATGTGAGGAAGAATGTACATCCAGCCGGTCGTTATCTCAGAATAAACCCGACCGGGTGATCAGGACATACACACACACACACACCTGAAGGGGGTTATTCTGAGATAACAATAATGTAGACATTATCCTGCTTATTACACGGATACTTGCCACAAGTAAATAATTAGACACGAAATATTGATCTGAGTTGAAATATTTTATCAGCTCTTTAAACGCAAAGCTTCAAGGAGAGAGCAGTTTCAGCGGCGAGATCAAACTAGACGGACACTTCAGAGATACGGTATACAGTCATAACACTTATTACACCACATTTCAGCACATAAATAATTATGGAGATATTGATTTCAGATTAAACTGTTTTAAAATCATAACTGTTTGTATCTTATAATCCAACAGTGTACAAAACAATATTCACAAAATGGCAGCCGCTGCGTTTGTATGAAACAAGAGAGAGCGAGTCCACGATACTGGATGGCATAAATAAATAACTGTACACAAAATATTGATTAGACTGAGTTTTAATATTTTATTAGCTCACCGAAAGCTGAACTTCCACGAAGAAAAAACGTTCCTAGCGAGCGTATAGCGCTGCTGACTTCAGTGACCCGGATGAGCCTGCGTTTCTGTTCTCAGAGGTTGTTATCTGGGAATAACTCACCGCTGGATGGTGCGATTGACCAATCAGAATCAAGTATTCCACAGAGCCGTGTAATAGGAGAACTTACCGTCTTTCCCCACCAGGAAGTCCACGTGGTGGTACGTGTAGGCGACCCCGATCTTGGTCTCCACCTGCGGTCTCTTGAGGGTGGAGTAAATCTTTCCCGGACTGTTGTCTTCAATGTGACGAAACTTCCTCAAGCCGCAGCCCATTTCTGCCCAACGACTGCACACTTAATCCTGGGAGGAAAGAGACACGGTCAGAGGTTTAAACAATGTCTTCAACACTGCAGACACATCAGAGCGGACCACTTTCTCATAATATACATATACATTCCACATCACCTCATTTCTCAGGTTCTGAAACGGTTCGTTTGAAGACTCTGAAGACTCAGTTTCTCTAAACTCCGCCTTTCCGAGAGCTGCTCTGCTCTGATTGGTCACATTACCCAGTGTATTGTGATTGGTCAACCGCTTACAATGCATATCAGGAACCAAACTCCCATTACCATATCTGACTTTCAGCTCTTCTCAGCGGTTGATACACAGCGATACGAACAATGGTTGTTTTTTCCATATCAATGCGAGTCCTAATCCTTTGGAAGTGCATCAAAGTGGATTTGCTTTGTCGACAGAAAACAGCGTTTTCTCGACATGAACAACACGAACCAAACTCTTCCAGTCTCAGATACAACTACAGTGTTTGAGGGCGGAGCAAAGAGACGCTGTTCAGCCAATCAAGACCACAAGCTGGGATTATGCAAATTTGTTACATTGTAACATAGGTTTGTAACAGGAAGCGAGATTGGAATTACTGACTCGTTTAAGGCACTTTTTTAACTTTTCAGATCTTTTAAATTCACAAACAGCTCTATTTACTTGCTCGGTTGGAGACACTTAATATTCAACAATATTATTGATCTGCCTGCATTGAAACCATTATATAAGAACTGAAATGAGCTGGACAATGACATCACGGTTTTCTCCAGAGCGGTTATATATATAAATGAACTAAATTAATAACTTTTTTACGGCAAAAATGAACCATCACTGAACTTACTTAAGCTGGACTATAACGCTATTTTCTTCTAGATCTGCTGTACAGCAGAAACAAACTCTGTTGTTATTTTCCTGTTATCTCTGTAAAGCTGCTTTGAAACAATCTGTATTGTAAAAAGTGCTATAGAAATAAAGGTGACTTGACTTGATGCTGCATGACAGGTAATCCTCAAAAAAGCATTACAGACACCACCTATTAAAGCATGCAGCATGAAGTGACAACAAGCTAATCTTTGAAATAATTATTAGTTGCATAATGCATTCTGTTTCACATGCTATTTTCAAACAATAGTTATATACTGCACAGTATTCAGTAAGCTATTGTTCTATTACGAATATAGTCCATAATAATTAGCTATTTTCTATTGCTTGTCATTGGTAGGTGGTGCTCATTCTATTTTATATTTATATTTTATAATGACATTCACATTTATATCCTGTAGTCGTTAATAGTTTAAATCAAAACACACAGTATGCAAGGTGTTCATGAGTCTGTCAGGCACAATGGTAATTGCGTATATCGGCTAAAGGTTGATGTGTATGAAGCATATACATGCCCTCAAAACTAATAGACAAGGACTACAAAACCACTAAACTCAACAGACTCTGTGTTCGGTTACTTTATTAGTAATTCCTCTCATGTATTTCCTCTTTTTCAGTCGTTTCCCGTTAGGAAAGTGATCTGTATGGATCCCGCCACAGAAGAAAGAATATAAAAGGTAATTAAGAATTTTTATCTCGCAATTCAGAAATCTTATCTCAGAATTGCGTGATATAAAGTCGTAAATGCGAGATATAAATTTAGAATTGCGAGATATAAAGTAAGAATTGCGTGATATAAAGTCGCAAATGCGAGATATAAAGTCAGAATTGCGTGATATAAAGTCAGAATTGCGTGATATAAAGTCGCAATTGCGAGTTATAAAGTCAGAATTGCGTGATATAAAGTCACAATTGCGTTAAATAAAGTCACAATTGCGAGATATAGTCAGAATTGCGTGATATAAAGTCGCAATTGCGAGATATAAAGTCAGAATTGCGTGTTATAAAGTCACAATTGCAAGATATAAAGTCAGAATTGCGTGATATAAAGTCAGAATTGCGTGATATAAAGTCGCAATTGCGAGTTATAAAGTCAGAATTGCGTGATATAAAGTCACAATGGCGTTAAATAAAGTCACAATTGCGAGATATAGTCAGAATTGCGTGATATAAAGTCGCAATTGCGAGATATAAAGTCAGAATTGCGTGTTATAAAGTCGCAATTGCAAGATATAAAGTCAGAATTGCGTGTTATAAAGTCGCAATTGCAAGATATAAAGTCAGAATTGCGTATTATAAAGTCGCAATTGCAAGATATAAAGTCAGAATTGCGTGTTATAAAGTCGCAATTGCAAGATATAAAGTCAGAATTGCGTGTTATAAAGTCGCAATTGCAAGATATAAAGTCAGAATTGCGTATTATAAAGTCGCAATTGTGAGTTATAAAGTCAGAATTGCGAAAGTCAGTCTTTTTTTTCCTTAGAATTGGACTTTGTAAATCGCAAATACAAATTTTAGATATCTAACAAATCTGAGATATAAACTCGCAATTATGTGTTATAAAGTCAGAATTGCATGATATGAAGTCGCAATTGTGAGATAAAAAGTCGCAAGTATCTTTTAAAATGTTTTATTCTGTGGCGGAAACAAGCTTCCATAAATCTGTCTATTTCCAAACGTACCACCTAAATCTGCTTCTGTGTGCGCAGAAAAATACGGTAAACTGCTGTTTTTCAGTTCCTTCAGTCTGGCACTGCCTCATCCTGTGCTTATTTGGCAGAAAGAGAGCAGAAAAAGACCCAATTAAGGGCACACTAGATTACTAAATAAATAAATAAGGGCTTCAGCTCATCATGGGAGCCCAATCTCACAACTGGCAGGCTGGGAATTAACACGTCCAGCCATTGAGAGGCCAAAAGTGCTCTCTGTTCATCAGCCAAACCCCCCCGTCTCCAAATCTAAAGTGACAAGCATCGACAGTCTCCAGCGGGTCAGAAGAGTCCAGGTAATATCCCATTGTGAGCAGCTGATTAAACCTGTGGTGGGCTGTTGATGAAGAATACTCTCTATTATGTTACTGTCTAATTACAGCGGCCGGACGAATAATCTGAGAGGCGGCGACGGCCGAGAATACACTGATAATGAGGTGAACCGCTCGAATGAAAAGGTGAGAATCAATCACAGAAAATCAAGCAGATTGTTCATTAGGAGTCGGGATAATGCCGGCAGATCCAGCGAGAGCAACTTTAATTAGGACCCAGACAAGAGGCCATGCAGATTTATGAACGCTGTCATAGGAATCACTGTTTCTTGTGACATGGACATGAATGGATGCGTTTGGCTATCCGTGGCTGAATCCAATCGGGGGAAATGACATCTGGAGTACAACAGTCATGCATCAGCAATGGGATTTTTCTCATATTTGATCGATTGAATGAGATGCGGGAATATTTTCGAGTTTTGGCTTAATGAAATGGGCGCGCAACCCTTTTTTAATGTTGTAATCTGATGTATTTCAGGCTCCAAAAGGGTGTTTTTGCAGGGATGCAATTGAAGAAAATTTTTGGTTCCCCAAAGTAGTTTTCAGTCGTCAGTTCTTAAAAGAACGATTTTTTCTTTTAATATTCTAAAGAACCTTTTCCCATTATAAAGAATCTTTTTTTTTTTTTTGTGGATTTGAAAGATTGCATGGAAGGTAAAGGTTATTTATGGAACCATCAATGCCAATAAAGAACCTTTGTTGTTTAACAGAATAAATTGTAAAGTGGGACTTTTTATCCATTGGGAAAAGTGAAAAGTTGGCGATACATACACTACCTTTCAAAAAAATTGAGTTTGATACTAAAAGTTGAAACTTTTGCTCAGCAAGCACACATTAAATTTATTTAAAAATGAAGGTAAATATATTTGTTATACATGATTTCTATTCCAAGTAAATGCTGTTCTTTTGAACTTTCTATTTATGTACTATTTGTAAAATGAATTATGGTTTCCCCCAAAATAATAAGCAGTTTTCAACATTGATACTGATAATAAATGTTTCTTGAGCATCAAAACATCATATTATACTGATTTCTGAAGGATCATGTGACACTGAAGACTGAAGTAATGATGCTGAAAATTCAGCTTTGATCACAAAAATATAGATTCATAAATCATACCGATCCCAAACTTACAGTACAAACAGTAGTGTGTCAGAATTGAGTCACAAGGAAAGGGTTAAAAAGTGAGTAATAAGTGATAAAAGAAAAAAAACCCTGTTTTTTATTTAATTGTGCACAATAAGACCAGTGTCAATTTTGATATTGATGTTTGATTTTTTTTGCCTTTCAAAGAGGATTTAGTGTTAACAGTAAAGGCCCATTCACAGTTCACACCAAGAACTATAACGATAACTATATTAGCATCCACACCAGTTGATATCATTACGTTTATTCTTGCACGCCCTGCATTTGTCGTCTGTGTTCGAACTCTTTAAGCAGTATGGATTCTGATTGGCTGTCAAAAAAATTTATTCAGAAAGTGATTCCATATATATAATTTTAGTATATAAAATACTATATATACTAAAATACTAAAATCCAACTATATTATAAGTTAGTTGTGGTGTGAACTATACAGATTTTAGAACTATATCTTTATCGTTATGGTTATCGCTCTTGCTATCGCAATTTTAACGTTTCCGATTCTTGTTGATTCCTAATTAACATTACACAAAGGTAAAAAAAAACTGCCTTAGATATCATTCACATTTAGTTTTACTGAAAAACATTTAATTGTAGCTGAATATCATGAACAAAAATCAACACTTACGCAAGGAACGTTTGCCTGTGGTTTAAAAATACCATAGAAGAACAACTAGCCTAACTAATATACATTTCAAGCATTATTAAAGACAATAAACACTCAATTAAAAAAAGAACAAATTAAAAATTAACAATCGCAACAAATAGATACAACTAGACAAAGATACGATTGAAATAAACAGTGTTTTTCAGGTATTCAGATACAGAAACTGGAATCAAATATAAAATAACACTGCACTTTATAAATAAAATATACATTAAAAATATAGTTACAAAAGTTATTCAGTCAAGAACGAGTTTATTTTCTCTTAGTCTTTTGTTTGATTAGAGTTATTAGAGAGATGCAGCAGGAATATTAGGCTGCTGTCACTTTAAGAGCTGCACTGCAGACAGAAAACAGCGAGGGATGGGCGATACCAGAATTTTTTAATTCGATACGATACCGATATTTTTTGCTTCAATTTTAACCATACCGATATCGATACCGATACCGCTTATTTTTTTAACTGTACATGTGATTTTTTAAAATAATGTTAATATTTTGTAAAATTTGATCATTACACTTACATGCAAATTACATCCACATGACACACTGGCGGTTCTAGAGGGGGGGCCAGGGGGGCCGTGCCCCTGTGACAACAATCTTGGCCCCCCTTGTGGCCCCCCTAAATGTGGAGTGTGAAAGAATTTTTACAAAACTGTTTTTTTTTTTGCTATCGTTGTTATCGTTGTATGCGTATTACTTTTTTATTATTCTATCTTTGTGGATTTGCTTGTTCACGTGACAATTCGCGTCACATTCGCGGGAATCGCGGCAGAATAACGTCTGTCTCCTGCACGCGAGAGAGGAGAGAAGGAGAAAGCTGGTAAATGTCAGTTCAGTTGCAAGTTCATTCTTTATGTGCGTATCGGGTGTGCGATGTGTATTGTCTATTATGATATTGTAATCAATGTTTTAACTGTATACGATGCACTGTGAGCTGACATCGCATTTGTCTCTCGTCCTTTCACTGCTGTGTGCGGTTCATAGGCTATGTCCCCAAATTAGTTTATGCCTTATATTTATATCATATTTATATCGCTGTCTGTTGCATTGAGACTCTGCTACGGTTTCATTTTGAAATTCTAGTCGGCGAAATAAAGGGAAAACAAACAGCGATGATTTCTTGACTGAAATCCGCGTTTTGAAGGAATCACTTTCTTCTTTCCCGAATGAATCAGCCGTTTGAACGAATTCGTTGAATGAATGAATCCCTCAACTCACTTATTAAGACAGTGACTTGCCGCCGCCTACTGGCGGTTTTAGTTTCATATTTAAAGTACCCTTTAATTAAAACGTTAAAATTAGAAATAATTTCATGTTTAAATATTGATTTTAAAAAAATCTCATAGCTTTATGCAATTGTGAATTGAGTGTAAATATATTAATGCCACTTCTGTGTCTCCTCTAGACTGCAAAGATGGATTTTGATTAAATTATTTAATTTGACTGGTAACAGTGGTACTGTATAATTATTGTATAATTAAGTATTATTGTATAAATAAGTATAATTACTGTATAATTTGAATGTTAATATTTGACATAAAAGGTGATTCATAACTCTAAATAAGTTTAGAAAGAATGTCCATATATAGGTGAAAATGCCTCTGGAAATCAATTTAAGGTGGCAAATTAAATTAATTAAAAATTAATTAAAAAATGAATTTCGGTCCCTGCTGTTAACTGACCACTGCATAGAATATTAAAAAATATGAATATCTTTGTGAGTCTGCTGTCAAAAACAGGCCTAAACCAGCCATGTCACCAGCACAAAAACACAATCAGTAAAATATCATCTAATCATCAACAAAACATTGAAAATATTGAGATATATTTTTGTCAATATCGCACACCCCTAATGTACGGTATGAATTTTGATTTCTTCAGGTTTTAAAAAGCCTTAAATTCGATTTTAAAAAGTGTGCAGGAGCCCTGTAAATGGTTAGACATAGTAACCTAGCAAGTAAATTAATTAATACGCTTCTTGGTCCCCATTGCTTTTGCTCTATAGTTCTCACCAAAATGGAGAGAAAGAATGACATCATGTCAATTACAGTTACTGTGACTAATACTGAATATGTAATGCAAATGTAAAAATATAATGGAAATGCAAATACATTGTTGAATGATTATAAACATGGTATTTTGCCTGTTAATGCCTGCAGTGCAGTGCAGAAAATGATATGACAACAATAAGGTCTAAATGCAACTGGCCCCTCTAACAGCACAACTGGCCCCAGCTTGGCCCCCCCAGTTGAAATGGTCTAGAACCGCCACTGCACACTGGCCATTAATACATTTATTACAAAAGCAAATTTGACAACAGATAAATAAACATGTTTCAAATAATACAGTGTTTTACAAAAAAAATTGTAAATAAAATAATACGTTATAACAAATATTAATAAAATAAAATACCAACAACATAAATTGTGCATATTTGCACTTTATTAAACGTTTCTTGCTTTTAAACAGACCATTTTTTCTTAATTTCCAACTTTCTACATATTTTTCCTATTTAGCAATGTTCGTATAGACGTTTCTTGAATGTCTTTTTATTTTTAATTGCTGATAAAGATTTTCTAATCTTTAAGCTTCAGATTGGTGTTAAAAGTAACACCACGCTTCGCTTTCTTTCTGCCATAGTGCCGTTCTATGCGGAAGTGTGCAACTGTGCGATGCGTGTCGTGTAGGGTACATGACGTGTCGTGTACTTGTGCATGTCGCTCGCTTCTCTCACGGGCCAGCTAAATATGTCAGGGAGGGGGGTTTTCTATTTAGCACAAACATTAAACAGAAGTAGCAAAAACACTTAATGATGCAGAAATTATTAATATAATTTTAAAATCGATATTTTTGTAGAGGCATCGATACCAAGTAAGTAGCTTGTGAGTATCGATATATCGATACTGCAGGATCGATGTGCACATCCCTAAAAACAGCACGTATTGCGCTCAAATTGTGCGCACGTTTTGGATGTGTGTGTGCAGCACTGAAAACAGCGCGAGTCGTCTCACGCTTAATTGGTCTAAAGTCATATTGAAACGCTCACAAAGGAATCGATAAGAGAACTTTTAGAACAAGCATCCGATTCCTGACCTCAAGTATTCGATTCCCGACCCTACTCTTTTCTGATATCTGTCCATCAGTTGGAAAAACAACAGACTGCCCCAAAAATAGCCGTTTTTGACATAAAAACCAGCACAAAGTGTTTTTCCCAGAACAGCTGCATGTTTTGAGCTCAGACACGTGCTCTCTGGAGGCAACAGGCTAAGCGTGTGCGCCGTCGGAGAGAGGAACCACGCGAAATAAAACCTGTGCGATACGTGGGGAAAACAAAGTTGGTTGGAGGGTGTGATATTTGCATAGCTGATAGAGACGGGGAAGGGAGGCTGTGCATGAAACGAAGCGGGAAGGTATTTTTAGAGCTGACGGAGGAAGTGGGAGATGTTTATGATTTCAGAGAGACTAGCTACTCCCTCCGCGAGCTTCTGCTTCACGCTTCCAGCTTTTGGCAGATCTGTCTCTCTAGTCAACCTGGCAACAGCTCCCTTAGCACTGGAGACTGACAGAACACAGTTCACTTCCAGTATACCGTTACACACACACACACGACAGTCCAAAAACACTGACTCTTCTGTCGGCATGCTTAGTCGGGGGACATTTAATTTAATATTCGACGATATTTTTGATCTTCCTGCATTGACAACATCACATGAGAACTGAACTGAGCTGGATGATGACATCACTGTTTTCTCCAGAGCGGCTGCATGTATAAATGATCTAAATTAATAACTTTTTACAACAAAAATGAAACATCACTGAACTTACTTAAAGGGATAGTTCACCCAAAAATGTAAATTCTGTCAGTAATTACTCTCCCTCATGTTGTTCAACCCCGTAAGACCTTTGTTCATCTTCGGAAACACGAATTAAGATATTTTTGATTAAATCTGAGAGCTGGATCACTCCTCCATAGGCTTCTAAGGGATTGAAACTTGTTCCCCGAAAAGTTATTAAAGACATCGTTAAAATAGTCCAAGTGACTCAATCTTAAGTTTATCAAGCGACGAGAATACTTTTTTTGACGACTTTATTTCTAAAATAACGACTTTATTTCAACTATTCATTTCCTTCTCTGCGGGCCTCGAGTGAGTTAGCGTAGTGTGATAGCGTAGTGTGATAGCGTAGTGTGATAGCGTAGTGTGATAGCGTAGTGTGATAGCGTAGTGCTACGTCACACGTAGGCTCACTATTGGCCGACGCTGGTCATGTGTGTGTGATGCGTGTGACGTACAACACAGAAGCGCTGCGCTGTTACACTAGTGAACTCACTCGACGCCCACAGAGAAGGACATCAATAGTTAAATTAAAGTCGTTATTTTTGTATGTTTTTGTGCACAAAAAGTATTCTCGTCGTTTGATAAATTTAAGATTGAGCCACTGTAGTCACTTGGACTATTTTAACGATGTCTTTAATAACTTTTCGGGGAACAAGTTTCAATCCCTTAGAAGCCTATGGAGGAGTGATCCAGCTCTCAGATTTAATCAAAAATATCTTAATTCGTGTTTCTGAAGATGAACGAAGGTCTTACGGGGTTGAACAACATGAGGGAGAGTAAATACTGACAGAATTTACATTTTTGGGTGAACTATCCCTTTAAGCTGGACTGTGACGCTATTTCCTTCTAGAAACAAACTTTGTTGCATTATTTTCCTATTATCTCTGTAAAGCTGCTCTTAATAGTGTAAAATCGTCAGGCACTCTAGACAAGCCTGCTGATGAGCGATCATTTGTTCAGCAAGGCATCTTATATCAGACGCCACAGAAAATGTTTGTTAAAATGATAATTTTTACAGCAAAAACCTATTTGGGAGAAGCGATGAGCCGACTGTGATGACAAAGACGTTCATTTCTGCTCAGATAGACTCGTTCAATAACTAACCCGAGCCAGCAAATGCAAATGAACGCCCAGAATACATTAAAAGTTTTCTGTTTTCAGTTAAAACGGTGTTGTGTAAGCGACCCCTAAGCTAATAACTAATGATCTTTGCAGCGGAAGTGAATCTAGATCTGCTGTAAAGCCAAAACAATCTCCGTTAGGCTACTTTAATTTCCTATTATCACTGTAAAGCAATAATGTAATTGTTAAAAGCGCTATATAAAAGGTGACTTGACTAACATGCAAAGGACAAAACTTCAATGTCACGGTTCCAAAGCTGCGGTTCGGCTCGTGTTTAGAGAAGCATTTTTTCAAAGAGGGACTGAAAACTGCAACTCTTCCTTTGACCCATTTTCTTTAATGTGGCAAATAAGGCAAACCTCTGCACGGTGTTTCCTGACGTGTGTTTGTGTCGGTTCAGCAGGCAAACGCTCTCCTGGGATGGGAATGAGACAGTCTCCCTGTTTGGACTTTTTCCCTTCCTTCCTTCCTGGACGTCCTGGACTCAACAAAGACCCTCACCTGAGCAAGGCATTGTGGGGGAATGTGGACACACTTGAAGAGGAGTGCAGATCCAAAAAGCACCATCAAAGCATCATAGACTTGTATGGTACGTATTGTGTTTGAATATTTGTTTGCATTTGATTAAAAATATAAAAATTTGTTTAATTTTTTATTTTTTTTTAGAGGATTATTGTATTTGATCACGTAATGTATAATGGAAACTGGCCCAAACTCAGTTTTTCTTAACCCTATTTATGTGTCAGTCAAAAATCACCGTATTTTTTAAATTACAATGAAATGAATGTACTATATTTTTGTTTCATAATGTTTTTTATTTAATATTTTGTATTTTTTAGGAGATTTTATGGTACTTAATTATATTTATGCAGTAGTTGTAATAAATTTATTCACTTTTTGAGCATAGACCTGAAAATTAAATTTCCAACTTAAACTTTCATAAATCTTGACCACTTTTGATCACAGACTGAAGTTTGTTATCTTTTTAAAGAAGACACTTGGCAGATTACTGCAGAAGTGAAAAAAGTTTTAAAAAGTGAACTAACAAAAATAATTGTACATTGAAAAATGCACAAACATACTTTATATTTAATATATATATTTTCCAAAACACGTTTTACTCTAAAACTGTGAGAGAATCAAAGCCATAAATCTAAACAAGTTGTGTTCCAAATTTTAAGTTGATATCTTAAAAAAATGAGCTTTCAGTGAGATTGTGTTCGGCTGCAGTACCAAACGCTTCCACTAGTGTGTGTGTGTGTGTGTGGCCTGGTAAACCCTACATTATGGGGACAAAATGTCCCCATAAGGATGGCAATATCTGAAATCCTTGTTCGTGTGGGGACATTTTTTGGTCCCCATGAGGAAAACAGCTTATAAATCATACTAAGTGATGTTTTTTGAAAATGTAAAAATGCAGAAAGTTTTCTGTGATGGGCAGGTTTAGGGGTAGGGTTAGTTTAAGGGAATAAAATATACAGTTTGTACAGTATAAAAATCATTATGTCTATGGAAAGTCCCCATAAAACATGGAAACACTACGTGTGTGTGTGTGTGTGTGTGTGTGTGTGTGTGTGTGTGTGTGTGTGTGTGTGTGTGTGTGTGTGTGTGTGTGTGTGTGTGTGTGTGTGTGTGTGTGTGTGTGTGTGTGTGTGTGTTCAGATCGCAAGTGCCAAAACCTTTACCAACTTTCGTACGATTCCGATAAAGTAAAAAAAAATTTACTTTAAGGGGTAAAAAATTACCCCTTATTTTTTTTGAGGGGAATGTATAATCAATTTGAATTCCCCTTAATCAATTTAAAGTCCCATAGATTAATTAAATGCAATAATTTTTTAAAATAATTTTTACATATTTAATTAATATTTGGGACTCAAAATAGATTGAGGGCTGTTTAATATTCTTCCTAAAACCACAGATTATTCTGAATTTGTTTGGAGTAAAACATAAACATTAGTCCATAAAACAATCCTGTGTACATTTTTGCCTAAAACAAGAAATACAAATCATAATTGTGTTATATTATTATGAACATTATCTATAAAAATTCCAATTGGGATAATTCCATTGTGGTACGGCAAATGGCAATGGCAATATGTTCTGTATTGCTGATCATTTTAAAAAACAAACTTCTAATTAATTTATCAAAGATGCAGCAAACAGTATCATGAATAAGAACTGAAATCATTTAATAGAATAATTCGGGGAGCGTTTGAACTGCATGGAAGAGGGGAAGGTTTTCAGGAAATAATGTGTGTTCCCTAAAGGCCTTCCTAAGACTTGTACAGAATATAGTGTAGAGCCTCTTTTACTTCGGGGTGAAGATGCACAAACACAATGTTTTACTCTGAGGACGCATTTGCCGGGTAAAGAGAAACAAAATGTCACCGCATAATTTAGACAAAAATCGGGGTTAATTGGTGTCTTGGGAAAGCGTTCCTACTTTATGTTCGTATACGAGCTCCAGACCGGCCACTGTTTATGAATAATCAAGGAAAAAAGGACCCAGGTACAATAACAGCCACAGATATAGACTGAACCCAAGACTGACACTCGTCTGATAGACCGTCTCTTTAAAATCAGAGGAGGAGGGACACTTTCCCTCTCTTTCTCTTTTGTTCAGCATGAACCTGGAGAACCATCCGCTCGCGTCCAAGGTCTCGGCACACACACACACACACACACACGCTGAAACACAGACGCGGCGGATGCGATCGCCATGGGAACGGGACCCTTGACAACGATTTCATACCCAAGAGAAGAAAAGAGAGCAATATCTCTCTCCCTTTATTCGCTTTCTTTGAGATTCTCTCTCATTTTCTCTCTCATCTTTCCTTTCTCTGGCTTTCTCTGATTCTAATTTGTTTTATATGCCATTTAATTTTACAAGACGCATATACTTTTCTTTATTAGATAGCTGTGATGGTAGAAATATGTCAGAGATTTTGCTAGACTGTCCAAAAGTGATTTTTGTTTTTAATGTGCGATTACACCATTTATATATGTTTTTATATATTTTAAATGTGAGTGAAGAACAAAACACTGCACTTGGTTAAGGTATTTATCTGACAAAATTATTTGGCAAAAAAGGCAAACTAAAGCTACAGGTTTTTATTTTACCATGGAAAAAAAAAAATGCATAGAAAAACAAAAAGCTGACAGGATGCCCTGACTACAACATAATCAGATATTAATATTTTTGTAGGTTTTCTTGTTTTTGCACGTTATCATTACAAATAAAACAAACGACTCCAAGCACTATGCAATATGCTTACAAAATATGAATAATATTATTTGAATAAAGGGTGAATATTTTTTTAATTTTCCTGTCCGCTACTGTATGTGGTTATGAGTAGACGGGATGCATTATATTATTTGTGCATAAACAAAGAAACGATAATGTAAAAAAGTGTTTAATGCAGAGCATCAGTTCACAGGTGTGCTTTGTTTTAAATGATGTATCTGTTTTATAATATTAGTTTTATTGTTTTGAGTCTTTTGTTCTGAACTTAAAGTGACTTTTTCATTTGTTATGAATAATCTGATCTTTAGGTTTATGTCCTAAAATTACCTCAAGTATTTAATTCATTGTATTATCCTAAAAGCAGGCATTACATGTTGACATTTGAAATATAATGAGAAAAATAAACCTGTTTTGACTACACTTGTCATACGATGTCATAAAAGAAGAACTATTTGTTCCTAAAAGAACCATTTTTTTTTCTTTCAGTTTTAGAACATTTTGTGCAATGAAAACATTCCATGGAATCTTTCAAGTTCTTCATGGAACCATCAAAGCCAATAAAGACGTTTATTTTTAAAAACGAGTGAGAGTTTGATCACACCCCCCTCCACACACACACACACACCCACACACACACACACCAGCGTCCATATGGGCGACCGCATGTTGTTTGAGAGTGTGAGACTGTTTTAAGTGAATGTGCTGAAGAAAGTATTCAGTCTCAACAAAACTGTACTTTACCAGTGTGATCTACATGTGCTTCTCTATTATAGCAAGTTCTGTTGCACTCAAGCAAAGTATCGAACATGATGACTCGATCAATATCGCTTTGATTTTAAACACAGAAAGCGTGTGTGCTTACATATTTCATATATTATTTTTATATTTTAAGTGTAAGAAGCACTTGATATTGATATATGGTGAGAATCAAATTCTTTGTATTAAAGGATGACACTGAACTGTGGATTGAACCACAGACGTGATGCTGTGTGTATGTCCGTACACATCATCAAGTGGCTTGTTTTGTTGCTCATGTCATGTTGCTGTTTCATTTAATTCATTTCAATTGTTGTTTGGTGCGAAGCAGGTCTTTTTTTGCAAACGGCAGGGGAAAAAACGATGCAAAATACAAATAATAAAATCCAACTTCGTTAGGAAATCAAAATAAATGGACAAGAATGCTTCCCATACTGAACACCTTTCAAAAGTTTGGGGTCAGTACGATTTTTTTCCTTTTTCGAAAGAAATGAATGCTTTTATTAGTCGATGAGTCTGGAAGACGTTTATTAGATGCTTTATTGTGGCCTGTTAAACACAGAACGTGTGTGTTTTCCTGCAGCGCTTGCATATTTCCCGCTTTGACTGTTCTCTGTTGTGTCTAGGCATCGCCAGAGGCTTGAATACATGCGGCAGAAGCTCCACGCTGCGACACGAGGGAAGAACCTAATCTTCTCACGTAATCCCTTCAAAGTGGCAGGAGAAGAACAGAAATCAGCATTCATCTTCCATCAAGTGTGTTTCATCTCCTCCAGCGCCTCGTCGAGGAGAAGTGCACCGCCAGCGAATGTGACATCTGATTTGTAGGCTGTATAATCACAGGAGAGGTGAACATCTTCTCTGTCCTCAACGTCTGAGACGACTGTAGTAAAGGGACAATACGACTCAAATGCACGTTCCAATTATCTAAATGAGATTTAATTGAGCACTAGCGAGGGTTCTCTGGCCTAATTAGGTTAGCAAAATATTGTGTATTAATCATAATCCTAACACACCAGACAAGCTGCCGATGATGATAGAATAAATACCTGCAGAAATTATCTACACGTTTGCTGCATGTGACTTATTACAGATTACAGATTCATACATGATGTTCTCATCTTTAAAATGCTCAGGAGAGTCTGCGTCCCAGTTACGCCCTAAACGCATGTAGTGTTTTTGTGGAGAAAAAGCAAATAGTTTTGAGTGTGTAGCAGAGGAGTAGGCAAGCTTTGGGACACACTACTTCTTCATGATTTCGTATTTTGCTGTCGACGTTTAAACTGCCCTGTCAATCATGTCATCACAGTTAAAATCCTCCACATTAAATTTGATTTAATTTCCAACCACATTGGAGAAAAAGCAGCCGTTAATCCGCCAGTCATGCGGAGACTCTCCTCATATGTTTGGTCATGATCTTTTAAATGCATCATTATGCAAACGTATCATTATAAAAGTTCACAATGTGGTTGCAGATGAAATATGATGTGGATAACATTTAATAAATATATTTTTGGCAGTGTAGATGCTGATTATTAATTACTCAAACCCCTTAAGCATTGGCCTCACACATCTGTATGCTTGTAGTTTTTTAACACTTTTTATTTGTGTTTGTAGTTCTAATCGAATAATGGGTTGTGGTTGGATCTGCATTTCAGATTCTAACCGGAAAAATTAGACTTTGTCTAAAAATTAGACTTTGTCCCGTTTTGGGGGCCTGAAAATGCAAACTTTTAGAAACGATAAATGCAAGTTTTTGAAAACTATACCGTTATTGTCTCCTTGTAAACTGTAAAAACACGAATTTGTGAAAACCGTATGGAAACTTGTTTTCACCATTAAATAATAAAAAATAATAAAAATACTTTAAATAAAAGTAATTGCGACTTTTTATCTCGCAAATCTGACTTTTTTTCCTCGCAATTGTGAGTTAATATCTAGAAATGTTGACTTTTTTCTCTCAACTCTGACTTTTTTTATAGTTTATATCTTGCAATTCTGACTTTCTTTCTCATAATTGCGAGTTTATATCACGTAATTGTGAGAAAAAAAGTCAGAATTGTGAGATAAAAAGTCACAATTACCTTTTTTATATTTTATTCTGTGGTGAAAACAAGCTTCCATAAAACGGTAACATCATGCGCGCGTGTATTATGTGTTCAGTCTACAGTCTAAAGGCGCATAGTGTTTCTTTACAAAGTGACATCGCCATCTACTGGCATGGCAGCAGAATACAGATTTTTTTATAGCTGTTTTCATGGATCCTTGTGAACAGGGATCGTTTTGACAACGTTGTCATCTTTACGTTTCCATTTATAGTACATCATTATCGTGTAATCGTACCCTTAGAAATCCCACACACACCCATAGACACCATAGCATCATTTCTGCAACTTTTGCACACCACTCATAAAGTTTTCCGAAAATGTTCAATATTGAGTTTTTGTATTTTTTCCCCTCTGAGCTGATAAAATGTTCCAGCTGATGCACATATGACATTGAAGAGCGGGTACGCGTGGGGTCGGAGGGCACGAGTCCGTGATATGATGCACAGATTCCTCCAGGACAACAGCGGCTCTGTGTGTCGGTTCCTGAGGCGTCTGGAACTGATTAATGACAGTTTGGCCTCGCTCTTCTCTCTTCTTACATTCCTTTCTTAAAGGGCGTTCACACTGACAGCGATTTGCGTCTGCAAGACATTCATTTACAAGGAGAGTTGGCAATTTCTGGCAATATGAGTGACAGCTGGAGCGACTACTAGCAACAGTAGATTAGCATACTAACGTACTAATACTCTTTCAGTATTTATTATGCATACTGTGTACAGTGTGCACATTTTCTGTTTGTTATGTACGGCACAGTTTGTAAAGTACTCCATACATACCGAGTATGCAACAATGCAATGCACTCGACTTGGTTTTTAACCTTTTCTTGACTTATTTGATCAGTATGCCATAAAATTTATTAAATATGTATGAAATATTTTTTTTCCCTAAGATGCCACATGCAATTTAATGTGACAAAAACATTTAAAAACCAGTGTTGTTATTGCAAAAAAAAATTAAAATATTAAAAGTTGTTTTGGGTAATTAAAATAAAGCTGCAATAAAATAAAATAATAAATATTAGATGAAAAACTTAAGGGAAAATTAGAAATGTTGCCTTGGTAAGTAACTGAAATATATCAGTACTAAAATTGCTAAAACTGAAATAAAAATATATTAAAGCTACATATAAACATTTTGACTTAAGCACATACAATTACTAAAACTAAAATTGAAACGAAAACTTAAAATATAAAAAAAAGCTAATGCATTGTTTTATTACTGTTATAGTATATAAATAATACTGTTAAAAACACGTATTGTTGCATAATGTATAAGATAAAAATAAATTTTTTAAATAACCATAAACTAACATTCCCTGAGATTTTTGTGCAAAATCAAGGTTTAAAAAGTCTATTTGTAAGTTTTATTTCTGTCAATAACGAACTAACATTTGACGAGTGACAGGAAATGTCGTTGAACGCGCACATTTTTATTTCTGCAGCGTTGTGAAATAAAGCCCCGCCTCCAGTGAAATTTCATTGGTCCAAAACTGTGATCCGCACAACAATAGCTGGATTTAAAGTCGCGATGTAACGGAAGGAGCAACAGATGTTTTTCTTCCATACTGTGATGTACATCCTAGTGAAACAAAGAAAATAGCAGGACTGGGATCCGTCATCGATTAATGGAGGCGGATCTGAATGCGAATAGCGGTCATTTGTGAGAAAGGGGCGGGGCTTAAGCGGACTAAATGAATGGAGAAGTTCAACATACTGTACATCACCAGAAGATTGAGTTTAATTTAAACTAGTCAAAAAAACATGGTAAAACAATGAAGTGTGCACAAATGAATTGTTCACAATAAGATCAATAACATGAATCAGATGAAATAGATGAATTTTCATGCTGACTTTAAACATCAGATATCTTCAGGTTGTTCTACATTACACAGCATTTTCGTTTTCGGTGTATTTTTGGCTTCCTATGTATTTTTCAGTCTTGTTTAATGAGAAATTGATCAAAATGAAGTGACTTTATGCTTAAAACAAGAACAAATGTCTGCCAATGGGAAGAATTTAAAGGGAAAACAAGTTTCTCTTTCGGACCCCATTAGCATTTTAAGCACAAACATTAAAACAAGACGTAATATCGTAAGTCATTCTGCTTCTGCAGCAAATGCATCATGATTTAAGAATGCTTGGTATTTGTGCTGGAAAACAAGAGAAAAATACTGAGGAAGAGCATCATTTTTTGCATTGAATTGAAACTAAATCCTCTGCTTTCAGACAAACTACTGAAATAAAGTGCCGGTCCGGCACTGAAGGTGTGTATGCGTATCTTCCTCTCAGCATCACACTCTGTACATGTGACTCAAAGTAATGCACTGGTCTGTGAGATAGGCTTTACGAGGAGCGCGCGCGTGTGTGTGTGTGTGTTAACGGTTAAAGACGTTCATCATCTCACAGTGGCAAACTTGTGGCTTGTGGCTTCCCATGATTGATTCTTTATCTCCTGCACTGTTGTAGTGTTTACTTTCCTGACAGACACAGACAGACAGACAGACAGCATGCATTACCTTAAACACGCAGAAGTGAGACGGTTTTACCTGTTGTGAAGGTTTTGACACGCAGACGCTGTAAGTTTGAGTCAGTGATCCACAGGAATAAAAGCAAGAGTGCTGGTACGGTTCCCGTTAGATGTGACGGCACAATAATAATCAGAAGAAGAAGAAGAAAAAGAAATGAGGATCCCCGATCAGTCCTCCTGCGACAGGCAGCGCAGAACACACACTTCGTGTGCTGCCGTTAGGTCATGCTCAAAGTATGTGTGTGTGCAATGTTCTGCAAGCTCAGAGAAAACCACATCCTCTGACATGCTCCTCTATCCTTCTCCTGTCTCTCTCTGACTGTCTGAGATGACCCAGACACAGTTCACTCCCTCGCTCTCTCTCTCTCTCTCTCTCTCTCAGTCTCGGCTTCTTCAGCAACCGACTCAGTTCCTGCCCACCAACTGAAGAATCTGAAGACTGAGGAGGAGGAGGTGCTGAGAGAGAGAGAGAGAGAGAGACAGAGAGAGAGAGAGAGAGAGAGAGATGAGCAGTTCTTTTAGAAATTACTGTTAAAAAAAAACCAGCGGTAAGAATGCAGCATGCATGAGGATTGAAAGAGCGTGGAAATAACCAGAACACTGAGTGTGAAAATTCAGCTCTAACATCTCAAATGTTTCTCCAAGATCACATCGAGATTAAATGGAGAGCAAATTAGTTTAAAGGTTCTCACAGCAGTTCTCATGACCTGCACGACTGGTGAGGACACAGACACACACACACACACACACACACACACACACACACACACACACACACACACACACACACACACACACACACACACACACACACACACAAATTACATCATTTATTAAGTCTGGGTTAAAGAGAAATGTATCTAAATGAAGTACGTTTTTGTTTAAAACAAGAAAAAAAATCTGCCAATGGGGTACTAATATTGTTTTTAAATTGAAAGGAAAAATATTATATTTCTGACTAAATTGGTAAATATTCGTTCTTGTTTTAAGCATAAACTCACTTCATTTTGATTAATTTATCATTAAACAAGACCTGATATCTTCAGTCATTGTGTTCTTCCAGTAAATGTTTCATGATTCAAGAATGTTTTGATATTTTTTATTGGAAAACAACATTTCAGCAGAAATAAAGTGCTGAAGAAACAATTCTTAAAGAAGAAAGGCAACGGTCAAGCAAAAAGGAAACAAACGTGATCCAAAAATTCAGCTTTATCATCAGAGTCATAAATTACATTTTAAAAATAGACTAAAATAGAAAACAGTAATTAAAGTGTAATATTTTTTCAAAATATTTACTGTATTTTTTATCAAAAAAATGCAGATTTGGAGAAACTTCTTTGAAAAATATTTAAAAATCATACCGAACCCAAATATAACAGTTTAACATAATATAATATAATATAACGTAAGGTAACATAACATAACATAGACACAAGATTAGGGTCACTATAAAGTCACTACTAACTGCGACTTCTCACTCGATAAACTCTTAATTACAGCTTATTAGTGCTTTATGAGTTCTAATAAACAGCCAATATCCTAGTAATATGCAAGCTAATAAGCAACTAGTTAAAAGTGAGAATTGGACCTTAAAATAAAGTGTTACCATATATTTTTATATATGTTTGTATTAAGAAAATGTATACAGCTTATTTGCTGACTGTTGAGCTCTAAAATGGAAACATGAATGAAACACAATGTATAATTCACAATAAGGGGGGAAAAGAAACATATGCAACTCAATTGCAATTTTCTAAATCTTTTGAGAAAACAGACTAACATTTAGTCAGTACTACGTCATAATGTTGTTAAAGGAAAACACCAGTGGTTCTCCAGATTGAGTGTGTGGGATGGAAAATGAGTTTCAGAAGATCTCAACAACGCCTCAAATGCGCTTGGATTGGCAGATATTGAAAGTATGCAATGAAAATATGATGTTGATCTCAAAAGAGTTGCTCTTCAGATCCCTATAGTCGTACAGTATGAAAACAGGTTTCTCTTTTGTTTCTATTGTAGGAGTTTTAAGACGATGTCTCCGGAGCAATGAAAGCGTGACCTCTGATCGCTGCGTACTCCTCTGGGACGTGTGTGTGTGTGTGTGTGTGTGTGTGTGTGTGTGTGTGTGTGTGTGTTCTGGGGTGAGAGGGTTTTTTTGTCTGCCGTCCCCAACACTGAGATGTATTTTTCATAAAGCCCAGTCTCGACCCCCTATAGCTGCGAATACATTATTCAGAGCGGCCTGTGAGAGACGGGACACACACACACACACACAGCCCAAATCACACCATAATCACTGCGTTTCATCCATCACATCTCCCTGATGAAAATCACTCACCAGCATTTCATCAGAAGTCTGTGTTTTATTAATGTGAATGTTGTGTTTGAGGCGCTGGAGATGATTGACGCTCCAGTTTCAGAGGTTGTTGATGATGTTTTTATGCTCAGTAAACGAGACCTCTGACCTCAGGACACACACTAATGACACGAGCCATGATCAAACAACACGAGTGTTTCTGAAACAGGAACTCCTTGTGGCGAGAGATCCTTGTCTGAAGTGCATTCACTGCAGATCTATCATCTGATGCTGAATTATTGATTCAAACACTTGATAATATAATACTTTCTTTATGGTTCTATGTGTATATTATACATATGTTTACATGTGTATGTACATCTAATACTATGTGTGTGTGTATATATATATATATATATATATTTTAGAATATAATTTTATGTCTAATATGTATTTTTTTTATTACATATATATATATATATTTAATAGTAAATATTATATTTTTGAAGATATTATAAAAATATATAAATAATGTATAATTTAATGTTATAAAATATTTATTATTATTATTGTGACATTGAACATAAGATAGGCGCATTAAAAGTTGAAATGTTTTTTTAAATACCTGGAACTACATTTATATAAAATATATATATATATTAAAAAATTTAATATTTTATATATTGTATATTATATACAACTATGTTATAAAATATTTATTATTATTGGGACATTGAATAAGATAGTTGCATTAAAAGTGGAACTACATATTATATGAAATGTTTTATAATATATTCTAAATTGTAATATTTTATATTATATATTACTATGTTATAACATATTTTTTTGTTTGTTTTTTTGCTAAACCTGAAAATAAACAGAAAGCCCTGAATTTTAAGGTCACCAATCAAAGCAAATTATCACAGATGAAACAATTGTAACTAATTAGAAAAGACCGCTCTCAGAGTTTTGGGAAAAAACAAACAGTGTTTGATATGTGGACTGAGCACATCTTTCACTGGAGCTTGAAGAGGAAACAGAGATGTAGGAAAATGAACGTCCCACTGCGTAATTACCGCTTCGTTTATTGCAAACTAATCACTGCATAATCCCTGTGAAAATAAAGAGCTGTACAACAACACTGAACACTTCACTAACTACATTGTTAGAGGAAAACACACGCACACACACACACACTGATGCTGATGCTCACCTCATCTTAGTCTATATAACAGAGATCAAACCATAAATCAGACAATATTGGCGTATTTTGAGGCATTTTGCTGATAGATGTCTTGCAAAACTTACATACACATAATACAATTTTGTGATATTCTAGTTTTGAAGTATACTGTAATACAGTTCTCTAATTGGAATTGCTAGTAAAAAGTTTACATTGGTAACATTATATCAGCAATCATCCTCCTGTATTCTAGTCTTATACAACACCATTGTATAAGAAGAAGCTGTTTTAGAGCTCAAACGTTTAAACGCCTGAACTCATGAACAAACTGAATCAAACATGCTTTTAATGCAAGACAACCTCAAGAACTTCCTGTCTGTGAAGTGCAGATACTGGTGCCACTGCACCACCTACTGGTCAAACTGGCATTCACTTCATTACAGCCCATTCTGTGGGGGTTCTGGATTACAGTTTTTCTCCATTGGTTTGGCTCATTTCTTGAAACAGAAATTACATTCTCAAAACAACATGGACAAACCTCCAAACCACTTGGCAATTGTTCACAACAGAATTGAATTTCTCATTCATTTCATCAAATTGCAAATGTCTAAGTACATGTCTCAATGTCTCAGTACATCTTTGCAAATGATTAAGTACAAGTAGCCTACATTTGGCACAATTTCCAAGTGAATAGATCTTGTTGATCTAAACTGATTGTCGATTCTCAGTCTAATGGTTGTTCGCTCCAAAACGTGTCAGCGTCATTTCATTGTATAAGTCATCACATGCACAATAGTCTGTTCAATTGTCAAAATTAGTCAAGAACATAATACCATGAATACCATATATGAATCCTTTGGAACATTTGATACATTTATTACAGCAATTGACAGTCAGGTGAAACTAGAACTTGACTAACGAAGGAGGAGTTTCACACATCTCAGATGACCAATCAAACAGTATGTTTAGTTACATGACAGGTGCTGTCCATGACTGTGAATGCTGCCAAACATGTATGTAAAGAGCTTGACAATGCAGGACCAGTTCAATTTCTGAACATGGAGGCACCTGGCCAAGTTAATGAACAAGGGCAACTGCCTGCTCGAGGAAGAGGAGGAGGAAGAGGAGGAGGAGAAGGACGAGGAGGACGAGGAGGAGAAGGACGAGGAGGAGGAGGAGGAGAAGGACGAGGAGGAGGAGGAGGAGGAGGACGAGGAGGAGGAGGACGAGGAGGAGAAGGAAGAGGAGGAGGAGAAGGACGAGGAGGAGAAGGAGGAGGAGGAGGAGAAGGAGGAGGAGGAGGAAGAGGACGAGGAGGAGAAGGAGGAGGAGGAGAAGGACGAGGAGGAGGACGAGGAGGAGGAGGAGGAGGACGAGGAGGAGAAGGAGGAGGACGAGGAGGAGGAGGAGGAGGAAGAGGAGGAAGAGGAGGAGGGGGAGTAAGGATGCGTGGTGGTGGAATAGGGGGGAGAGGCAGAGGAGCACGAAGACATCATGCTGTCCCGGATGAAATTCGGGCAACAATTATAGACCATGTCATCAACCATGGTCTCACAATGGCGGAGGCAGGTCGCCGAGTGCAGCCTAATGTGCCTCGCTCTACAGTCTCCTCCATCATCCAAACCTTTCGCAGGGAAAACAGGTGTGTAGTCAGTCAATGATGGAATTATATGTTGTATAGGACAGGACACTGTGTATAGAGCAAGAAATACATGTATTTACACATTGACATTTACCTATTCATTTTGGGTGTGTATGAGTGTGTGACAGTAATATCTTACCTCAATGTTATGTTACTAAAAATGACAAGAAAAACATTGGACAAAAAAAACTATGGAATAGTTTATTTTCTACAGTATTGATGATACAGTTTACAGTTGTATTTCAGTCACTGTGTAGTGATGCATTAGAATTGTGGTAAAGTTACAGCAAGTAAAACAACAATACTATTACATCGATAACTCATTCTGTAAGGAATAAGGTATACATTACGAATGAAGTGTTGTCCTTTGAATTCTATGTCTAGGTTTGGACGACAACCTTGCACGGGTGGCAGAGGAAAACTTCTCAATGAACATCAAGAACAAGAGATCTGTAACATGGTGATGGCAAATAATGCCATCACATTGAGACAGATCCGTGCTGCAATCCTACAAGACAATGCCATATTCCAAAATGTCAACTCCATAAGCATCTCCACAATAGACCGGACATTGAAGAAGCATCAGATGACAATGAAGCAAATTTACAGGGTACCATTTGAGAGGAACTCTGATAGAGTGAAAGAGCTGCGGTACCAGTATGTACATGTAAGTCAGTTACTGGTTGTCCATCATTACCTTTTTACAATTAAGCAGTGGTTCCCAAACTTTTTTGTCTTCAGTACCCACTTTACCTGATTTGTGTATCCAGGTAATCCAGGTATGAAAGTATTTGGTTTATCTGACTTCAACATTTCGCCTAAAAACGGCAGCTTACTGTTTGATGCAATTATCATTATAATCCTTATTTTGAAGAATATAACATACAATAAGAAAAGGGCTCAAAGAGCTGCAATTAGTGCCTCCCATGTAAATCTATCTAATACTAAATCTAAATCATGGGTTTTACTGTAACATTTCAGTAAGTCTAGTCATTGATGATTGTCCCCCTCCCCTTTCTGTCAAACACCCCTGTAGTACCTCTCCATTGGGGTACATGTACCCCAGGTTTGGAACCACTGGAGTAGTGGCCTGTAATTGTCTGTAACTGTAGTGTATGACTCTTCTGTATGACTGATTTGATGTTTTCTTTTTTACGCTATTGTAGAGAATAATGGCATTGGAAGGAAACGAGACCCATCATATCCTCGTGTTTGTGGATGAAGCTGGCTTCAACCTGGCCAAGGGCCGAAGACGTGGCCGTAATATTATTGGCCACCGGGCCACGGTGGATGTCCCAGGCCAGCGAGGGGGCAATATAACTATGTGTGCTGCCATATCTGAGAATGGTGTGGCCACTCACATCCCCAGTCTTGGCCCATACAACACACAGAAGCTCCTCATCTTCTTGGACCGCCTTCATTTTGATTTGATCCCTGAAAATGAGAGAGGTCTCGTAGGGCCTCACCTACCACAATATATTATTGTATGGGACAATGTGAATTTCCACCGTGGCCCGCTCATCAGGGCCTGGTTCACTACCCATCCAAGGATGGTCATGGTGTTCCTACCACCTTACTCTCCTTTCCTCAATCCTATTGAGGAGTATTTCTCCGCTTGGAGGTGGAGAGTGTATGAGCATCGGGCTCAAGATCAGAGGTCCCTACTCCATGCAATGGATGCTGCGTGTGAGGATATTACAGGAGATCAGTGTAGGGGATGGTTCCGACATGCACGCCGTTTCTTCCCTCGTTGCATCGCAAGGGAGAATATACGCTGTGATGTGGACGAGAATCTGTGGCCAGACAGACAGCAGCGTGTGGATGGCCAGGAGGGAGAGGACGGTGACCAGGAGAGGGAGGGTGAGGACAGCGACCAGTGAAGAACTGTTAGTTGTAAAACTCCAGCTTTATTTACAGCACTGTAGGCTGCATATCATCTTCATTGTTTTTTGTTTGTGTTTATATTACAGTATATTATGCTGTATACATTTTCTTTTTACTCTGATGTATGAGAGTTACTTTATGTGTGTGTGTGTGAATGATCCATAATAAAATTCTGTATTATAAATGTTTGTAAAATCCTATTTCTTTTTTTCAGTTTTATACACAATTGTATTCTGTTAGCACAAAAAAAACAGTACAGTAACCATTGTCAATGAAGGACTGGGCTAAGACTGAAAGGTGGATATGAGGGATATTTCAATGGTCCTCTGCCATAGTGACAAAACATCTAAACATTTTGACTTGCAGTGCTTACACAATGCCAAAGGGACGAAGCATTTTGAGGGCACTGACTGTTTAAATGAGAAGGAAATTTAGTTTTGACACATGAGTGAACTGTTTTGGGAGAGGTATGAGCTTTTGCAGATGAACCATGGTGTTGTGCCGAACCATCCACGTTATTTTGGCAAAAGCACCAAGAGTTTGAGAACGTCCGGTCTGTTTCAAGAAATGAGCCAAAGCAATTGAGAAGGATCTTTGCCATTTTTGTGGCACTGACTCTTTATATGGGAAATGAATTTAGTTTTGAAGCATGATTGAACAGTTTTGGGAGAGATATGAGCTTTTGCAAGTGAGCAATAGTGTTGTGCTGAATTGTAAGACTGTTTTGCCAAATGATCTTAGAGTTTTGAGAATGTAATTTCTGTTTCAAGAAATGAGCCAAACCAATGGAGAAAAACTGTAATATGAAGTATTATATTGTAAGATTTTAGACTATAATATAAACAGACATATAGATAGATAGACAGACAGACAGATAGATATATAGATAGATAGATAGACAGATAGATAGACAGACAGACAGATAGATAGATAGATAGATAGATAGATAGATAGATAGATAGATAGATAGATAGATAGATAGATAGACAGACAGAATGATAGATAGATAGATAGATAGACAGACAGAATGATAGATAGACAGACAGAAAGATAGATAGATAGATAGATAGATAGATAGATAGATAGATAGACAGACATAATGATAGATAGACAGACATAATGATAGACAGACAGATAGATAGATAGACAGACAGAATGATAGATAGACAGACAGACAGAATGATAGATAGACAGACAGAATGATAGATAGATAGATAGATAGATAGATATATAGATAGATAGAATGATAGATAGACAGACAGAATGATAGATAGACAGACAGAATGATAGATAGACAGACAGAATTATAGATAGACAGACAGAATGATAGATAGATAGATAGACAGACAGAATGATAGATAGATAGACAGACAGAATGATTGATAGATAGATATATAGATAGATAGATAGATAGATAGACAGAATGATAGATAGACAGAATGATAGATAGACAGACAGAATGATTGATAGATAGATAGATAGATAGAGAGATAGATAGATAGATAGATAGATAGATAGATAGATAGATAGATAGATAGATAGATAGACTGACAGAATGATAGATAGACAGACAGAATGATAGATAGACAGATAGATAGATAGACAGACAGAATGATAGATAGACAGACAGAATGATAGACAGACAGAATGATAGATAGACAGACAGAATGATAGATAGATAGACAGACAGAATGATAGATAGAGAGACAGAATGATAGATAGATAGACATAATGATAGACAGACAGAATGACAGATAGACAGAATGATTGATAGACAGAATGATAGATAGACAGGCATAATGATAGATAGACAGACAGAATGATAGACAGACAGAATGATTGATAGATAGACATAATGATAGACAGACAGAATGATAGATAGACAGACAGAATGATAGATAGATAGACAGACAGAATGATTGATAGATAGATAGATAGATAGATAGATAGATAGATAGATAGATAGATAGTTAGACAGACAGAATGATAGATAGACAGACAGAATGATAGATAGACAGATAGATAGATAGATAGATAGATAGATAGATAGATAGATAGATAGATAGATAGATAGATAGACAGACAGACAGAATGATAGATAGACAGAATGATAGATAGACAGACATAATGATAGATAGATAGATAGACAGACAGAATGATAGATAGACAGACAGAATGATAGATAGATAGATAGACAGAATGATAGATAGATAGATAGACAGACAGAATGATAGATAGACAGACAGAATGATTGATAGATAGATAGATAGATAGACAGACAGAATGATAGATAGACAGACAGAATGATAGATAGACAGATAGATAGATAGATAGATAGATAGACAGACAGAATGATAGATAGACAGACAGAATGATAGATAGACAGACAGAATGATAGATAGACAGACAGAATGATAGACAGACATAATGATAGATAGACAGAATGATTGATAGACAGAATGATAGATAGACAGACATAATTATAGATAGATAGACAGAATGATAGACAGACAGAATGATTGATAGATAGACATAATGATAGACAGACAGAATGATAGATAGACAGACATAATGATAGATAGACAGACAGAATGATAGATTGACAGACAGAATGATAGATAGACAGACATAATGATAGATAGACAGAATGATAGATAGACAGACAGAATGATAGATAGACAGACAGAATGATAGATAGATAGACAGACAGAATGATAGATAGATAGACATAATGATAGACAGGCAGAATGATAGATAGACATAATGATAGACAGACAGAATGATAGATAGACAGACATAATGATAGATAGACGGACAGAATGATTGATAGATAGACATAATGATAGACAGACAGAATGATAGATAGACAGACATAATGATAGATAGACAGACAGAATGATAGATTGACAGACAGAATGATAGATAGATAGACATAATGATAGACAGACAGAATGATAGATAGACAGACAGATAGATAGACAGACAGACAGAATGATAGATAGACAGACAGAATGATAGATAGACAGACAGATAGATAGAAAGATAGAATGTAAGATAGACAGACAGAATGATAGATAGACAGACAGAATGATAGATAGACAGACATAATGATAGACAGACAGAATGATTGAACGATAGACATAATGATAGACAGACAGAATGATAGATAGACAGACATAATGATAGATAGACAGACATAATGATAGATAGACAGACAGAATGATAGATAGATAGACATAATGATAGACAGACAGAATGATAGATAGACAGACAGATAGATAGACAGACAGAATGATAGATAGACAGACAGAATGATAGATAGACAGATAGATAGATAGACAGACAGAATGATAGATAGACAGACAGAATGATAGATAGACAGGCATAATGATAGACAGACAGAATGATAGATAGACAGACATAATGATAGACAGACAGAATGATAGATAGACAGAATGATTGATAGACAGAATGATAGATAGACAGACATAATGATAGATAGACAGACAGAATGATAGACAGACAGAATGATTGATAGATAGACATAATGATAGACAGACAGAATGATTGAACGATAGACATAATGATAGACAGACAGAATGATAGATAGACAGACATAATGATAGATAGACAGACATAATGATAGATAGACAGACAGAATGATAGATAGATAGACATAATGATAGACAGACAGAATGATAGATAGACAGACAGAATGATAGATAGACAGAATGATAGATAGACAGATAGATAGATAGACAGACATAATGATAGATAGACAGACAGAATGATAGATAGACAGAATGATAGATAGACAGACAGAATGATAGATAGACAGACAGAATGATAGATAGATAGACAGACAGAATGATAGATAGATAGACATAATGATAGACAGACAGAATGATAGATAGACATAATGATAGACAGACAGAATGATAGATAGACAGACATAATGATAGATAGACAGACATAATGATAGATAGACAGACAGAATGATAGATAGATAGACATAATGATAGACAGACAGAATGATAGATAGACAGACAGAATGATAGATAGACAGAATGATAGATAGACAGATATAGATAGACAGACATAATGATAGATAGACAGACAGAATGATAGATTGACAGACAGAATGATAGATAGACAGACATAATGATAGATAGACAGACATAATGATAGATAGACAGAATGATAGATAGACAGACAGAATGATAGATAGACAGACAGAATGATAGATAGATAGACAGACAGAATGATAGATAGATAGACATAATGATAGACAGACAGAATGATAGATAGACATAATGATAGACAGACAGAATGATAGATAGACAGACATAATGATAGATAGACAGACAGAATGATTGATAGATACACATAATGATAGACAGACATAATGATAGATAGACAGACATAATGATAGATAGACAGACAGAATGATAGATTGACAGACAGAATGATAGATAGATAGATAGACATAATGATAGACAGACAGAATGATAGATAGACAGACAGATAGATAGACAGACAGAATGATAGATAGACAGACAGAATGATAGATAGACAGACAGATAGATAGAAAGACAGAATGTAAGATAGACGGACAGAATGATAGATAGACAGACAGAATGATAGATAGACAGACAGAATGATAGATAGACAGACATAATGATAGACAGACAGAATGATTGAACGATAGACATAATGATAGACAGACATAATGATAGATAGACAGACATAATGATAGATAGACAGACAGAATGATAGATAGACAGACAGAATGTAAGATAGACAGACAGAATGATTGATAGATAGACATAATGATAGACAGACAGAATGATAGATAGACAGAAATAATGACAGATAGACAGACAGAATGATAGATTGACAGACAAGTAGATAGACAGACATGATGATAGATAGACAGACAGAATGATAGATAGACAGACAGAATGATAGATAGATAGACATAATGATAGACAGACAGAATGATATATAGACAGACAGAATGATAGATAGACAGACATAATGATAGATAGACAGACAGAATGATAGATAGATAGACATAATGATAGACAGACAGAATGATAGATAGACAGACAGAATGATAGATAGACAGACAGAATGATAGATAGACAGACAGAATGATAGATAGACATAATGATAGACAGACAGAATGATAGATACACAGACAGAATGATAGATAGACAGACAGATAGACAGACAGAATGTAAGATAGACAAACAGAATGATAGATAGACAGACATAATGATAGATAGACAGAATGATTGATAGATAGACATAATGATAGACAGACAGAATGATAGATAGACAGACATAATGATAGATAGACAGACATAATGATAGATAGACAGACAGAATGATAGATAGATAGACAGACATAATGATAGACAGACAGAATGATTGATAGACAGACAGAATGATAGATAGACAGACATAATGATAGATAGACAGACAGAATGATAGATAGATAGACAGATAGATAGACAGACAGAATGTAAGATAGACAGACAGAATGATAGATAGACAGACAGAATGATAGATAGACAGACATAATGATAGATAGATAGACATAATGATAGACAGACAGAATGATAGATAGACAGACAGAATGATAGATAGACAGACAGAATGATATACAGACAGAATGATTGATAGATAGACATAATGATAGACAGACAGAATGATAGATAGACAGACAGAATGTAAGATAGACAGACAGAATGATTGATAGATAGACATAATGATAGACAGACAGAATGATAGATAGACAGACATAATGACAGATAGACAGACAGAATGATAGATTGACAGACAAGTAGATAGACAGACATAATGATAGATAGACAGACAGAATGATAGATAGACAGACAGAATGATAGATAGATAGACATAATGATAGACAGACAGAATGATAGATAGACAGACAGAATGATAGATAGACAGACATAATGATGGATAGATAGATAGACATAATGATCGACAGACAGAATGATAGATAGACAAACAGAATGATAGATAGACAGACAGAATGATAGATAGATAGACATAATGATAGACAGACAGAATGATAGATGGACAGACAGAATGATAGATAGACAGACATAATGATAGATAGACAGACAGAATGATAGATAGACAGACAGAATGATTGATAGATAGACATAATGATAGACAGACAGAATGATAGATAGACAGACAGATAGATAGACAGACATAATGATAGATAGACAGACAGAATGATAGACAGACAGAATGATAGATAGACAGAATGATAGATAGACAGACAGAATGATAGATAGACAGACAGAATGATTGATAGATAGACAGACAGAATGATAGACAGACGGATAGATAGACAGACAGAATGATAGATAGACAGACAGAATGATAGACAGACAGAATGATAGATAGACAGACAGAATGATAGATAGACAGACATAATGATAGACAGACAGAATGATAGATAGACAGACAGAATGATAGATAGACATACAGATAGATAGACAGACAGAATGATAGATTGACAGACATATAGATAGACAGACATAATGATAGATAGACAGACAGAATGATAGATAGACAGACAGAATGATAGATAGACAGACAGAATGATAGACAGACAGATAGATAGACAGACAGAATGATAGATAGACAGACAGAATGATAGATAGACAGACAGAATGATTGATAGATAGACAGACAGAATGATAGACAGACAGATAGATAGACAGACAGAATGATAGATAGACAGACAGAATGATTGATAGATAGACAGACAGATAGATAGACAGACAGAATGATAGATAGACAGACAGAATGATAGATAGACAGACAGAATGATAGACAGACAGAATGATTGATAGATAGACAGACAGAATGATAGACAGACAGATAGATAGACAGACAGAATGATAGATAGACTGACAGAATCATAGATAGACAGACAGACAGATAGATAGACAGACAGAATGATAGATTGACAGACAAATAGATAGACAGACATAATGATAGATAGACAGACAGAATGATAGATAGACAGACAGAATGATAGATAGACAGACATAATGACAGATAGACAGACAGAATGATAGATAGACATACAGAATGATAGATAGACAGACAGAATGATAGACAGACAGAATGACAGATAGACAGACAGAATGATAGACAGACATAATGATAGATAGACATACAGAATGATAGATAGACAGACAGAATGATAGACAGACAGAATGACAGATAGACAGACAGAATGATAGACAGACAGAATGATAGATAGACAGACAGAATTATAAATAGACAGACAGAATGATAGATAGATAGATAGATAGATAGATAGATAGATAGATAGATAGATAGATAGATAGATAGACAGACAGATAGAATGATAGATAGACAGACATAATTATAGATAGATAGACAGACAGACAGACAGAATGATAGATAGATAGATAGATAGATAGATAGATAGATAGATAGATAGATAGATAGATAGATAGATAGATAGATAGATAGATAGATAGACAGATAGATAGACAGACAGACAGACAGAATGATAGATAGATAGATAGATAGACAGACAGATGGAATGATAGATAGACAGACATAATTATAGACAGATAGATAGACAGACAGACAGACAGAATGATAGATAGACAGACAGACAGAATGATAGATAGATAGATAGATAGATAGACAGACAGACAGATAGATAGACAGACAGACAGAATGATAGATAGATAGATAGACAGACAGACAGATGGAATGATAGATGGACAGACATAATTATAGACAGATAGATAGATAGATAGACAGACAGATAGATAGACAGACAGAATGATAGATAGATAGATAGATAGATAGATAGATAGATAGATAGATAGACAGACAGACAGACAGATAGATAGACAGACAGACAGACAGACAGACAGACAGAATGATAGATAGATAGATAGATAGATAGATAGATAGATAGATAGATAGATAGATAGATAGATAGATAGATAGACAGACAGATAGATAGACAGACAGACAGAATGATTGATAGACAGACAGAATGATAGATAGACAGACAGAATGATTGATAGATAGACAGACAGATAGATAGACAGACAGACAGAATGATTGATAGACAGACAGATAGACTGACAGAATGATAGATAGATAGATAGATAGACAGACAGACAGAATGATTGATAGACAGACAGATAGAATGTTAGATAGACTGACAGAATGATAGATAGATAGATAGATAGATAGATAGATAGATAGATAGATAGATAGATAGATAGACAGATAGATAGATAGACAGACAGACAGACAGACAGAATGATAGATAGATAGATAGATAGATAGATAGATAGATAGATAGACAGACAGACAGATAGATAGACAGACAGACAGATAGATAGATAGATAGACAGACAGACAGACAGACAGAATGATAGATAGATAGATAGATAGATGGATAGATAGATAGATAGACAGACAGACAGATAGACAGACAGACAGAATGATAGATAGATAGATAGATAGATAGATAGATAGATAGATAGATAGATAGATAGATAGATAGATAGATAGATAGATCATTTATACTCATGAGAGAGATAATCCTGTCACTGCATCAGAATAATGGCATAAAACACATGAAAAGATCCCGTGTCTCTATTAAGACCAAGGAATGAATAGTTCAATTCAAATCTAAAGATTTTAGCATGATGTAAAAAGAGTCAGTTCTATGCAATAGAAGATCAGATTACACATAATTGCATTATAACCCTCTTAAAAACCACTGATAAACCTCTCGGTGAAGCTTTAACAGTCTTATAATGTAAAGTAAATGTTTTTAATTATCCAGGTCAAGCTGCAAGTCATTTTATTAAGTCAGACTGTCAGAAATCCCTTGTTTGCTTGTTGAAGTCCAGGACAATAGCACACGTCACACTCTGTCCGATTGCATGTCGGCGACTGAGAGAAAGTAAAGTCTACAGTTTCTATTTTATTCTGACTAATAGGTCCTCATAATAGAAAGCATGATCTCTATTCTTTAACTATACGGTCGGGTCTCTTGCCACGTTGTCAATTCAATTTATCATTGTTGCTTTGTTTGCACGATCTTTAGGCATCTTGCCTCATTTGCTGTTCTTTAAACTAAAACTACACCCTCGTGTTTACACTCTCATGTTTGCTTCTACTATTAACCTCGAGGTTTTGTATTGTTTTGTGAACATATTGCTCAAGTGGTGTCACATGTCACCGCAGACATGGGAATATGTTTTTGAGTCCATTAGGATGTTGGGAATATAAAAAGAAAAGTGACCACAACATCTCAGACGCCTCGACTCATATGGACAGGTGAGGATCAGAGATAATAATGCAGATTTCTTTGCTAAAAAGAACTACAAAATATATATTTTTAATTGGAATCTGAGTTTTTTTCTAACATTTTTACTTTGATTATAGTCTAACAAATATTTAGATAATATTTACATTTTATTTTTTACAAAATATAATTTTGTACATTTCTTTATTATTTAAATATATTTCTGCAGTCTGCTGGATGGAAGGACGCAAAATGTTTGCAGTGACAGTTTGTATCTTGGGATTGCTCCATATGAGCAGCTCCTGCAGCTTGGTGGGTTTAAATTTAATAAATTACTATTTTGCTCAATATACTTGTAACTTATTTGCTGTAAAAAAAAAAGTTTGTACTCATTTGATTGAATTTATGATTCCAATTATCTTAAAATGTTTCAGTCTAAACAAGGTTTCTGCTTGAAATGAGTTCTGTAGACAAATATAAATTACACATACATTGAAATTTCTTCACAAAACTACTTAGAAATTGATGATTTGGAGCAGATAGTGAATGGAAAACTATAGAAGCATGTTCCCGCCACAGAATAAAACATTTTTAAAAGATAATTGCGAGTTTATATCTCACAATTGCAAGATATAAATTCAGAAATGCATGCTATAAAGTCAGAATTGCGAGAAAAAAAGTTGCAAATCGAATTCTTTTCTCGCAATTTTAACTTTATATCTCGCTATTCTGACTTTATCAAATGCAATTCTGTCATCTTTTCTCAGAATATGTGAGATAAAACCTCGCAATTGTAAGTTAATAAGTCAAATTCTAAGGAAAAAAGTTTTTTTTCTCAGAATTGCAAGTTTACATCTCATAATTGTGTCTTTATCACGCAATTCTGACTTTATAACTCGCAACTGCAAAAAAAGTCAAAATTGTGAGATTAAAAGTCGCAATTACCTTTTTTATTTTTCATTCTGTGGCGGAAACAAGCTTTCACAAAAAAAAAACAGCTAGATTGCTAGGTAGTTTATATGAATAAAACACATCTGAGCATGGTCAATATTTATTAATAAATGAACAGTTATTATGTTATGTGATTAAATGACCTAACAAAAATATCCATCTAATGCATGTCTCTTTTCTGTGGTGGGCTTTCCAGCCAGGTAAGCATTTATCACTATATAATGCTTACTATAACTCTCTTTAATATGCATCATCTGAAAACACTTGTGACGTTTGCTGTGTATCTTCACAGGCGTGTGTACAGACCTGACTTCTGTCCAGCAGGAGATCGTGGACGTACACAACGCCTTCAGGAGAGCGGTGGACCCGCCGGCCAGCAACATGCTCAAAATGGTCAATCACACGCTTATAATTCACATTCACATGTTAAGCGTGCATCTCAGTGTCTCATGCTGAATGAAGATCCTGTGTGGTTTTCAGAGTTGGAGTGACGCAGTGGCTCAGTCGGCTCAAGACTGGATCGATCAGTGTAACATGACACACGGGCCACCAAGCAGCCGCGTGATCGACGGTATGTTATATCACAATTCATTATTTTATAGGTACAACATATGAAAACAAAAAACAGAAAAAAATGAAAATGACATATTGTTATAAAGCAGTTTTATAAAGAAGTGTAAATCGCAAGTCAAACGCGAACCCTGAAGTATTTAAAGGGATAGTTCACCCTAAAATCATTAACATTTACTCACCCTGGTGTTATTCTGGTGCCTTCTTTCTTTTACCGTCCTGCTCGCGCTCGTCCATATAATGGCAGTAAATAGAGACCAGCATCTTTTTAAAAAAGAGAAATGTTCTGGGATTTATGAGAGGGTTTGGTGAAAAATAACTCGATAATGTATAAATCGGCCGTTGGTTTTCTGTGCAGGACTCATGAGACTCGATCAGCGCCGCAGTTTACTCACTCACTCAGAAAAACACACATCAAAATAATAAAAATGCAACATGAAATACGATTAATGTACCTTCTTCTCTGAGGTGAATATATCCATTGTGTTCCTCGCAACAAGAAGTTATCGTGTTCACATCTCTCCTCAGACAAACGGATATTCAACTCGGCCTAAACACTCAGTTACGGTCATTTCTATTATCACTGTAAAGATGCTTTGAAACAATCCATACTGTTTAAAGTGCTTTATATATGAAGGTGACTTGACTTGACTTGAAGAAAACACATGGATACTTTTTGGGGGATTTATTAGTCGTTGTTTTTTATTTATTTTAATTTTATTTTTAGTTATTTTTTCGTGGTGAACATTCGCATGTTCTTTAAAGTAACACCAGGTAACTTTTCAACCTTCGTAATATATTTCCAAGTCTCTTGTGATGGTACATCGACTTACAATAGTTTGAATGACACGTCTGCCATAGCCTGACAGGGTCTGTAGCGTTTTTAATCGTACTTTTAAACTTCGGGTTTCGGGTAGTAACCGGCGAACAAAGAGAACTACAAAACTCGACTGCTTTACGGCATATACGTCACTTCCACCGCCACCCCCACTTCCTTAAAATCGCAGGGCTGTCAAGTGTCACGCATTGAGCGTGACAGTCACTCATTTCGGTCTTTTGTCACGCTCTCCCGCCACATATTGTATTTCTCACGCTGAAAAACTATTTGTAATATATTTAACATGCCGCAGCGCCCAAAACTCTGGCCTGAATTCAGGCATGAATTCAAGCGCGTCTCATCTGGTGTTGTTCGTCTGGTGTTGTTAGCCAATCAGAAAATAGCACTATTGTATCTGGGTATCATTTAACGCAACAACCAATGACACCCCGTAGTCTGGGGTGTTTTTGGTCTGCCTGACTATGTTACGGAAGCTATCTTATCCTCCGTTTATCTTCATGAATCAGGTAATGATTATTTGTCTTGCCTCAAGCTATAATGCAAATCGATTTGTAAAATTTTCAGATTTATTTAGTGGTAGCTTGATATTATAATATTGACGATATATGGTTATTATCTACCACTCAAACATTGCATTGAAGTATCATATAGATTCAGTAAAACGGTAACCAATAGACTAGGCTACTATAATGACACTGGCTTGTAAACGTGATCATCGCGATCATTTGTCGTTAGAAAAAAAATAAAACCCATGAAATTATATTCTTATGACATGCTGAAATATATGCCACTGTACCTGGGATGAAGACATTTCACACGCGACGCAAGCAGAACACCTGCATGTGACCTCCTCCGACAGTGTTCAGGGCTATCATGGTTGTCAAATGCAGGATGACAGAGTTTACGACAGTAATAGAGGACAATACTGTTTCCCAACTGTAGGGGGACCCCGAGAGCAAAAGTTACCTGGTGTTACTTTAAGTCACTTTTAGAAGAAATGATTCTATATAGAACCTTAAAGGATTCCGTCAGGCGCGTCATATAAAGAGCCTTTAGGGTTCCCATCATGGGATCATTTTATGGATTTAGTTTTAATTCATTAATTGTGTTTAATTTCATTTTTCATCTTAATTAAAGTGAATGAATTAAACAGCTCGTATGACGCACTTTATCACAAAAAAAAAATGCAATCATATAAGACATTTCTCCACATAAGAACCTTAAAGGGTTAATTAAAATTTAGTTTTATATAGAAGGCTAGTGAAACTTTTGTACTGAAAGTATTGAAATTAAAAGTATAAACATTATTGCATTGATAATAAATCTTCAAACAATTTAAAGTGTCTAATAATCAACTGTTGTTTCGGTGATTTTTACGAAGTACTTCATCAAATCAAACATGGACATGTTTCACTAATGCTTCACAAACACAATACTGTCTTCATTTTCAACACTACATTTATTGTTTTATCACTTCAAACTTATTTTTGTGAACCATTTTACCTGAAAAGTCTCTTTGTGCTGTCTTTCTTCTTTTAAATAAATGCCACTTGCTTTAATATATATATATATATATATATATATATATATATATATATATATATATATATATATATTGCAGTAAAAAAAAAATTATTTGGCTTAACTGTCCAAATAAGTTTTGAGGCCACGGTATATGCAACCAAAGCAGTGTAGACCTGAGAAAACAGAAGATTTCTTTCATCCAACCCACATGTCTATAGACCTAATATTTATATAGGAGGATTGTGCAAGTGTGTGTGTGTGTGTGTGTGTGTGTGTGTGTGTGTGTGTGTGTGTGTGTGTGTGTGTGTGTGTGTGTGTGTGTGTGTGTGTGTGTGTGTGTGTGTGTGTGTCTGTGTTGACATGCTGACTAACACATGCAGATGAAGAGTGCAGGAAGAAATGATAGTGTGTTTCACAGTCACATGCAGTGCATGAACTACATCTCAATGGCTTCAGAGATGGACATTGAACAAACAAATACAGCTCCAATATGTAATGCTGTACACATTAAATAACAAAAATGTCTTTCAAAATCATCATAATTTCCTCCCTGTCTCTCTCCTTTTCTCTCTGATGGACAGGATATGAAATGGGTGAAAATCTCTTCAAGGCGTCTGGACTTTATTCATGGACTGAAGTGGTAAATGCCTGGCATAGCGAAGTCAACAATTATCAATATCCGAGCGGATCTGTCAACGGTCAGCCGACCGGACATTACACACAGGTGATTATTCGGTAGAATGACAAATGCATTAACAATGCATGACAAGTAAAGCTTTTTTTACTTTTAAGATCTCAAGGACACTACACGTGCACATTCAATAATATTAATGCACTTCTTTTTCCCCAGGGCCGAACACAACAGCAGTGTATTTGTTTGTAATATAATTATCTGTGTGCCACATGTGGACTTAACGCTTGTTCTTTTAGGTGGTGTGGTACAGCTCGTATGAGGTGGGTTGTGCCATGACCCAGTGTGGAAGCAACTACTTCTACGGATGCCATTACTATCGCGCGTACGTTCCTGCTGCCTTTCTCTCAATGCTGAGCTGTTTATTTCACTATATGATGTTTTAAAGAGGACCCATTATGCCTTTTTATAAAGCCTTGATGTTGTTTATGGGGTCTAGAACAGGTTTTCATGCTTAAATGTTGATTATCTTCCTCATATTCTCCATTGTTGCGGCTCCTCTCTTCCCAGTCTGTCAGTAACGCTCTGTTTACTTCCTGTCTCTATGAAGTCCCTCCTTCTGAAAAGCACACTGTGCTCTGATTGGTCAGCTGGATCAGTGTGTTGTGATTGGTCGAGCGCTTCGAGTGTGTTTGGGAAATGTCCCGACCCTTACCATAACCACCAGTTTCAATCATAGACTGTAAATTAATATTAACGTAGTGTCCATGACGTCGTCCGTAGTGTTTCTGAAGAGCGTTTTCAAAGCCCAAAGTGGGCGGAGCCAGCCGTCGCCATCTTGGCAGAGTCACTCCCGGATAAACGAACATGTGCAGCGAGGCGGATTAGCTGAGGTGATGTGACGCTAACAGACAGCACACAAACGGCTAGTAGTGACATCAGCGACAATCCACCTGTCACTCAAGTGGCCACGCCCTTAATTATGCAGAACTTTAAGGCTTAATATATTTTAAACTGAGTTATAAAAAAATTCACCCCCTCACAATCGTCATGAACGGCTAAATTTGCTAAAAAGACCAAAACCACTTTTTGCATCAGGCTATAAACACATGTTTTTCTGCTGTATAGTTGGGTATTTTAACATGCGGGTCTATGGGATTGACTCCCTTTTGCAGGCTGTCTCTAGTGGCCAGTCGATGAACTGCAGTTTAATTCAATTCCGTGTTGGATTCAAGAGAGAAACTGGAAGGTTGCCGCTTTAACACACTACTAACTAACTCAACCAGGCCCCGCCCCTTTATTCTGCATATGAATTATTTAAATGAGAAATATTGTGATGTGTTCGTTCCCAGAAGAAACTCTGACACTGACTCTGACATAGAGAATAACTGGAGCTTTCCAGAGCTTTTTCATGCTCAAACAGCAACATTACACACTAAAGAAAGATGAACATGTACGAAAGCATAATAGGTCCTCTTTAATGTTTCATAAACTACAGTTCAAATTTCTCTGAACACAATCCTCTCCTCTATTTCAGAGGGAATTTCAGAGGAGTCTCTCCGTACTCGCTGGGCTCTCCGTGTGAATCCTGCCCGGACGACTGCCAGGACCATCTGTGCAGTAAGTAGACCTACATTTGGGTTTTTGCTTGCGAAACGCGCCTGAATGATGATTTTCCAGATCACAGAGTGCATTGCAGAATGCTTTTACTTCCTCGGACTTATTGCTTCATTGACTTTCAATTCTCTCTTCTGCTTCTTCTAGCGAACCCTTGTCCGTACATCAACACGTACATCAACTGTGATGCCATGAAAGAACAGGCCTCCTGTGAAAACCCCACCGTGAGCCAGCGCTGTCCAGCCAGTTGTCTATGTGAAGACAAAATCATCCCTATAGCGAGGAAATGAAATTTTCTATGGCTATATTATATGAAGTGCGGCCATATATAGTAGTAGAGTCACTTTCCTATAATGTGAAACATATATATTCCAAATTCTTTCTATTTCTATTCTTTCTATGTGGAATACCTCAAATATGATAACAATTAAAAATCAAGGGTACTGTACTTTCATAATATGCTGAAATAGGCCAGTCTGCATTCTGTTTTGCATTATTACCTCAAACTTTTATTTTCAGTAAAGCTTATACAATCGCATATCAGTAAAGCATTTGTGTTTTATAAGCCTTGTAAACCCAGATCCTGAAAACAATAGCACAACTTAAGACTGTGAAAACAGGATATGTGACTTCTGTCAGTCAAACTGTTCGCTCACTGAATGTACAGTGTAGATTTGTGCATTTGCCGAAATGTTCGTGTAATGTTTTCTGCAACCATTGCACCATTTATATAATCACATCACGTTATTAAAATCATTCAAATGATATTAGATCGAGTTATTAGTGTTCACAGATCCATGTATATATGTGGATACAGTCATTTCACTCAATTCTCTATTATTAACATAATTGACCTTTATTTACAATAAAGACTATATATACACTCACATAAACTAAATTGACATATCAAACCACGACAGCAGTGCTGCTATACTCCATATTATACACATTTTTATGACTGTTGAGAGGGAATATTTTTACTATTTAATCTACCCCAAATACAGAGCTTGGTTTTTATTAATATTTTGCTGTATAATTATTAGAGTATTAATAATAATAATAATAATAATACATGCACAATGCACAATTTATTATGCATAAATTGATGCCAACAAATATGCATTTAACACCTCTATATAATATAGTCCATATGGTCTTAAAATGTAAAATACTGATTTGCTTCATCGTAAAAAAGGCATGCAGCAAAGATTCCACCGCGTAATAATTAGCAACATGCATATATTGTTTATTACAGTGCAAAGGTACATCATGTTTCCTGACATCAGAACATGTTCGTAATACTGTGAGTGTCCAGAAGGTGACTCTGCTGCACGCCATATGAACAACACACACATTTCATACTTCCTGTTGTTATTATGATGACACCGTGTTCTTTCAGCTGATGACACACTGGTGTTTGCGCGAGACTATATGAGCGCTGTTCCTCGAGCGCGTGCAACTTTCTGCTGAAAAACGACTTGTTGCTACTACTTTACACGTGCATGAAAACACAACGTGAGAAGAAGTCGCGGTGGTTTAATAACAAACAGGCTTTGGACTGCTGGCAAAATAAAAAGAGAAAACTCATCTGCTAATGTGTGTCTAGTCTAGTCCATCCATTTGCACATAGAGTTTTCTGATATTACATTTCTGCAAGTTTGCAGGTGTTAGATGGACTGTGATGAAACTTCTCTCTCAGTTTCAGATGCCTGGATAAGATGTGGGAATAACAGTAGCCTATTAATTTAAAAAAATTCAAATTAGAGGCATCTCCACACTTCAAACAACTTTGCTTCAAGACTTATTATGACCATAACTATTTTTCAAAACGTGTTTCTATCATATTTGGGGCTTTAAACAAAACTGCACCTTTTTTTTATTGACCAATCTCTAGGGTTTTCTCTCCATCTCTACCAAATTTGGCATGCATGTAGTCTGAAGTGTCAATACTAATAATCAGCAAATCCACCTGAGGCCAATGAATATGGCAGATGTGGCCTACTGTATCAAACAGCCTTAAATCTAAAAAAATAAATAAAAATAAAATAAAAAACCTTTATGAATTGTATGAATACTTTATATCCACTTGATGGCGACAGATTAATTGAAAATGGAAACTTAGCCTATATGCAACCTTTCGTACAATCAATTTTGTGTGTAATGTAAAGTCAAAATTGAGTATTTGTGGGAACAAATGCATATTTTAAGTTGATTATGCATATTTAGCACTGATAAGCACTTAATACCTCACAAATCTATTTAAAACCAATGTGTGCAATTCCTGTATCACCAAAAAGTATTGTAAAAAATAAATGCACAATGCACATTTTTAATATGCATGAATTGATGCTAACAAATATGCATTTAAAATCTCTAAAATATATGTTGTAGACAACAAAAGGAAAAGTTAGTGCACAAACCAAAAGAGTGCATATCTGTGACTATTATTAAGCAACAGCAAGTTGTTAACCGCCATCTGTTTTGACATGCACGCGTTTTCCTTTAGAAAAATTGGTTAATAAAGGACTTCTGAAGCGAAGCCATGGGATTTTGTAAGAAAATACCCATAATTATAACTTTATATCTAAAATAACTAGCTTCCGCCATAAGACTGTACGCATACTACGCTAGTTGACAAGAGTAACCCGTGACGCGTGTATGACGTAGGATGTATGCGTATCGTAAACGTTGACGCCTAAACAAATAGGGCTGAAGCAACAAACTGAACTACTCTTCTATTATATAGAAATCCTCCGACATTTCTCTTCAAAATTTCTAATTCGCGACCTGTGTTTTGTTTAGCTCTGTCCTCTGAGTTTAGGCGTTCGTCATTACGCTGTGCGTCGGGTCAGAGGTCACTCTTCCACCATAAATCACTGTCTACGACCGTCTGTTGGAAGCTAGTAATTATAGTTTATAAAGTTTTAAATATGGGTATTTTCCTTACAGAAATGTATAGCTTCACTTCAGAAGGCCTTTATTAACCCCCTGGAGCCATGTGGATTACTTTTATAATGGATGGATGCACTTTTATCGACTTCAAAACAGAGACAGCAATTCACTGCCATTATGAAGCTGGGAAGAGTCAAGATATTTTTTTTATTAAAATAACTCAAATTGTATTTGTCTGAAAGAAGAATGTCATATACACCTACGATGGCTTCAGGGTGAGTAAATCATGGGGTAATTTTCATTTTTGGGTGAACTATGCTATATATAATATTTTATATATATATATATATAACCTCTAAGGTGGGTTTGTGTAATTGTGTATTAACGTTTGACTCAAACCTTACAGTCACTCACTGAGATAAAGTGGAAAGGGGAATAATTTCCCCGTGTGACAACTTGCCCCAGTCTCCCTGCAGCATGTGTCCTGACATGTAGGCTACTCAATGCACTTCCATGTAAAGCTTTATCTGATGCTGGATCTAGCGAGCGCGGTGTGTTTCGGAGCTGCAGTGTTGTGTTTTACCGATGTGAAGTGAGTTCAGCAGATGGCAGTATCTGTCAGACCCGCACGAGCGCCTCCACAATGACACTTGCAACATTGTAACACTGAAACATTCGAACGCTGTTTTGTGCGCGCGGTTACAATGTATCGAAGCCGACAGATGAAACAGAAACACGGACGAGAACTCAACCTGCGATGGCTCTTGCTTTCTCTCTAACGTCTTTTGAGGAGCTTCACTCGCTCGATTCTCGAACCGACAGCTAATACTGTACGGTTGTGTGTGTGTGTTACACGGGGCTCATGGCGGAGTTTGTCTCTGAGAACTGCGGGGTCTCATCACCGAGTGGAGGCGGGAAACCAACCCAGCCTTGCGATGAGGAGGACGGCAGAGCTGCGAGCGAGGTGTCGGTCTCCAACGGGGACTGTGGACCGTGTGCACCCGAGAACCAGGGGCTCGACACGGCCAACGGCAAAACTGGAATACCACGGAGGACCAGTATTATTAAGGTAAACGATCAATGCATCTGCGTTTTACTCATATGCAGGCTCGTTTGGTGTCAAACCTCGCCCTGATACACACAAACACACACGCATCATCCACAGGTTTGGGGGTTTATGGATGCACAGAAATCACATGTCATTGCTGTTTCCACACACACGATCATGTGTTCTATTGAAGCGTTTTGTGATTGATTTCATGATGGACATCAGTCAGATGAAGTCACGTGCGCTCCTTTACATATATTCCAAGCGTCTACGTGTTTTAAATGACTAGTTAAGCAATCCAATAGTGGCTTAATCTTTGCAGGGATCCGTGCTTCATATGTTAACTATTCACTTCTGATTACTATGTAATCTCGATGTTGCTTACAATCCAGTTTTAGTTGTAACTGCTCATTATTTCTCAGTTACTGGTAACATAACTACTGGTATCTAGTTGTTTATGATGTATAACTACTATACATGCCGTCGTTTCTTATCTCACTGCTAGCTAAAATGCCTTTTTTACATGTCATCGTTACTAGTAAAAGTGGAATATGCAACAATCAGAATATAATGCTATTGAACTGTGAATTTCTGAACCACAGATCCTCACAGAATTCAATGGCAAACATTAGACATTTGTTACGAATAGCTTAGGATGTATTAGTGACGACATAACTAGATGCTAGTAATGAATGTCGAAATGTTCTGCCAATGTTTAATGCCAGTGCCGTTCCAGACTTGTTGAGTTCAGATAATGATGGTAATATTGAACACAAGCCCATAATGTTTAAGGACAACATGAGCCTGTTTGTTTTTTTAACAGGCATTTAGTGAGTTGATTATGGGTAAAAAATACCATTTAGGGCTTCAAGTCTTTATTAATGGTTTTTTTATTTCAGATTTTTTTGCAGTTGCACTTCTTCTTCAAGGCCACTACTGCTTTAAATGCGTTTAAAGCGAAAGGCAAAATGACTGCGGTGCATTCGAAGGCTGGGATGAATTAATATCAGGGAATCTCCCAGTGAGTTTGTAGAACGTTATTGGGAAATTTTGACCGTTTTACTGTAGAAAGCTGTGACAGGAAACACGGCTCTACTTCCCCATGCTGACTGTAGTGGCTCACAAAGCCATTTTGTCAGATCCATCTAAAGATAAAGATTGGAACCGGTACCAAAACAGACGGACAGACGACATTTAAATGTAGGTCATAAAGTCAGAAGCAGTCGGTCACTATTTAAACCAGCCTCTTATTTTACTCTGATTTAGTTTTGGTGGCTCAGTAACATTTGTATTTGTGCCATCTGAGGTCAAAGTTCGGCGCTGAAGGCAAGAATGTGACAAATGTCGAACAACTTGTATAGATGAGAGTTTAGACATGGAAGAGGAAATGCTTTCTCTCTGCTAAATTTGTTTCACTTTGCATTGCTTTTAGTTCCTGTACCAACTACAGTGTTTCCTGTGGAAAGATTTATCTTCTGTTTCTCAGCTCCATGTGGTTAGAGCGATCATAAGCACAGGTGAATCACAGAGACGTGATCTTCTTTCTGTGAGCATCAGACCAGCGTTTCCTACTTTGTTTTTTTATGCAACACAAGACCTATTTTGGGTGTAACAACAAGTTGCTTAACAATGACAGTCCTAAAATATTTTTCTCTCTGATAAAAGTTGATTTAAATCTCCAGGTTTGCTGTGCTTGTTTGTAGAGATGCACAATTATATAAAACTGTAAAATGATGTTTTTCAAATCATTTTATTTTCACAGTACAGTTGCAAAATGATAAATTACTATACTAATATAACTCAATAAATAACCTTAATAAACCTCAAGCAATAAATCATTTCAGCTTATATTTGGGTTGAAAAAATCAGGGAGCTTTTAATGCTTCTCTTTTGTTGACAACAGTCAACACACTTTTTATTTCGATGAATTGCGTAGAACTACATTTATTATTACAGCAAAACTTTTACAGCTAGAATTGTAAAAAACGGTCTGAATTTACAAAAACATTCTCATTTTTTTTCCAACTATTTCATTTAAAAGATAATGCAGTAACGATTCTCTTGACTCATTTTGAGGAAGACGAATAACACGCGGTTTAGTGAGTCGTTTGAGCTGATTCAGTGAGTTAGAGAGTCAGTGAGTCGTTTGAGCTGATTCAGTGAGTTAGAGAGTCAGTGAGTCGCTTGAGCTGATTCAGTGAGTTAGAGAGTCAGTGAGTCGCTTGAGCTGATTCAGTGAGTTAGAGAGTCAGTGAGTCGCTTGAGCTGATTCAGTGAGTTAGAGAGTCAGTGAGTCGCTTGAGCTGATTCAGTGAGTTAGAGAGTCAGTGAGTCGCTTGAGCTGATTCAGTGAGTTAGGGAGTCAGTGAGTCGTTTGAGTTGATTCAGTGAGTCAGAGAGTTGTTTGAGTTGATTCAGTGAGTCAGAGAGTTGTTTGACTGATTCAGGTCATGATTCGGATCCGTGTTTGATTTAGATTTTAGACTGATAATAACCACTGATTCAGTTATGAAGAACCGCAGAGGCACTTCTGTGCATGAAACCCTGCAGCAAACTCTTGCAGTGTTTCAGTTTTAGCTCAAAACACATCTGTGTTAGCCTAAAGATATTCAGCTGAGTGTAGATGTTAATCCATGCAGTTTATTTACAGCAGTGGTGTTTAAAATGAGGCGAAGTCCTCACAATATATATATATATATATATATATATATATATATATATATGTGTGTGTGTGTGTGTGTGTGTGTAACTTCGTGTCCCTTGACACATTTTCCTGCAATAAACATTACACAAAGATCAAATACAATTCTATTTTGTATTTCTATATGTAATTCATGTTATGTTTATTAAAACTAAAAATTATTAAAAGTATAAATCTCATCAAGTTAGTGTTTTTACATTTATTCCAAAATAATAACTAAAGGCTGTAACATAATATATTTGATTTGTGAACTATCACTCAATCAGATTTATTTCATGAATACATGCCCCTCTCGGCACATAGTTCCAGTGTCAATAGCATATTATATATACATACCAATATATATATATACAATGCCAGTCTCCATGCATGCTTCGACTCACAGACCTGTGACACATCAACACAAACATCACCAACAAGTTTGAGATTACTCAAATATTTCTTACGCATATCCACATACAAAGAACAGTCATACAAGAAATGCTTCTCGTCTTCAATCACAGAGGCATTCAAAGATAGATTACAATAATTACAGAATATCTCTCTGTCATTGGTATATTTCTCCATCTAACCGTTTCTATGCTAAGCTGAACATCTGAACAAGAACAGAGATGCATGTTATATATAGATGCACTGTGGCTCTCCTGTACCACCAAACACTTGCATTGTGAATATATATATTCAACTTCATCAGGGACTACAGATGAAAAATAGCTTGTATGACTAAATCTGGCACATTTACATGATGGACTTGAGTGCTCATGTTAATTAATCTGCATTGTCCCTTTTAAAATAAATGAATTCAAATTTAAACTTCTTTTTCTCTAAAGCTGATGTGTACCATGCATTATGTGCCTTTTCTCATAATCGTTGATTCAGAATAGATCTGTTTGCTATTTATGAGCTATTGTTCAGCTGTTCTGTTTATTAGTCACATTATTTTCATCAGTCAAGCTCAGTAAACACTGTCACAGACACGGAGATGTACCTTTGATTTCATCAAACTGATCACTCACTAAAACCCCCACAGTCATCGTGTTTTCAGGCCATTTCAAGTTTGATTTTGACGTGACATAAAGCGGTGATACCTGAGAGTTTACTTTCTTTTTAATTAGTCTTTCCATCAACGACATCATTGCCTCCTCTCACGTGTCTTTCCCCCATCGATTCTCAATTACCCCCCACTAAACCCACTAAAGTCCCCCGGTGGTGAAAATCAAGTTTTTAATGTTGTTTATATGTCTATGTGGTGTTTTTAATATGCTTCAACACAAACCGTGTGTAAATTCATAGGTGGACAGAATTGCTGAGTATTTTCTCCTTAAAACTGCAGTGAACCAAAGACAGTCTCTGTTTTTGTCAGTGTTTCTGACGTCACAAACTACCTTGTAACCAATCAGATCAACGTGTGATCGTCAACGAGTGGAGGCGGGGCTCATTTGCATATTCATGGAACCGCGTATACTACATGAGGCAAGGGTGTCGAGTTACATTCAAGCTATTTGAAGGCATGAAGAATTTTTTTTCAAGGCAAAAAACATTTTAATATGTAATTTTGGTGATCAACGATGAGTTTTAAGGGGAAAAAAATTTGACTACAGGGGGATTTTAAAACTCAATGGGCTCAGGTGAGGCAAGAGAGATGCGTATATATACAGTATATATAACCGTAAACAAATAGAATTGAATCCTTGGCTCTTTTGTCACGGTTGGCACTGATCTTCGCTCCAGCGTCCAGCAGATCCTGTAGATGGTGAAGCGATTGATATTTCTGTCTTCTTGAGTCCAGGAAATCTCTGACTGATCTTTAGCCTCACACAATAGCCTTTCACGATGAACAGAACAGAGACTATATTCTCCTGCAAGTTCCTGTGTGTGGACTTTCTCTTTCTCGACATTTCCCTCTTTTCTATCTTATTTGAAAGGCTTAAGAATTGAAACTCGAGCTGGACAATAAATATGAAACAAAAGGGAAGAAATGTTTATGGTTAGAAGTTAAATGAACACGTGGAAGAATATTCATCATTACGTGCACCTGTATGAGTTACAGTGATTCTTTATAACATTTGAATGCATGTAAAATGTCACATTGAGACATGTATAAAAACAATTGTTAAAATTGTATCACTGATTCACAGAATTTATTTGAATTGACCAACTCTATAACACTGTTTTTTTTATATATTGACAGCAAATTCATTATGAAATATATCATGAGCATTTGATCAGGCCCAGTGAAATGTCATATTTATGAGTCTAATTAAAAATCTGGTAACACTTTACAATAAGGTTAATAAGTTAACATTAGTTAATGTATTAACTAACATGAACTAACAATGAGTAATTCATTTGTTACAATATTTTTTAATCTGTGTTAATGTTAGTTAATAATAATACAGCTGCTCATTTTCTGTTTATGTTAGTTCACAGTGCATTAACTAATGTTAATAAATACAAACTTTGATTTTAATAACGTATTAGTAAATGTTGAAGACAAGTTAATATTAACTAAGATTAATTAATGCTGAAGAAGTATTGTTCATTCTTAGTTCATGTTAACTAAGGTAGTTTACTGATTGTAAAGTGTTACCAAAAATCCTTATCAGCAGAAATGATTGTAAATATCCAAAGCAAAGCTACTGATTAATGTCATCATCAACACATGATGATTCATGTGACTCAGTCTAGAGTTGTTTGAACCCATCAAGATCTGTCATGTGTTGTTCTTTTTGCCGGTGTAATGATAGGGATGGTTAGAAAGCAGACTGGAAATGACAGAGAGAAAAGAAGGGAGTCGGAAATGAATGACGCAAGCAGGATTCAAACCTGCGTCGCCCACAATAGCACTACAGACAATATTGCCTCTCCCTCCTTCATAAATCATTGAAGTCAGAACCGTATAGGCTAATTATATCACATTTTGCAGTGTCTTTCATTTTATACAGACACTAAAACATCATGTATATACACTACCGTTCAAAAGTTTCGCCATGTTTGAAAGCTGTGCTCCGATTGGTCAACGTCACAGATGTGACAAACCCGTCGTGGACGACCGGAAAATTAAACAAATGTGAAAATTGAAAATGTGAATTCAAAATTTTACATGAGAAATGTCAGCATGTTTATATAACATTATACATACACTAAGGTTCGATAAGTCTCTTGTGCTCATCAAGACTGTATTTATTTGATCAGAAATACAGTAAAAACTGTAATATTGTAAAATATTATTACAATTTAAAACAGCTGTTTTCTATGTGAATATATAGTAAAGTGTAATTTATTCCTGTGATCAAAGCTGAATTTTCAGCATCATTACTCCAGTCTTCAGTGTCACATGATCCTTCAGAAATCACTATAATATGATTATTCATGCGCAATAAACATTTATGATTATTATCAATTTTGAAAACAGCTTCATCATATTTACGTGGAAACTGTGATGCATTTTTTCCCCCCCAGGAATCTTTGATGAATAGAAAGTTCAATTGAATGTGAAATAGAAAACATCTGTGACATTACAAATCTCACTGCTCTAGAAAAACTCTCATTTTGTCGAGATATCTTTTATTAGATTGAAATAAACTATGACCTAGGCCTCTGTGGGCTTTCATATGTGTGAAAAAAAAGCTAGTTTAATTTTCACATGTCCTTTAAGTCTTGCTACGAACTTCTTCAGTAAATCTCAGTCCAGCTGTTTGACATTGTCCTTATCTCACAACCGAATCAGTTTTCACGCAAGATTTCTCACAGTTTACTGGAAGTTGACTGGACTGTTAAAACGCTGCCTATTGTATTCATTAAAGCTCAGATTAGTATTGTAGGTTCTGCATGTGTAATATATGCATTAACTGTAAAGCCATGTCTCCAACAAGACCCATCATGTCAATTTGATAGTAATTGTAGTTCACGCAAATGCCGCCGAGACTGTTATTATGGTAATTTTCCCTCTGTATAAATTGCAATTTTACTTTTTGAGATGCATTGCAGCTTTCAAGAACAAATTAGGTTGAATTAGTCATGCGAGACCCAGAGCTTTTAAAAGCATGAGAGAAACACAATCATTTTCTTTCAGATTAATTTGAGAAAAGCATAAAAACAGGGGGTTTCTGTGCAGCCGGTTAACAGATCGAGTCTGTGACCCGTGAGTAACTTCTGCTGAAGGATTGCTGATGTCCTAATCCACGTTTGATATAAGCGTGTCTGTGTTTGCTTCATTGCTGTCAGAGGATGTGGTTTCATCATTAACGGACTTGCTCACTTCGCTCTGTGAAAGGAGGTCTCTCAGGGGCGTCAGCCACATTAAGAACAAATTTAGAAACTCTAACAGCATTGGACTGCGTAGATTAAGTGCAAGGTTATGAGGAAATTAGTGCAAATCTCTTATTTGAGATTAAAACGATGACCTGACAGTAATTTGAGGGCAACACTGTTACTATAATGAGTTGCTATTTTTGCACTTCAGGAGTAAACATGTAAAAAGCCTCTGACGGAAAGCAGGTGCTGTTGTGAAGCGTGTGTTTGTTTTTACACATTATCTCTGTTTTTGTTCTATAGATCCATTATTCTCTTTTATTTGACTAAAACAGCACTTTTAACGGCTGTTATTGCTGACGCGTGGGTTGTGATAAAGACGATTCAGACCAGTCTGTGCCCTTAAAATACAGTCTGTCAGCCTTTATGAAGAAGATCAGCAGCTGAAAACACATGACAATATTAATCACAGGGAAGCTTAAGTAAAAAACCCTATGCCACCCAGCACTAAAATATAACAAAACTGCACAAACATGCATAGCTTTAAATGGCATATTAAGACTTGATATATTAAAAGCAGCCGGATTTAATGTGAAACTTTATGCTATTTCTTTTTTGCTGTTGGGCGGATACCTAGTATTTTTCTAAATAAACATTGCGTCGTCAAAGTTGGTTTTGTGACTTTATACATGGTCAGAAACTAGCATGCGTCAATATAATAGTAGCATTTTATGAAAATCAAGCTCAAATGTCAAATGTGTCGTCAGAAACACCAGCGATTTCAAACCGTGTTTTTGGTTCACTGCAGTTTTAAGGAGAAAACACTTAGCAATGCTGTCGACTTATGAATTTACACATGGTTTGTGTTAAAGGATATTAAAAACAACACCTATAAACAACATTAAAAGGTTGATTTTCACCACAGAGGGACTTTAGATCAATTTAATGGAACTTAATTATTTCAACCACACATATTATTCATGTAGAAATTTAGTCCACCTCTGTTGCAGCACGAGTAACATCATCATTATCATTATCAGTGTTTTGTTAATGAAAGCTGTGCACTGAAAAAAAATGCTTTTCTAACTTAGTATTTTTGTCTTGTTTCCAAATATCAAAACATTCTTAAATCAAGATGCATTTACTAGATGAGTAAAATGACTTGAGATATTATGCCCTGTTTTCCGGGGGAATTAATCAAAATTAAGTGAGATGATGCTTAAAAAAAAAAAAATTAATAAATAAAAAAATCTAAATCCAAACAGAAACAAGATAAATTTTCTTACTCTATTGGCAGATAATTTAGCTTGTTTTGAGCAATGTTTTTTTTTTTATTTCCCCAGAAAACAAGACTTAATATCTTATGTCATTTTTCTACTTTAGTAAATGGGTCTTGATTTAAGAAATGTTTGATATTTGGACTGGAAACAAGACGAAAATACTAAATTAGAAAAGCATTTTTTGCAGTGTGTCCAGTATACAGGTGTGGTGTGCCGTCAAAAAGGTCAATGTGAACTTTGAGCTCAACACTTGTGTGTTAAATGAGTGAACTCAGTTCAAGGTCCGCCACGTCGTTCATGGTCTATTCATTGTTTGTGGCGTCATTCAGTCTCAGTCTTTATATAAGCCTATTGATATGGATTAGATAGAAACCAGACCTAATAGCCAGATAATGGTCAGCGTTCACAAATGCTGCATTTATCACTGTTGCCGAGATCTTTATATGTGCTGGTGTCACACATTCAGTGCTCTGAACTAATGCCTCCTGCTATATTTGAATAAATCAGTAGCTTGAACTGCTATTTATATATTTGACACATTTATGTAAATGCAAAGATAGTGCGGCCACTTTCCTCGGCAAGTGACTTTTAAATAAAACATGTACGTTCTGAAAATAAATGTTCAGATCTTTCCCCCCCCCCCCGCATTTTCTGTTTTAAAGTAGTTTTTCTTTTTTTATCAGAAAATTCTTGTTAGACTTTTATTTTTTATTTTTAAAGATTCTACGCAAACACAGAGACTGCGAATACAACTCAGAGTTAATCTCACGAGAAAAAGTCGTATTTCAGCTCAAAATCAAAAGAAATAATAAAATGCATTTTATGCAAAGAAAATGAAACTGAGTTTTAGAAACATAGACATTTTTATAATAGTTTGGCATGTTTTCTTTCCATGGTTATTATTATGCACATTTGCCTCTAAATTCTTATTACTGTAATGAGTACGAAACAATTTAGAATTTTTTTAATTATTATTTTTTGTAATTCCCATTATTTTCAATGGTTAATTATTAGATTCTTTATTATGTCATCATAAAAGCAACCCCAAAAAATTATGTGCATCAGCATGAATTTATGTTTATGTGTGTTTTTTATATATATTTATGTGTGTTTTATATATATAATATATATATATATATATATATATATATACACTACACACACACCCATGTACGCACACGCCTGTGTGTGTATGTACATAATGTATACATAATATATATATGTATATATATATATATACATATATAGATACACACCCATGTATGCACGCACACATACGCACACACTTTTCCCCATAATATAACATGTTTTTGACAGGTTTTGTGAGATTCACCCCAATGGTTAATTATTAGATTCTTTATTATGATTAAATGCAACCAAAAAAAATTTTGTGCATCAGCGTGAATTTATATTTATGTGTGTTTCATATTTATTCACACACACACACCCATGTGCGCACACATGCACACACATGCACACACTTTTCCCCTGTAATATAACATGTCTTTGACAGGTTTTGTGAGATTCACCCCTAAACGTTTCTTTACCGTGATTAAAGGGTTTTCTTATTCAGGTAGTGAAAGACATACATTTTAAAACCCTGCATCAATTCATAGGATAAAGAAGAGTCGCCCAGCATGGCACATTCAGATTTGATTTTCATATTCATCGGGGAACACTTTAATTGGACGCTTTCTTCACAGGAAAAACTCTTGTGTGCAGAAAGAAACGTCCGTGTTTGAAGTGCAATAGCCGCTCTATCGGTCCGTTACTCTGTAATGCAGGACTCAATTAGCAATCCATGCCACCATTATTGAGCTGAGGAACACTTCACAGGCTTTATGAGCGTCTTGAGAAGAGCCCTGCCGCTGTGCGGTGTGTGTAGGAGGTTAAAGTCGGATCATGATTCACTGGACGTGTCCCATAGTGACCGACTAAAGATTCTTCTACTTTGCTTCCGTCACCCATCTTGCTTGACCGTGAACAGCTTTGGAAAGTTTTTGTCTTCAGATAAAGTTCATTTGAGATCCATGTTGTGAAGTTGTTCAATCAAAAACGGTTTTAAAACTCCTCTCTTGTGCTATTTTAAAGGCTCCTAATTTTGTTTTGGAGTCTTCTTCAATAAATCTACATGCATCCGAGGTTAAAAAACAAAAATTTTCTCATAATAGACATTGCAGAATCAGCTCTTTTCTCACAGTGTCTCAAACGGTTTGTTTATAGATTCAGTCTCTCTAAGCCCCTCCTTTCCCAGAGCCTACTCTGCTTGATTGGTCAGATCCCCCAGTCTGTTGTTGATTGGTCGACCGCCTACTTACGAAACGCCTATTATTTGAATTTCAGATAATGAATTTCCTCAGCGCTTGCTTGACACAGTGATACAAACAGTAACGATGGCGTCCTATACTTAATAGTGGAAATACCCGCTTTTGATTGAACTTTTGCCCTTTTCCTTATTGTTTTTTGTTTTTTCTTATTTTCATGCTCTCCATGTGTTTTTATTTTTAGCACTTACCTGTTTTATCATGTAGCACTTTGGGATTTGCTTAAATATAAAGTGTATTACAAATTAAATGTATTATTATTATTATTATTAAATACCCGCTTTTTGGCATGTTTGCACTAGGGATGGCGAAAACTAAAAATTTTCTTGACCGACCACCGAGCCTCATTAGCCGGTTGAAACCGGTTAATCGATTAGTTTAAAATATGCCACGCTATTTGAAATAACAGCCATTTCGAGCCGTGCCTGCAATTTTGCAACTCTGTCGCATCTCTCTCTGCCTCCTGCTCACACACACACACACACACACACACACTGCCCCGGCGCCGCGCTTCCACTCACGTCACTTTTTTTAAATCCCCTACAGCGCGAAACATGAGTCCCGCAAACGCGGCGCCGAGAAGCTTGTATGTAATAGGAGGATAAATGGCTCCTTAGTTTTGAAATGGTTTGGGTACAAGGTGATCGCGTTGAAAATAAAGGCGTTAGTCTAGCGTTAGAAGCTCATTTGAAACATTGCCTCGGCTCATTTAAAAAAATGTCAGCTCCGAAGAGACTCCGCTTTAGTTTGAGGTAGTGCTAACAATAATAAAGAAAGATGATGATCATCACCTTATCTGTTACCACTGAAATGTAGATGTAATGTATTACTACTGTATTTAACCCTCTGGGGTCCTTCATTTCAGAATCACACTCAGGACCTTCGGGTCCAAATGGGCCGGAAGGCTGGGATTCATATTTATTAAAAGAAAATCATCTTTTTTTTTTTTTACTTGTTTTTTATAATATTTTTTCTTTTCTTTTTTGGTGTTTTGAGAATTTTATGATTTATAATTAATATTTATGCAATAAATATGACCCATTTCCCCCCAGTTTTCTCCCCATTGAATATAATAGAAAAAAATAATAATAATAATAATATTTTTTTTAAAGCTGTAATTCATTTTAGAGTCAAGCCTAGACCTCATGAAAGCAATTTTTGAAATGAGATGGATGCCATCTGGTGGACAAACTGAGCATTTTAAAAATGCAAAATACATATGAAATCTGAATTTATTAGTTTATGTATAAAAGTGTGTTTGTGTGTGTGTGTGTGTGTGTGTGGATGTGTCTGTTTTGCACTTGATGTTTTATAGATTCACCCCTTCACTGTTGTGTGCTTTTTTTTCTGGATCGTGGCTGATTTGTAGACTCTACGCACAAAAAAACTCGGTATTTTCACATTTTTGCCAATTTGCCATTCATTTCCTATGCGGGTCCATTTGGACCCGAAGGTCCTGAGTGTGACGATTTTCTTTACAACCACTTAGATTATTCAAATCCTGTCCCCAATTTTTTGGGGTGTTCATATACCAAGTACCAAAAAAGTCACCAAATTTCAGACCATTCCGATGAAGCTATGATTTAAAAAAAAAAAAAAATTTAAATGCATCGGGTCCATTTTGGCCGAAGGACCCCAGCTGTATCACACAAGTTGCAACTTACTGTGTCATTCTTTTTGGTGAAATGGTCCCACACACTACGTTTCTTTACACGCTTCATCCTGTGGTCTGCCCTGGCTCTAACCTCCAGTGTTTTAGCCTGTAGCCTTTACTTTTCGCAAACCTTGTGAGCGCGCAAACCCAAACGCTGTGACCTCGCGCCAAATGTTTTTATTGGTTTATTAACTACAAACAGGCGAGTTATGAAAAATTGAGTGTGAGGGATTTGTTCACTTCACACAAAAATATCTTGGAATGAGATGGCTAACTAGTCGCGTTCTATTATAGTCCACTGTCTATAATAGCCTAATTTAGAGATCACTTTGTTTTTTAACCGATTACCGACAACTTTGATCGGTTAACGTTGAGACGGTCAACCATCGGTCGAACGGTCATCGGTTAGCATCGCTAGTTTGCACCGCTGGAATTTGGAATGGTTTTAGTTCCTGCAATGCCTTATGGGGGATTTAATTTAGCTCCTACTTGCACAATAGGAATTACCAGTGTATTTGATTGGCAAAACGCATGCGAAACACTGGCACCCATCATTTTTAAAAAGCTGTGTAAATACAGTTTATAGGCTACATATTTACTCCACGAACACGGAAAACAGCGTTAGCTGAAGCGAAAAATGATTATGTATTTCTGCTCAGCTAGCGACATTGGGCATCAACCACACGGCAAACACTATAATACTTTTTCGTATACCGTTTACTTTCGCTGTGTGACCGTTCGATCTAATAACTTATAAGATAGGACTGTTAAACAGATTGCAAACTAATGTAAGTCTCAGCGCCGTCAAAATAAAAGACGCAAGAAATAAGAGTAGACGGCCGGACGTAAGAGGCTCTTTACGTCACTTTAAAGTTCAAACTGGTGATGCGAATGCAAATGTCCCTAGGAAACCATTCAGTTCCTATAACTAACCTGTGTGAAAGCCCCTAAAGTCAGTCCTTCCAAAAAAATGCGGAGTTTTTTTGTGATTGTTGCGGGCAAAAATCCTTGATTATGAGGCACGCTTTCTTAAAAAATGCGATGGAATATGTGGGATATTTATGCAATTTTATGCGATGAAATTGCGGGAACTTGCAAAAATTGCGGTTTGATGAAAAAGAGAAAAAAAGTGATTCCCCAACACCCTGTTCTCACTAGGCATTTACCTTAATGTAGAGAGTATTTCTTATTACTTCCTATGATAAGCAAGCATAACACATCACAGAAAGTGCTGGAATATTTATGTTCTCGTTTGATTTCAGACCTTAATAAACGCATGACTCAAACTTACAAAACACTGATGAGTCAAACAAGTTCTGTAGCTTTACAAAAGGAATATGCTACAACTTCTGTAAAAATGAATAAATTAAATATAAAAAAATAAAATGTGTGCTTCCTGTTTTACAGCTTTTCGATGATGTTCACGTCGCGTAATTGCGTCACTTCACTTCATGGCAACAGGGGAAACGGCTGCTCGTGTGTGAAGCAAACGCAACATTTTTCAACTCTCTGCTACGATATATGTGACTTTTTTGCTACGAAAATGCGGGGATTATGTAATCATGCAAGCCCGCATATTTTGCGCGGAAATTGGCAATTTATGCAGCGAAAGTGCGGCGTATTTAAAAAAATGCGTTCCCCGCATAAATATGCGGACTTTGGCTGATTATGCATTGAATTATGCGATCGCATAATCACGTTTTTCTGGAGGGACTGTAAAGTGGATTTGCTTTGTCAGCAGAAAACAGCGTCTTCTCGACATGAATAACACGAACCAAACTCTTCCAGTCTCAGATCAACTACAGTGTTTGAGGGCGGAGCAAAGTGACGCTGTTCGGCCAATGAAAACCACAGGCTGGTATTATGCAAATTAGTTACAAGGATCAGCAGGAAGTGAGACTGGAAACACCGACCCGTTTCAACAGTTCAGAATCGATTATTTCTTTAGGGAGACAAAAAAACAATATTTATCTGCACTTTGATCTTTGAAACATTGCAGACCTTCAACTTTCACAGCTTTATGACACACTGCATGAAAGGGAATATCCCCCTCAAAAAAGCATAATGAGGCACTTTAAAACACTCGCAGCTCACTAGACACTTTTTTTCTATATAGTTTATGCATAAACACTGCCCTGACATGTTTTGCATGCACTCATTTAAAAGCCGTTGCAAAAAAAGTGCAGTTAGTTCTGAGAAAAGCTTGTGCAGTATTTGCTCGCTCATGCTGCTTTTGTAATTTCTGTTATCTAATGCATTTTTAATTGTGGCTTAGGTGTCCAAATACTTTTCGGGGTCACTGTATTTCATGCCCACATTGCTGGAGAGGCTTTAAAAGCGATATTACCCGGATGTTGTCATGTTATCGTGATTAATATGTCGAGTATATTACAATCCAGTTGATGTCAGCCCCTTTTCTCAGAAAAGCACTACAATCTGTGCTGCAGTGTAATTACAAAAAGTGACATATTGAAGAGTAGCGGATAAATAGCGCCTCCCCGGTGGATATCTCGGAGGGACACGCAGTTCAGAACGGTGCAGTTAGCCAGAAAAAAACAGCTTTCAATCCATTAGGGACTTTATAACCAGGTGGAAGCGCAGAACGGTCTCTTATCAGACACACACAGAGGAAATGTTGAGGCAAAAATACACTGAAAATCTCTCTGTTGGATTATCTTAATGACTCTGTCCCTCGTTCGCTTTAATCCCTCAATTAACATGTGTGCGCTTTTATCTCTTGGAAACTTTCAGGTGTGTGTGTGTGTGTGTGTGTGTGTGAGTGTGTGTGTGTGTGTGTGTTCGGAGCTGGACACACAAAGAACAATAGGCGACCTGCTTGTGAATCGTGAAACAATTATTTCAATTATGACCGCACACGACACATTTCATTTTGTTTTCGGTAAAGTAACTGAACTGTTCTTTGATGCTTTTTTTTGATCCGTTGCATTAATATTTTCTTTTTACATGGTTAATAAGAGAATAATATATCAGAGTTTTTAAGGCAATGGATATTTAACTAATAGAAATCTCTCTACTCTCCCTAGTTTTCTGAAACATTGTTTGTTTACATATCCAAATTGTGCATTATATATAAATATATCAAATAAATATGCACATATTTGCATACATTTGCAGAACAGAAATTGAACATTGGTTAAATGCAGTTTCAAAATTAAAATAATTTTGAGGGATTTTTTTTCAGAGGGGATTTTTGGATTTATCTTTCTCATAAATCAGAAAATACTATCAAGAGACAGAAAAAATTGTAATCGTCACCATACTTTTAGAAATGGACGATGTGGTCAAAGAACGATAAAAATTTTCATGTCAGTATAGATAATTATCACAATAAATGTCAATTTTTTGTTTCTTTCAAGTTTAAAGGCAGATTTTTACTCATAAGTGAAAGTTGCAGAAACCAGTTAATTGTGGTTGGTTTTATCATCTGAACATGATAGACATTTCACACATTAATATTACGTGTTTTGTCTCTTAGAAATGCACATGTGACAGCAGCTTGATTTCGGATGCTGATGTAAATTAATAGTTGATGTGCTCGGATTATTTTGATTAATTAAACAATAAATAAATACAAGATGTGGTTTATTTAATACTGATTATAAGCGTCCATATAATACTGTTTTATTGATGATTAAAGATGTATGAATGCACACATATAAGGATAAACATGATGAAATGAGGGTTGGGGAACGTTAGACTAGCGTTAGTATAACATTATAATAACGTTCTACAAACCAAAAACTAACATTCTATTTCTATTAAGAAATTTTAATGTTTCTCTTGCACAGAAAAGGGCGTGCTTATCACTTATATTATATTTGCATAGTGCATAAACATTATAACAAACACTTATCAAAGTTTGGTAAGAGAAAAACGTATTATGATAATTTTTGTTATTGTTTTGTCTCCCAGCCCTCATATAAACCAGGCAAATGAATGATATTTGAACAAATCATTCAGAATATAAACTATAATAAAGTCTGGTGTTTGTAAAAGGGAGATTTCTGAAAAAATCCATTTTGAGAAAACTTTATTGTAACTCTACAGATTCAAATAGCCAAAGTGTAATAAAATAAACGCTCCAATGTGTATTTTGGATGAGCGAAAACAAGTTATGGAAATGCATTTAAATGTTATGCAATTCAAATAGTACAATCTTTAAAGTCCCCCAGTGGTGAAAATCCTGCTTTTAATGTTGTTTACATGCCTATGTGGTGTTTTTAATATGTGTAATATGTGTAAATTCATAAGTCGACAGCATTGCTGAGTATTTTCTGCTTAAAACTGCAGTGAACCAAAGACAGTCTCAAAAACACGCTTTGAAATCGCTGGTGTTTCTGACGTCACAAACGACCTTGTAACCAATCAGATCAATGTGTGATCGTCAACCAGTGGATCTATGAGTGAGTGAGTGAGTGGAGGCGGGGCTCATTTGCATATTCACAGAACCAATCATACTAAATGAGGCAAGGGTGTCGAGTTACATTCAAGCTGTTTGAAGGCATGAAGAATTTTTTTTCAAGGAAAAAACGTTTTAATATGTCATTTTGGTGATCAAAGATGAGTTTAAAGGGATAAAATGATTGACTACAGGGAGACTTTATTAGAGTAATGTGATTTGATGAGGAATGTCGGCATTCATGTGAACCGTAATCAAACTGTGTGCATTAAAACAATGAAACGGCTGACCTGATCCCAGCAGGCCTGAAAACAGGCGGTCATTACGTAACTGGACATAAATAGACTTTTTAACGGAAATAACGAAACGGCTGTTCAGACACTGAGGGTTTTTTACAGCATTGTTTTTCTAGCACTGGGATGTAAGGGCGTCCCTTATACGCCGTAAGGAAATCCTCGGGAAGGACGCCTGGCCTCAAAGACACGACTTCAGAACAGAAACCGGCCACACCTAAAGGTCAACGCACGTCTGACCTCTTCTCAGATCAGGCAGATTATATTTAGTCATGCGGTTCGGCTTTTCCTGAGAACGTTTGGTATGAGGATTCAGCTAAGTCTACATGAGGTGGCGAAAAGCCAGGGATTTTCTTTCAAGATCTGAAACTAAACTTATTAAATTAGTGCTGTTTGTTTCTGCTGGTTTCTCTTGCAGTGCTGCTTGGAAAGGGGAATTTTACAGGCCTGTCGAACTGTTCTGTGTAAACCAAATGTCATGTGACTGACCACTCTAGAGCCACAGCAATAATGACATCAGGACGACACTGATTGGCTGATGAGGAACACACAAACTCCCAAATTTGGTGGTGACTATCCTGAACTGTGACCTCAAAAGAGCGCAGACTCTTGTCACGCTTTTCAAAGTCCTTCAAAAAAGTCTACTATAATATAATATATAATGTATTCTGAGTGTTTGTTTACTCCCCCTACATTGAAAGTTTAAGAAGATTAACTTTATCTGCATTAACTTTATCAAACGTGACATTTATAATGTTACAAATGATTCTATTTCAAATAATTTGATCTTTCCATTCATCAAAGAATCCTGGAAAAAAAAAAATGTTTACCACTAAACATATGAAGCAGCTCAACTGTTTTCAACATTGATAATAATCATAAATGTTCCTTGAGCAGCAAATTATCATATTAGAATGATTTCTGACGTATCATGTGACACTAGGCGCGTTTCCATTACAGATTTGCGCAAAACTTTTACGATTTTTTTCTAAATGTCGACAAAAAACGAATGCGAAATGATGTTAAAACTTAATTTTTTCCTGGCGACGGATGTTGGTGGGTTTACGTATATCGCAGCCACTGCACTGGCCATTATTAATCGAAGGAGACGTGTGTGTGTGTTATCAAGCATTAATGACATGGAAAGACCCTCATACTGAGCGGCACATATGAGGAGTTTCTGGGTGTTTCTCCCTCATTTCTGCTTCGAGGTCGTGATTGTGGCGTTTCTTTGAGGTTTATAATCCAGTATTCCTGTAATTATTTTGTCTTTTATGAATTTAATAAAGAACTCTGTCTCGTATTCTGTCCAAACACACCTCGTCATCTACGTCAGGTGACCTGTAAATGCGCAAAAAACGTTTCCATTGCAGTTTTATGAAATAATTATTTTTTGAATTGCCTGAAAAACCACCTCACGCGAGCCTAAAAACTTTTTTACGATAAATGGGAGTTTTTGCGAAATTGACGTGTTTCCATTGGGCGTATTTTCAATCCGCAATTTTATTTTGCGCAATTTGAAGGGTAATGGAAACACGGCTACTGAAGACTGGAGTAATGATGCTGAAATGATCACAGGAGTAAATGACACTTTACTATATATTCACATTGAAAACAACTATTTTAGTTTTCAGTTTTCTGTATTTTTGATCAAATAAATGCAGCCTTGTTGAACAAGAAGAGACTTTAAAACATCTTTGTGACCCCTAACCTTTAAACAGTTTTGTACCTTTTCACTTTATCAGACAGGATGAAAATGTTTTGAAATTTAATCATATTTTTTTGTAATTGCCAAAAAATAAAAGTGCATAAGATATTCTTAGGTCTGTCTGCCGAGACCTCGAGCGTCTCGAGTCTCAGATGGTGGTCGGTTTCTCACAAATGATCTTGCCAACGGCTCCTATCGGTTGTAGATGTGGTCCGCGGTGTTGTCATGCGTGTCATGTTATTTTTATCACTGTCTAAAAAATTAAAATGTTTCTGGTCAGTCATTTCCTGAACGTGTCAGCTTGAGCAGAGAAGGTTAAAGCGTAAGATAATGTTTTGACTAATTCTTGAAAAGTCTGCATGAGACTTGAGGAATGTGCATTATGCAAGAGTTGACCGCTGTTTCCAGGCCTCCGGATCCTTACACAATAATACCCCGTCAAGTCTAGCAGAAAACACACTCGTGTGCTGGATAATCAACTATAGCTAACTCTATTGAAGAGTTGTGCTGGATAATCAACTTTAACTAACTCTATTGAAGTGTTGTGCTGGATAATCAACTACAGCTAACTCTATTGAAGAGTTGTGCTGGATAATCAACTATAGCTAACTCTATTGAAGAGTTGTGCTGGATAATCAACTTTAACTCTATTGAAGAGTTGTGCTGGATATATCAACTATAGCTAACTCTATTGAAGATTTGTGCTGGATAATCAACTATAGCTAACTCTATTGAAGAGTTGTGCTGGATAATCAACTTTAGCTAACTCTATTGAAGAGTTGTGCTGGATATATCAACTATAGCTAACTCTATTGAAGTGTTGTGCTGGATAATCAACTATAGCTAACTCTATTGAAGAGTTGTGCTGGATAATCAACTTTAACTAACTCTATTGAAGAGTTGTGCTGGATATATCAACTATAGCTAACTCTATTGAAGAGTTGTGCTGGATAATCAACTTTAACTAACTCTATTGAAGAGTTGTGCTGGATATATCAACTATAGCTAACTCTATTGAAGAGTTGTGCTGGATAACCAACTATAGCTAACTCTATTGAAGAGTTGTGCTGGATATATCAACTATAGCTAACTCTATTGAAGAGTTGTGCTGGATAATCAACTATAGCTAACTCTATTGAAGAGTTGTGCTGGATAATCAACTTTAGCTAACTCTATTGAAGAGTTGTGCTGGATATATCAACTATAGCTAACTCTATTGAAGAGTTGTGCTGGATAATCAACTTTAGCTAACTCTTTTGAAGAGTTGTGCTGGATATATCAACTATAGCTAACTCTATTGAAGAGTTGTGCTGGATAATCAACTTTAGCTTACTCTATTGAAGAGTTGTGCTGGATAATCAACTTTAACTAACTCTGTTGAAGAGTTGTGCTGGATATATCAACTATAGCTAACTCTATTGAAGAGTTGTGCTGGATAATCAACTTTACCTAACTCTATTGAAGAGTTGTGCTGGATATATCAACTATAGCTAACTCTTTTGAAGAGTTGTGCTGGATAATCAACTTTAGTTAACTCTATTGAAGAGTTGTGCCTGATAATCAACTTTAGCTAACTCTATTGAAGAGTTGTGCTGGAAAATCAACTTTAGCTAACTCTATTGAAGAGTTGTGCTGGATATTATCAACTTTAGCTAACTCTATTGAAGAGTTGTGCTGGATAATCAACTTTAGCTAACTCTATTGAAGAGTTGTGCTGGATATATCAACTATAGCTAACTCTATTGAAGAGTTGTGCTGGATAATCAACTTTAGCTAACTCTATTGAAGTGTTGTGCTGGATAATCAACTTTAGCTTACTCTATTGAAGAGTTGTGCTGGATAATCAACTTTAGCTAACTCTATTGAAGGATTGTGCTGGATAATCAACTATAGCTAACTCTATTGAAGTGTTGTGCTGGATAATCAACTTTAGCTAACTCTATTGAAGAGTTGTGCTGTATAATCAACTATAGCTAACTCTATTGAAGGATTGTGCTGGATAATCAACTATAGCTAATTCTATTGAAGAGTTGTGCTGGATAATCAACTTTAGCTAACTCTATTGAAGAGTTGTGCTGGATAATCAACTTTAGCTAACTCTATTGAAGGATTGTGCTGGATAATCAACTATAGCTTACTCTATTGAAGGATTGTGCTGGATAATCAACTATAGCTAACTCTATTGAAGAGTTGTGCTGTATAATCAACTATAGCTAACTCTATTGAAGTGTTGTGCTGGAAAATCAACTATAGCTAACTCTGTTGAAGAGTTGTGCTGGATAATCAACTTTAGCTAACTCTATTGAAGGATTGTGCTGGATAATCAACTATAGCTAACTCTATTGAAGGATTGTGCTGGATAATCAACTATAGCTAACTCTATTGAAGGATTGTGCTGGATAATCAACTATAGCTAACTCTATTGAAGTGTTGTGCTGGATAATCAACTATAGCTAACTCTGTTGAAGAGTTGTGCTGGATAATCAACTATAGCTAACTCTATTGAAGAGTTGTGCTGGATAATCAACTATAGCTAACTCTATTGAAGAGTTGTGCTGGATAATCAACTATAGCTAACTCTATTGAAGAGTTGTGCTGGATAATCAACTATAGCTAACTCTATTGAAGGATTGTGCTGGATAATCAACTATAGCTAACTCTATTGAAGAGTTGTGCTGGATAATCAACTATAGCTAACTCTATTGAAGGATTGTGCTGGATAATCAACTATAGCTAACTATTGAAGAGCTGTTTGATGCCTGTCACTTTAAACATTTGTATTTCCTTAAGGAAATAGGAAAGCATGCGAGATAGAAAAAGAATAGTGTTTTGAATGTGCAGTTTAATATTGTGCAACAGCAGATTTTTTTTTCAAAAGAAATTAATACTATTCATTTAGAAAGGATGCATTCAATTGATAATAGCTTGTTTTCACATGACGTCACGTCACTGCGTTGCCATGGCGACCTATTTACAGTACGTTACTTAAATTATATTTCAAATAAAAGCTGTTCTTTTGAATTTCTATTCATCAAAGAATCCTGCAACAAAATGTATTACTGTTTCTATAAAAATATGAACTGTTTTCAATATTGATATAATATTCATAAATGATTTTTGAGCAGCAAATCATCATATTAGAATGATTTCTGAAGGATCATGTGACACTGAAGACTGGAGTAAAGATGCTGAAAATTCAGCTTTGATCACTGGAATAAATTACATTTTAAAATATATTAAAATAGATAGTTAATTTTAAATTGGAAAAATATTTCACAATATTACTGTTTTTTTTATCAAATAAATGAGCAGAAGAGACTCCTTTCAAAAACATAGAAAAAATCTTACAGACCCCAAACTGTATATACAATAGTATATGTGTGTGTGTGTGTGTGTGTGTGTGTGTGTGTGTGTGTGTGTGTGTGTGTGTGTGTGTGTGTGTCTGTATTTAAATTTGCTTTTAAAATTGTGGTTTTAACACAATTTAACAGACATAAAGATACAGTGATATTGTTATAAATTTAAAATATGTATGAAATGATTACAATAGTTTTAAACATATTGCATATTGTTTGGAAAAGGATTTTCGAAAGCTAATTTTCCCCATTGATGTTTTCTGATCACACTGCAGAACCAGAAATAGGTTAACCTCCAAAGCTCAGTTCTTTCCAACAGGAAGGCACATTTCCTTTGACCCAGCTAGAATAAATTTCCAGTGGACCAAAGCCATTGACACTGGCATGGGCCATTACTCTCATTAAGTGCTGGGTCATATTGAGAGACGGGGAGCAGATTTTGGGCTGACTCTCATGGCACAGGGGTTACCACGGGACAAAGGGAATGCCTGTGTTTGCTGACGGGTAAAAACACTCTGAAGTTTATGAGCAGGTCGAGCACCTCTAAGAAAATGCTGGGTTGTTTCAAACCAACTTTGGGTCAAATATGGACAATCTCAGCCGGTGGGTTAAATTTTTTAATTACATTTTTAACCCAACATTTGGGTTCGACCATACTTGACCCAAAATTGGGTTAAAACTACCCAGCTTTTTTTTTAGAGGGATGTTAGTGTGCCAAAAACAATGCTTTTTTACTTGAATTATTGGAATTTGATAAGTGTTGACATAATGGAAACAGATCATAGCGACATAAACTCCCAAAGAAGTCTTCTTTATTGGTATTTCATGTTGGAATAGATAAAGCTCAAAGGTCTGTAATTAAAATGAAGGAATGAGTCTGTTATATAATGTCCTATCTTCTGTCTGTCTCTAGGGCTCATGGTCCCCGGAGCAAACGCTACAGTTTCTGCTCAGCCTAATATTATCTTGCGTATTCGGAGCATTACACACACTTAATTATGGGTGATGTAACCGTATATCATTGTATGTGTTAACTAAATCATTATACATTTTTCTTTATTTATTGTCTTTATTATTACATGAATCTGACTCCATTCTGGTATGTAATGCAGAGTGTTCATGATCCAGTCAAAAGTAGATTAAAGCTTCATTTTTCCTCATTGATCCTCTCTTTCACCTGGAAATAAGATTATGGAAGTAATTTAAATAACCATGTGATGCATGAATGCCTATTTATGGATAATCCAGTAAATTCAGTACTTTTGCATAACATAAGCCACTACTTTTTTCATCTCAATTGTGCAGCTTTTGTTTTACAGATTCACATACTAATGATTCTTTTGGAAATCGGGGATATTCAAAACACTTTTTAGGCATTTGGCACTTTTTTTGTGAACTTTTACACTCAAAATACTTTTACTTTTATTTAAATGCAATATCTGTTTTATAAATAATGATTTATAATGTTGTTTTTTAGAAAGTATACAATACATTAAATCTACTCAGTAAAATTGTGGCAACAGGTTACAAGCAATATTATTAATTAAATTTAACAAATTAGAATTGAGTTAGAATTAATAAAATTAATTCCTTACAAATTACCCATTTAAAATGAGTAACTGCAAATAGCACACACAAAAAATTTAGAACTTTTTATTTTTTATTACCAGCATTGAAGACTCCAACAAAACATCAACATCTAAACCTTTTAATTCTCAAAAAGAGCTGTAGACAAATGACAGAAATAAAGTACGTCTGGTTTGTAATAAGTGAGATTTAATGTCTTTTCAGTTGATTTTATCTAAGGCTGTGGCTGGAAGAGTTGTAGTGATTCTGCTTGTCATCATCAGATCTGAAAGGACTTGGAATTACAAAACATTATTAAACACTGCAAGTATTTTTACCTAACAGTTTTTATCCTAATACAGCTTCTTTGTTTAATGAAGAGGCAAAAAATAGTCAAGTCACCTTTATTTAAATGTTCCCAATAAAATAAGGAAGCACCAATCATGATTTTTCACGGTCTATTCTGATATACAGTACCGGTTGCATGATTTTATATGTGATATGTGATAGAAATAGTGCTAAGAATGTTTACATTTATATTGCATTTTTAGACCACACATACCCAGGGAAGACTTCTCTCTCTTTGTGAAAAGGATGCAATTATTTTCTTAATTAAGCCTGGTGTAGCTCAATATTTTCCTGCCTCTAGGCTCAGGGTGGTTTAAAAGAAAAGGACACATTGATGTTCTTGTTTTTTTGGTCACAACACAGTGATACATTATCACAACAACAGTGAAAATACAGGAAAACTCTAGTTTGTATTTTGTTAATTTGCATACTTAAAAATGCAACTTTGATGTTAAAATCAACATGTAATCAATAATGTATTTGTATTTACTATATTGCACATTACTGGTCTTAAATAGCAACTGTTTTCAAAATTGATAATCATATTAGAATGATTTCTGAAGGATCATGTGACACTGAAGACTGGAGTAATGATGCTGAAAATTCAGCTTTGATCACAGAAATAAATAAACATTTTCTATATATTCACATAGAAAACGGCTATTTTAAACTGTAATAATATTTCACTGTTTTTACTGTATTTTTGATCAAATAATTGCAGACTTGGTTAAAACTTCTTTTAAAAACATCAAAAAATCTTACCGATTGCAAACCTTTGAACGACAGGTACTGAAAGTGAAATAAAATAATGAATAATCAAACAAAATTAGGGGTGTGACGGTTCACAAAATTGACGGTTCGGTCCGATACGATACAGTGGTGTCGCGGTTCGGTACGTTTTCGATACAGCAAAAAGAAAGAAATGCGAGAGAAATTTCATATTTATTAAAAGAAAACTGATTTTTAACTAAGTGTGAGTTTTCCTACATCTTGAAACTTTTAGTTTTATAAATGGGGGTAATCTTTGAAGGATGAACAAATAATGTTATGATCATCATATTAAAAATAACATTTAAATATGAAAATATTAGAGTTTTGAAGTGCTGGAAAAAGATGTGTGATGTACTTGAAAGCATTTTACTATTCCTGCCAAACGTCCATGGTTACAGTGAGTGTTATTACAGTAAATCCAATGTTGCTGATCTGTGGACTTAAAGCCTATAACTAGTTCATTCATGGAACAATGTTTCTCCTGGTTTGCACGTCAGCGCTGTTTGATCTGAAATTTTAATGTTTCTCACTAGATCTCGCAGCGATTTTATTCCTTCAGTGGCGAATTCAAATGCTTCGTTTACTGGATCTCTCAGCGCTGTAGAAACAGTGTCGCTTGATCAAGATCGGTTCGCGCTGCCTTGGTCCAATCTGATAAACGCTCCGTGAAGCATAAAATAATGAGTAGCGCAGTTTCGTTCCGCTTTCATTATGTTTGCCATTTGATGTTGCGCAACATTGTGGTGGTCGCGCCATTTTGGTCGGCAGGAAAAATGGTCCAACGAATCTTTCGGTTTGTAATGCGTACCGAACCGAAAGCCTCGTACCGAACGGTTCAATACGAATACATGTATCGCTACACCCCTAAACAAAATGTGTCCTTTCAAGCATGTTTTCTGAAAGTGTTCATCATATTATACTCTAGTAGTTCAATACTGATGATAAATTGCTTTATTTTCCAGGATGGTTCCAGGCGGTGCAAGGAAAGGAAAAAGACTGTGTCGTTCAGTAGCATGCCAACAGAGAAGAAGATCAGCAGTGCAAGCGACTGCATTAATTCTATGGTGGACGGGTCTGAACTGAGGAAAGTGCGCTCCAACTCTAGAGTCTACCAGCGTTACTTTCTCCTTGACGCCGACATGCAATCTCTGCGGTGGGAGCCGTCCAAAAAAGAGTCTGACAAGGCAAAGATTGACATAAAATCAATTAAAGAGGTGCGAACCGGTAAGAACACAGACACGTTCAGGGCCAATGGGATTTCGGATCAGATTTCTGAGGACTGCGCATTCTCCATCATCTATGGGGAGAACTACGAATCGCTTGATTTAGTGGCAAATTCAGCCGATGTAGCAAATATATGGGTGACTGGACTCAGGTACTTAATATCTTACGGAAAACACACTCTTAATATGATTCAGAGCTGTCAGGACAACATGCGTGCATCATGGTTGGGTGACCTATTCGACGAAGCAAACATCATTGGGGGGAAATGCATTAGTCTTTGTTCAGCCGTACAGATGATCAAGAACTTAAGTCCTGGAGTGAAAAATGTCAAGATAGAGCTGAAGTTCAAAGAGTTGCACAAAGCGAGGGATAAAACCGGTTCTAACGTGACCAAGGAGGAGTTCATCGAAGTCTTTCACGACCTTTGCACGAGACCAGAAATCTATTTTTTGCTGGTGCAGTTCTCAAGCAACAAGGAATTCCTTGACACCAAGGATCTGATGATCTTTTTAGAGGCAGAGCAAGGCATGGCGAAGGTGAGCGAAGACATCAGTGTGGAGGTTATTCAGAAGTATGAACCCTCAAAGGAAGGGCAACTCAAGGGATGGCTCTCCCTGGATGGATTTACCAATTACCTCATGTCAGGGGAATGCCACATCTTTGATCCTGAGCAAAAAACAGTGTGCCAAGACATGAACCAACCCCTTTCCCACTATTACATAAACTCTTCTCACAATACATACCTGATTGAGGACCAGTTCAAGGGTCCCTCAGACATTAACGGCTACATCCGTGCCCTAAAGATGGGTTGCAGGAGTGTGGAACTTGATGTGTGGGACGGGCCCGATAACGAACCGCTCATCTACACGGGCCACACGATGACCTCACAGATTGTCTTTCGCAGCGTCATCGACATCATCAACAAGTATGCTTTCGTGGCCTCAGAGTTTCCTCTGATCCTGTGCTTGGAGAACCACTGTTCCTTGAAGCAGCAGAAGGTAATGTTTCAACACCTGAAGAAAATACTTGGAGACAGAATTCACTCGGATCCCCCTAACCTTGACGACAGCTACCTTCCGTCCCCCTCGGACTTAAAGGGAAAGATTCTTCTGAAAGGAAAGAAACTGGCGAGCAACTGCACCGGCTCCGAAGGCGAGGTGACGGATGAGGACGAGGGTGCAGAAATGTCTCAACGGATGAACAACGAGGGGAGTGAACAGCGGACAGTTGTTCAACCCAAGAACTTCCAGCTTTCCAAGGATCTCTCCGAAATGGTAACCTTATGCAAGTCTGTAAGTTTTAAGGATTTTCAATCTGCTTTCCAGAACCAGAAGCACTGGGAGCTCTGCTCATTCAATGAGGTCTTTGCCAGTCGTTGTGCTACTGACCACCCTGGTGACTTCGTTAACTACAACAAGAAGTTCCTAGCGAGGGTTTACCCAAGCCCAATGCGAATCGATTCCAGCAACATGAACCCGCAGGACTTTTGGAAATGTGGCTGTCAAATAGTAGCAATGAACTATCAAACACCAGGTCTCATGATGGACCTCAACATCGGCTGGTTTAGACAGAATGGGAACTGTGGTTACGTCCTACGCCCAGCTATCATGAGGGAGCAAGTGTCTTATTTCAGTGCCAATACTAAAGACTCAGTTCCGGGAGTGTCTCCACAGCTCCTTCACATAAAGATCATTAGCGGACAAAATTTCCCCAAACCCAAAGGCTCAGGCGCTAAAGGTGATGTGGTCGATCCCTACGTTTACGTTGAAATCCATGGCATCCCTGCAGATTGTGCAGAGCAAAGGACTAAAACGGTCCATCAGAATGGCGACAACCCAATCTTTGATGAGAGTTTCGAGTTTCAGATTAACCTTCCGGAACTGGCAATGGTGCGCTTTGTCGTTCTGGATGACGACTACATTGGGGACGAGTTTATCGGTCAGTACACAATCCCGTTTGAATGCATTCAGCCAGGCTTTCGCCACATTCCCCTCCAGTCTCTGACGGGTGAAGTCCTTCCACACGCCTGGCTCTTCGTCCACGTGGCCATTACAAACCGCCGTGGTGGCGGTAAGCCTCACAAAAGGGGGCTTTCAGTCCGCAAGAGTAAGAAGGGTCGGGAATACGCCAGTATGAGGATACTTCTCATCAAGGCTGTAGATGAAGTCTTTAAATCTGCTGCACAGCCATTAAAGGAGGCCACCGATCTCAGAGAGAACATGCAGGTGAGATAACGCTTACACTGAGAAACAGACTTGTTTTCAAATGAATGCCAGAAAGGCTCTGTCCACTTTATTATTAAAAGAACAGGTGCGGCTATTTGTAACTTGAATGTGTCTGGCTTTCGTTGTCATTTGCTTACAGTTATTTTATCTAAACCAAAACTGTCCGTTATGCTGCTTTATATTGCAAACTTTTAATTGTTAACATTATTTTGATTTCATTATCATGATCATAAACACACTGGTTTATAGCTCAAGTCGTTTAACCATTTAATGCACTTATTTATTCTCCTAGTTATCTGCCTATAGACGATAATGAATCTGAAGTCACACACATTCAAAGAAAATATTTCCATGTTGCAAAAAAAGATGGATATAATTAGTTATAATTATAATTATTAAGACATAATAAACCCACAAGTAACATGTTTCGTTGAATATTGTTGCATTCCTCCCAAAATCTAAAATAAGAGGAAATACATTTTATATATTTAAAAATGTATATATTTATGAATGATATTTGGCTAAATAAATAAATGATATACATAAAATATTTATTTATTTAGAGCAGCATGGCATCATTGATGTAATGCAATATAAATTAAATCATATTGCATTATGATAATTACATATTTGGGGGTTGGTTTTATTGTTATTGTAGTGTTATTGTTTATTATCTATATACTTCTAATTTTAGATTTGGTTAATTATTTTTTTTGATGGGGTGATGTAAATATTATGGAAAAAATCATTGCTGTATTTAAAAAACATCTGCATTATGGTAATGAGATTTGGGTGGGCTGGGGTCTTGTTTGTAGGACGATTAAGGACATAAAATATGTAATTTCTTCCTTTAGATTTTTAGGTGAAATATGATCTGGGAAGATTTTGTGAGATTCACAAACATCTGCAAAGTATGCAAATGACAATTTGTTTAGTTTGAAGCTTGCCAAGACTCCCCAACCTTATTTCATTGTCCCAAGTATCTTCTTTTCATAGCGTGAGAAAGTTTTCTCAAAAGTAGTGCACATCAGAAAGTCGACCCTGAGAAGGAAGCACAGCTTACAGGACGTTTCTCTTCACAAGGCCATGAGTATTTAAACTGAAATCTCTGGCACTGATAAACAAAAAACAAAGGGGCTGATTTTAATCAGTTGTAATTCCTCGATGTTGCACAACTTGTCAGACTGGCACAAAAATACTTCGAAGATCAACCACAGTCCCTTATTTAGCCATTAGAACTGAAAATATACTCCTATATAGGCTACAGGTAGGAGATCAGCCAAATTCCTTTTTAATATTTAATGTGGAAAAATGTTGTATAACACAGGTTTAGTATGTCCTGAGGCATGTGTCAGTTAAATCCCCTTAAGAAGAGATTAGGCCGTCTCATGGATAAAAGGAGCGCTTTCTTATAACAGGAAAGCACTGAGAAGATTTTGAAGTCAGGAAATAGTTATTTTTTTAGTTGTTTTAAGATTATACCGCAGATGGTGTTTCAGTTTGTTTCCCCTTCATTGGTTTTTGGTCTGTTGCCTTTAGAATGCACATATAGCAATTTGACTCATATTTTAGGATCAGTTATAATCAAAATAATATTTTAATGCAGCTTCTTTATGTTGATGCTTTGTATAAGGGCCAAATCGGTTTAAGTGCGATTACATGAAAATTGCGATTAATCGTGCAGCCCTACTAATAACTTAAATTAGCCTTTTGAAAATGAATCTGATCTTAATAGATTCCTTGAGTCATGCAGAGAACATAGAAACTAATAGTCGGCCAAACTTTCTGACTGCCATTATGATTTTCTTTCAGAAAAAAGTTTTCGTGTCAATTGACGAAACCACTTTCAATGCATTGGTACATTGATGTTATTGTCACCTTACTCTGACCACACCACATCAATTTGCTCACAGCGCCACCTATTGTTCAAAAGTGATAAACCGTTAAAGGGATAGTTCACCCAAAATTTTTAATTATTTTATGATTTACTCACCCTCCAAGTTGTATATGACTATATCTTCTTTCAGAAGAACACAACCGGAGTTATATTTAAAAATATCCTGGCTCTTCCAAGCTTTATAATGGGAGTGAATGAGGGGCGAGATTTTGAAGCCCAGAAAATGCATCCATCCATCATAAAAAAGAATCCATACGGCAATAATAACTAGCTTCCGTCTAAATAGTTGAATATACTGTATATAATAAATTGTTAACTATGTTGTGAAATGTATTATATTCCAATCCACAAATATGTGCGTTTTAAACACTTTTATATTGTTCATATATATATATATATATATATATATATAGTGTATATTAAAATGCCACACATTACTTTCTTTTCTGAATAATAATGCTAATAAATGGTTGAATCAGAGTTTTGAATCAAGAATAATTTAAATGAACAGTTTGAATTGTTTAGTTTTTATATTGCCAGCAAAAACATGTTCTGGTTATTTAACATAACGCCATCCCTATTGCCTCAATTATTTTACATGTAAATTCTTTAAATCAGAGGATAGATGAAGCAGCATTTACAAGGTCTCCTGCTTTGGTGTTTGCTTTATTTCAGCATAAGCTATTCTATTCATAACACACTGTACATTACGGGTATTTTAATAGCTCTGTTTACACTGCATTCTTCCTGTGGAAACAGTTCCAGGCGCTTCTGCTACATTCACTATTTATACTGTGTAAATGTGCTCCTGTTAAACATTGCTGTTGTTTGTGTTTAAAACCCACTAGAGGAGTGTTCACAAGAAAGGATACGTGATCCTCCCACAGTCAGAGCAGTGCTTTTGTAGAACACACACTCACTGAAACCACTTCCTATTGCATTTCTTGCTTGTGGACGTTCACTATGGGGAAGTCGGCACTCGCTGCCATCAGCTTGGTTTTGTTTTCTCGTCACCTCCCACAACTAGGTCACTGGGTGTGTTTGAAAGACCATGCTGTATTCCTATTTCCGCTGTGTGTAGTATATATGTGCGTGTAAAGCAAATAGCGTGTGGCATGCAATATGCATAAAATACCCAGATGACCTACTATTTACCAGATGTGCACTATTGAACAGGAATACTATATCCCCACACTCCAGTGCACTCGACCTGCCATTTTCAGTCTACTGTAAAAAAAATTTAACTGTAAATTTGACTGTAATTTTACTGTAATTTTCTTTTAATTGAATCCATATTTGATTGGACTGCTATGGGTTCATGCATAATAATGTATTTATTAATGAGATTATAACTAGACATCACTTGCTGATTTAAATATGCAACCTGATGAGGTCATGTGGCTTGAAAAAAAAATTTATAATCTTATTTTAAAGATATATGCACAGTATGTTCGTATTCCATTTCCGAAAATAAGTAGCCAGTCAGTTTTGTACAATTTGTAATACATCTAAGGGATTTTTCTGATAGAATGTATGATTATGATAAAAAATGATTTCAGTTTTTTATGAGTTTTGTGATTAGATTATTATAACTATAATAATAATAATAATTATTATTATTATTATTGATATACGAATAATTGTAATATTAGTTATTATTATTTATATAATAATAATTATATTATTAGTATATATTATTAGTTATTATTATTTATATAATAATAATAAGAATACTTATTATTTATCTTTATATTTATAATAAAAAATAATTATTATTTCTAATAATAATACTATTTATTATTTATATAATGATATGTATTATAGTAACTATTTTATTATTACTTAAATTATATTTATAATAATACTAATTAATAATAATAATATTTATATAATAATTATTATTAATACTAAATAAAAATATTTTTTTAATTCTAAATTAAAAAAATACACTTAGAGTATATAAAAAGAGTATTTAAGAAAAATTATTCATTTAATAAAATAATTCATTTAATCATTTTATTTGACATTACAACTGTAAAATTATTTTAATGCGTTTACAAATGTACTTTAAAGTGACCCAAACTCACAGCCATGCTTTACTCTGAAACTCCAAACATATTCATATTTATTTAATTCAATTTCGGTTTCATTTTAATGAATCGTGCAGCACAACATTTGGTTTCTAGATATTATCCTGTTCTGTAAAACATTGTAATGTGTCCTCCACAGAACGCCATTGTGCCGTTTAAAGAGCTGTGTGGTCTGTCAGCGGTGGCTAACCTGAAGCAGTGTATCCTAGCGCTCTCTGCGCGCCTCAGCGGGCCGCCGCCGGACGCTAGCCCGCTTCTGCTGTTTAACCTCAGAGATCAGTACCCCATCATGGAGGCCCAGGGCCTGCTGCCCGAAGTCCTGAAGAAAGTTGTCATCGCTTATGAGATGGTGAGTACGTCTCCATAAACATTCATACAACACACATCGTTTCAGAGCAGCAATAACCAACACAAGTTTTAACATGGCAAAGTTTCATATATCGTATATATGTGCATGTACAGGAAATATTGTGTGGCATGCAATATGCATAAAATACCCAGATGACCTACTATTTACCAGATGTGCACTATTGAACAGGAATACTATATCCCACACTCCAGTGCACTCGACCTTCCATTTTCAGTGTACTGTAAGTGATATTATCAGCCATGATTGTTTTTTTTTTATTGAATCCATATTTGGTTGGACTGCTATGGGTTCATGCATAATAATGTATTTATTTCTGAGATTATAACAACACTTGCTGATTTAAATATGCAACCTGATGAGGTCATGTGGCTTGAAAAAAATAATCTTATTTTAAAGATATATGCACAGTATGTTAGTATTCCATTTTTGAACACTTTACAATAAGGTTCATTAGTTATCATTAGTTATACCATGGTCTGGGTGAATACTCGATTCTGATTGGCTGCAGGGTGTCCGTTAAAAAGTGATAGAGGACACCTAGTAAAGTAGTTCTGGTGAAACTGCCTGTTTACCATTCGAAATTAATAAATAAATGCGCTGCCTACAACAGCTGTGAGTAACCATAGCAACATGCAGTCAACAATTTGCTCTATCAAAACAAACATCTAACGTTAGTTAGATATTACATAGCCTACTAATACAACAATGAGCGACTTCGTTATTTCTTTTAACGTTTATGGAGAATATGACACTTTGACGACTGGGATGCTGCTGAAGAAAGAAAAAATTTTAATAAAACGGAGAAACGACACAAAGAGATAACACCGGGAGAATTGAATCAAATAGAAGACGAAAAAGATGAGATCAACATGAAAAAAAATTCGAAATGGGCAGTAAATACACTCAGAGACTTTATTGTTCAAAAAGAAATGGACTCCAGCTTTGAAAATTACACCGCTGCTGCTCTGTTTTTGTTGTTTGATTAATTGTTTTATGTGTAATAAAGAAATAACTATGCCTACCTTTGTGTTTCATGAAAAAAAAAATGCATTTTTGAACCTGAAGGGTTCTACAAGCTGAGCGGACTATAAATATCTCCGGTTGCTAAATAAACCGTCAGGCAAGTTATTATTTATTATTTGTAAAAACTAGATTTAGCCTAATTCAAATATAAACTAATGTTTTAAACATGTTTTATTTGACAAGTGACCATGGTATAAGCGGGTTAATGCCCGACGAGGTGTCCATTGTCAGGTTTTAATGGACTTCGACTTCTCCGCTGCGCGTCGGCCGGTTCACACCTCGCCGTCGTCCATTAAAACCTGACAATGGACACCTCGGAGGGTATTAACCCTTACTTAATTACCTTAGTTAACATGAACGAAGAATGAACAATACTTCTACCACCATCAAAGAAACCAAATGTGGGACGATTATAAGTTTATGTGGGATAATGTGGGACATGTTACCAACATTAAAACATAACCTGAAACTGTTACATAATGTTCATCTAACTTAATAAAAACATTTGTATTCTGCATTTCAGCTGATAAAAATACTTTGTTCTTTAGTCCCTTCCAGAAAACACCATTATATCTCAATGTAACATAACACGTCTTTATTTTACATGACATTTAAATTCAACAACACTGAGCCCAAAGGCATCATGCAGATCACTATTTCTGAAACAATTCTGACCAAGTCCAACTAAAATCCAACAAAATAAATAATGAACAAATAAAATATAAAACAACATAAAATTAGTAGGGCTGTGAAAAGATTAATCGCGATTAATCGCATCCAAAATAAAAGTTTGTGTTTACATAATATATGTGTATAATTATTTTGTATATATATAAATACACACACATGCATGTATATATTTAAGAAATATTTGCATGTATATACTGTATATATTTATTTATAATTTATATTATATATACATTTTTTATATATAAATATACATTTTTTCTTATATGTATACATGCATGTGTGTGTATTTATATACACAAAATAATTATACACAGTGCACGCACATATATTATGTAAACACAAACTTTTATTTTGGATGCGATTAATCGCGATTAATCTTTTCTCAGCCCTAAAAATTAGATCATTGACAGTCTTATATATTAATATATTAAACCAAAAACGTTCATATTTTTTTGAAAGGATGTGAATTAAAACAACCACAGCAGGAACAAGTTGATACATTCTGTTAAATTTAATTTACGGAATTATCCATTTGTTTTCGGACAGAAACACATGAACGAATCACCGCTCCACATTTTGATTGACAGCGTCACAGCCCACTAGTGTCCGTGTTTACTCCTGTGCTTTCAACCATTGGATAGGATTTAAAAACGGCTGTATTTGTACTTCTGACGAAGCGCTATTAAATACAGGTGTAAAACTACGCGGCAAAAAGAATAATAAAATGCTTTCTTAAAAAGGCAAAAGAACACATGCACGTTTTCTTAATATGATCATTAAAAACCAACAGATGCGGGACATTTTCTCAATATGTGACGACCGGGACGGGTGCTCACCCTACTTCTACCGCATTTAGTAATCTTAGTTAATATTAATTTCAACATTTACTAATACATTATTAAAAAAAAAAAGGTTGTATTTGTTAACATTAGTTAATGAACTAACATGAACAAACAATGAACAGCTGGATTTTTATTAAATTACATTAACAAAGATTAACTAATATAGTAACAAATATATTGCTAATTGTTAGATCATGTTAGTTAATACATTAACTAATGAACCTTATTGTAAAGTGTTGCCAGTTTTATTTTAATATTGCAAATTAGGCTAAATATTTACACCGAAATCTCTCTAAAGAATTCTGCAGGCACACATTTTGTGGTTTGCATGATTTTATATGTAGCCTTTAGTGAAATGCAAAGGCTTTTGTAATGCATGTTGACTCAGATTTGATGTGTTGTAATGATGCAACCATGAATAAACCAGGTCCGTATTCATGGGTCATGATAATGGGTTCCAACAGTTTTTGTTTTTTGCTTATGTTTGAATAATGCACAATCACAAATTGTAAATTCAAACTCCTGGGAAAACTGCCCGGAGAATAGCCGTGTTTTGCAGTTTGATGAGCAGGAACGGCATTAAAGTCTCCGAGCTTTCATTTCAGGAAGATCACTGGAGCAAAGGACCACAACAGAACCAATATGAGAACCAATTTTGCATGTCAACATGTCAAAAATTGTCTTATTTATTAGCTCATTGATATTACTAACAGCACTTTAGGAGCACTTTAACCATAGGCCTTAAAAACGATTTTTTTTTTTTGGGTAACACTTTACAATAAGGATCATTAGTTAAGATCATTTAACTACATTAGTTAACATCAGTGTTAGGCATGTTACTTTAAAAAAGTAATTAGTTATAGTTACTAGTTACTTCTCACAAATAGTAACTGAGTTACATCATTATAAAAAGTAACTAATTACCTGGGAAAGTAACTATTGAGTTAAAAAAAATCAAATATGTCAAATAACTTGGATGCCCCTAATATTAAATATGTTAAATGAATGAAACGGACACTAAATAGATTAAATTATTATTATAAAACATTGTACACCAATCTACACTATTTTAATGTCGCTGTGGGACAATGTAAGAGATATTAAATTCAATATAATATTGTAAATATTATTATTACTATAGTGGAACAAGTGCTGGGCGATATGGCCAAAAAATCATATCTCGTTATTTTTTGGTTAAATGGCGATATACGATATATATCTCGGTACTTTCTACGTTTTTCTATTTGGATAAAGAAAATGTATTTATTTACAAAAAATGTTATTCCACATCCTGCTCAATGATTTCCAAACAATGTTGATATTGAAGGATATGGAAACAAATATAGGGAATGTAATGTAGGCTATGCAATATATTATGTGCAAAAAGTTGGTTAAAATCACATTACATTCTAACTTTGTAACATTACAAACTAAATGACTAAAGGCTAAACTAAAAGTGAAAATAAAAACAAAAACAAAAGCAAACACTAATTATATTAGCCTGCATTTGATTACCCCATTATAATGGTCACTTTCATAAAAATATACTTGAAGGTTTAAAATTCCACATATGGCACATTTATTGTCTCCAACAACAAATATTTTAGTAATATGTATTTTAGTCAGAATTATTGGGGAGAGCAGGGGCGAAAGTACCATTTTTCAGGAAAACATAATTTTAAAAGATATTGTTTTAGACCGAGATATATTTTTGCTGTGGTTAATAACTCACAAGTATGGTCTATCAATACCAGGTGGTATTTTGTACAAATGTCGAATGACTTCAGTATAATTTCACTTTGAACATAAGTTGCACATTGTTACTTTCAACCCCGTCAGTTGGGACGAAAGTAACACACAGTTGGGTCAAAAGTAACAACAATACATTTACAACAATACATCTATATTTTAATTTTGTGTTCCTCTGGTTTTCATGAACGATGACTCTGTTCATGTAACTGCAAACATAACCACTTCAGTAATTTACTTGCCGTACTCGAAAATAGCTTTCCGGACCTAACCGCGGGAAACGATGATGAAATCACGTGATATTTAGCAGCTCTGTCACTGGCTGCATGCTGAACATGCTGTCATAGCTTGAAACGCAAATGTAGTCAGGGCTCAGAGATAATCGCTTTGTTACTTTAGTTTCGCCCTACTATTCTATTGTGCTCGTCTGCGCTCGTTCACGGAAGCTTGAATTTTAGCGCAGATTCACTTGCAGAAGCTCGTCCTCTCCTGACAGTGAAATGGACATATTTGTTTGATTTGTTTGAACATTTACAGATGGAGAATATACCTGTGAAATGTAAGTTAAGCACTGATGAAAGCACCATGTCTCAAACGCATTAAACAGCGCCAGTATTTATCTTTCAGTCACTAACAGTAGGCTATCTGTCCGAGCATCTGGCAGGGCAAACTGCTTTAAACTTGTTAACTATCTTACCAGTTATTTTGAAGCGCTTAATAAGCTTGTGTCATGTTTAGGACAAATTGTACTATGTACTTTTACTGCAGGAGCTCACACTGCGTAGCCTACTCCACTTTTTTTCAGATGTGCTCGTATCAAACTACTGTATCGATATAAACGGTATTGCCTCATTCCATATCGTGGGGAAAAAATATCGATATATTGTACAAACTTGATATAACGCCCAGCCCTAAGTGGAACAATAAAACCCAATATATGGTTTAGAACTTTTAATATTTATTATACAGACCACAAATGGCCTCCAAATAAGTCTAAAAATAAATGATGCTTCTTATGTACCAAAAATGAATAAATAATAATAACAAATATACATGCACTCTTTGTTGTGTAAATTAAAATGATAATACTGTCACACAACTTCACAACTTATAGACATATTGTAGCCTACTTAAAGTATTTTCTTCCTCACAAAAGTAAACAGTTTACCAAGACTTGCTCTCAATATAATACTGAACAATGTAGCAAAAATAAATAACACTGAAATGTGTAATTTATTGATAAACAAACTATATAATGCTCGGACACACTCAGTCTTTCTCGCGCAATGCTGCTCGCTCTCAGACACACACGCCTCAGACACACACGCCTCAGACACACACACACACACACACACACACACACACACACACACACACACACGACTCACACACACGCGCCTCTCACACACACACGCGCACACACACACACACACACACACGCCTCACACACACACGCCTCACACACACACACACACACACGCACACACACACACACACACACACACACACACACACGCACACACGCACACACGCACACACACACACACACACACACACACACACAGGACTTTGCAGATCCTATGGCGCTTCTGTGAGCTCAATTATAGTAATGCTGCATTTTATTGTCAGTAACGGTAAAGCGTTGTAACGGAGGAAACAGTAATTCGATTGATTACTCGTTACTGAAAAAAATATTAACGCCGTTTATTTATGACGCTGTTTTTCCCATCACTGCTTAACATGAACTAATTATGAACTGCACTTATACAGCATTTGTTAATCTTTGTTAATGTTAATTTCATTTTTTTTTACTTATTTTTTTATATATAAATATTGTTAACACACACACACACACACACACGGTTTATGCACTGTGAACTAACATGAACAAACAATGAACAGCGGTATTTTTTATTAACTAACATTAACAAAGATTAGCAAAAACAGGAACACATGTATTGCTCATGGTAAGGTCATGTTAGTTAATACATTAACTAATGTTTAATAAATAAACCTTTTTGTAAAGTGCTACCGTTTTTTTTGGCTGGTTTTTGTGTTAGAACGGTGTTGTGTTAGCGGCCCCTAAGTTAATAACTAATGATCTTCGCAACGGAAGTGAATCAATCTTTAGCTGGACAATAACTTTATCCTAGAGCTGCTGTAAAGCCTAAACAATCTGTTACGGTAATTTCTATTATCACTGTAAAGCTGCTTTGAAACGATCCATACTGTTAAAAGCGCTTTATAAATGAAGGAGACTTGACTTGACTTGTCTGGTATTGTTGCTGAAATCTAACGAGCTGCCTGTTTATTTTCCACCGACATGCATATGAATTAGCTGAAGGATATGCTCATCCTCGGGGATAAGCGTGAGTGTTTGTGCACCAGTTGAACAAGGGGTGTCTGTTGTCCTCCTCCTGGTCCCTCGCTCTATAAATACCCCCTTATAGTGGTTTGTCTGCCACCAAGACTGCAATTTCTTCAGCCATTAGTAATGTAATGACAGTGTAATGTCAGTGATGAGACAGATGCTGCAGCTGTGTGTGTGTGTGTGCACAGGCTTCTGTGTTTCTCTCACAGATACAAACACAAACTCATTCAACATGCAGTCATGGAAATATCAAGGAGTTTTAACTGGCGAATTTTATATAGCTCATATATTTTTCTATAGTATTCATTCAAAATTTTGGGTTCTGCTCACCAAGGCTGTATTTATTTGATCATAAATACAGGAACAACAGTGATATTGTAAAAACATTATTACAATTTAAAATAGCTGTGATTATATAGTAAAGTGTAATTTATTCCTGTGATCAAAGCTGAATTTTCAGCATCATAACTCCAGTCTTCAGTGTCACATGATCCTTCAGAAATCACTATAATATGATGATTTATTAACATTTTTGTGGAAACCGTCCTGTTTTTTCAGGATTGTTTTGATGAATAGAATAGAATTTATTTGAAATAGAATCTTTTCTAACATTATACATTTATTTGCTGTCACTTTTGATCAATTTAAATGCATCCTTGCTGAATAAAATTATTAATTTCTTAAAAAAAAAAAAGTCTTACTGAGCCCAAACTTTTGAATGGTAGTGCATTTATTTTTTCACTTAAATTAAAAATCTCACTAATAACTATGAATTTTGCCTCAATAAACTCTTAATTACTGCTTATTAATTAATAAGGTAGATGGTAAGTTTAGGTATCGAGTAGTAGCCTATTAAGGAATGTAGAATATGGTCATGCAGAATAATATTAGGCATTAATGTGTGCTTTATAAGTCCTAATAAACAGCCAATATCATAGTAATATACATGTTAATAAGCAACTAGTTCATAGTGAGAATTGGACACTAAACTAAAGTGTTTCCTTATTATATTAAATATTGCAAACCATTGATTGCTTTTGTCAATGAATTGGTGTGAGTGATTCCATCATGAATTGATCTGATTGTTTTTTAAAAAGTCTTAATTTGATTCATTCAAGTGGATTCAAATGCATTCATGAACTTTCCCCAGTGTGCCATTGATCACCATACTTAGCCTCAAGTTACTATAAAGTGTGTACTGTAAGAAGCTTTAGTGTCACCTAACTAGTTTTTTACATTTTCTGCAGAACATGTGAGTGTTGTTTGCCTCTACAAGGCCACATCTATAGGTTGTTCCTAGATAATGGGAGTCAAATTGTGTAAAAACTAGTTCTGACCCTTGCATACCGTTAACTTCCCTGTCTGGATCTGTCGTTTCGTTTCTTTTATTGATTTATATAGCACCTTACTGGCTACCACCGTAGTTGCAAAGTGCTGTGCATTGCAATAAAAAGCAATATAACAATAAGACAAAGCAAAAAAATATCCATGTACTAAAATGCCAGAGTACACAAGAGTCAAGGAAGATCTAACATCCAATGGCAGATTATTCCACAATCTAGGACCAGCGACGGAGAAAGCACGATCACGCTTTTGAGACGCGCATGAGGAATAGTTAGAAGAAAGTTATTTGATTAATATTGATATTATATAGCACGGCGTTCGTGGTTCGACTGGTCGAGACTGTTTCCCAAAGATGGCTCCTGCTTGTATACGTGAAGTGAACTGTCTTTATAAAGTATCTTCTTATTAAACTGTCTGTACACTTACACAGTTCTCAATGCTTCGGTTTGCAGGTCGAGACCCTCATTATGCTAGCGTGTTAGTGTGGGGCTAGTTTGAGCCTTGTTAGTGGTATTAACTAGCGATTTTTACTTATTCGATGCCTCATACTCTAGCGTTATAAGCTAATCTGTGGTTAAACTAACGTTAAAACTGGGTACATTCGATCATCATGAAAACACATCCCAGAGAACGGTCGACTCGACCCATGTGTTATTTAGCTCTAAGTTCATTTTTGGCCGTAATTGTTATTTAAGCCTGAACTGTAGGGCTTAATACGCTCAGATAAGTATTCTGGCGCCATTCCATGAAGTGCTTTAAAAACATATATGTGAGCCTGGATCACAAAAATAGTCACAAGTCACACGGGTTTATTTGTGGCAATACAATTAGCCAACAATACATTGTATGGGTCAAAATTATACATTTTTCTTTTAAGACAAAAATCATTAGGATATTAAGTAAAGATCATGTTCCATGAAGATATTTTGTAAATTTCCTACCGTAAATATATAAAAAAATTATTTTTGTGAGTGAATGCAGCACAATCACGAACATAAATGCACAACTTAAAATGCAAGATTCGATTTTTTTGCACCCTCAGATTCCAGATTTTCAATAGTTGTATCTCGACCAAATATTGTCCTATACTAACAAAGCATATATCAATGGAAAGCTTATTTATTCAGCTTTCATGTGATGTATACATCTCAATTTCAAAAAATTAACCAATGTGACAGGTTTTGTGGTATCAGAATCTTATACTGTATCCTAAAATGTATTGGTAGCCAACCTAAAAAAAGATAACATTTGAGTAACACGATCCGTTTTCCCAGCGTTCTTTAACAACCTTGGATTAGCATTTTGTACTGGCAATGTGTGTTTGACAGGTCCAAACATAAAGTGCACTACGGTAATCTATGTCTGGGCCACATCACCACGTGGCGAGGCCTTCAGAAAGTGTGTGTCTTCTTTGGAAAGTGTCCACATCCTCACGATTGATCTCTGCGAGAGCTTTCTGAGCACGACCCATCAGAGGAACTGAAGCAGCTGTTCTTCTCTTTGTTGGCACTGAGTGATAATCTGGTCCTGACAAGTGACCCTGCTATGCTTTTAGCCACTATAGGGATGTTCAATTCAATTAGACTGACCGGTACATAATGATCTGTGTTCTTGGCAGATCCTGACTGCATTACATTAAAGTTTCAGATAATCCTTTGTTTCTTCATCACACGAGCACCTTTCAGATTCAGAGGAACGTTTCAAAGAAACATTTGGAGGCCCAATGAGAAAAATAGACGGACAAAACACTGCAATGTGACTCCAATTACTTTATGTCTGTTATATTTAACAACATTATCTCTTGGTATATTTTTAAATCCATATCTAATCCAGGTTGTCCGATACTGTATTTTACTGATAACGATAACTATTGGATGATAACTGATAACCGATAGTTTTTCAAATGGATACTGAATAAAAACAAACAAAATTGTATTTTTTTATTACCAAAACAAAACGTAGCTAACCATGAAAATGTACTGTACTTAAAAAAAATATATATATATAGATATTAATATTAAATATGAATATATTGATTATACATTGATCATTTATGTTAACAGAGACAAATTTTAAAATGTATTAGCAAATGTTGAAATTAATGATCTAACAATAAACAATACTTCCAAAACATTTAATAACCTTAGTTAATGTTACAGATGGACTTGTATTTCATATATATCCATACACTCATGCTTATGGCCATATTTAAATATCTACACAAAGGTCATTGCATTGAAATTAGACATTTATGTATATCCCATGTCTATTCTTACACTTTATTTTAGAACACTTGATGCTTATCTTATCAAAACAACAAAATATGTGTTACAGTGACGATAAAAAGAACTGAAATTCATCGGCTGCATGATCATAGCAGTTTGCTTTCTCACATCACTAGCTTTAAATATGCAACTTTGCTTCCAAATGAATGCATAATAATGACTAGCTGGATATAAACTAATGCAAACAGATGTTATACCAATCGTGACATTAAACATTTGGGTCAGGCTTGCGTGTGTTTTTGTCACACTAACTGTTTTAACCGTTTAAGGTACTACCAATGTTAGCCTCGACTGCCAGCATACTGCTGTTCTCCACCAATGCAGCATCTAGACAACCAATTAATTACTTTATAATGATATTAAAACATGCATATACATACCGCATCTGAAGTGTCAAAACAAACTCCACGAGGCGTCAGTGATTGGCTAGTTTTCCACATTCGCTGCGTTATTAAGCTACGCCTTTGTTATTGTTTTGAATAAGCGACCTCTAGTGGTGAAACTTACATACTGTGCCTTTAACTATATCCTGTTATAAATATTAAAACAAGAACTCATACAGAGAATTTTTTTGCCCCATATCTTTAATTTGGGGGCTTTTTTAAACATTTTTATGGCTTTTTTGCCCCAATCTCCAGTTAATTTCCGACTCGGGTGTGTCTGCGGTTGAAGCGAGTGAAATATAGAAAACACTGCTTCTGCACACCAGCCTGTAATTGCTCAAGACGACGAGGTCTGCTGATTCATTGTCATAGAAATGACACAACAAACAAGTTGCGAAAATCATCTTCTTATAACGTATCATATTTGATATGTACTTCTCAAAAGTTTGGGGTCGAGAAGATTTCTTTTGAAGGAAATTCAAACTTTTATTCAGAAAGGACACATTAAACTGATCAAAAGTGACAGTAAAGACATCCATAATGTAACAAAAGATTTATTTTTCTTAAAAGTTTAAGCAGCACAACTGTTTTCAACACTGATAATAATCATAAATGTTTCTTGAGCATCAAATCATCATATTATAGTGATTTCTGAAGGATCATGTGACACTGAAGACTGGAGTAATGATGCTGAAAATTCAGCTTTGATCACAGGAATAAATTACACTTTACTATATATTAATATAGAAAATAGCAACAAAAAAACAACGACAGTATTTTACTGTTTTTACTGTATTTATGATTAAAAAAAATGCAGCCTTGGTGAGCAGAAAAGACGACTTTTAAAAACATAAAAATCTTACTGACCCCAACATTTTGAAATTTACTGTAAATCATACTTTTTTATATTTATGTATTTGCTCTGAAATTACATGAATGAAGGGTGTTTTTAAAAAAAATAATAGTTTAACCATTATTTCAACTAAACAGCCATTGTTACAAAATAGATTCAAACTGTTTAATGCAGGAAGTTTCAACAATCAAGGCATGACCTCACATTTCCCAGCCCGTTATAACGTGTAAACTCTGTTTTTTTATGTTACGGGCCAACATTTCAAGAGTCTAAAGGTCAGAACGAACATATGCATAATCTGCATAGATAAACTTAAACAGAGACTTGAGACTAGGAAAAACTATGCCAGTAAATCATAACAGAGGTCATTTACATCGAGCAAAAACATTTTTTAGCATTATTAAAATTGTGGTCATGTCTATGGGTCAGAGAGAGTGCAAAATGGGCATAATGTAAATCTCTATCCCAGTGTGTAAGAAACCCTTATAAGTGAACGTCAGCAAAGGCCTTTTAGTAAATGCAACATTTGTTTCCTTTCTTGGCAGCATGTTGAGTCTCACAAGGAAAGTTTGTTGATCTGGACTATGGCTTTATGATGTGGTTTGGTGCAGGATCTGTAGCCGCTGGCCCAGTGCTGAGACGTCCGTCTGAATTACTGTGTGTGTGTGTGTGTGTGTGTGTGTGTGTGTGTGTGTGTGTGTGTGTGTGTGTGTGTGTGTGTGTGTGTGTGTGTGTGTATGTGTGTGTGTGTGTGTGTGTGTGTGTGTGTTTAATTAAATGTAGGAATCCGCTCGCCTCATTAGAAGGGTGTGTGTTCAGGCTCAACAAAAGAGCAGATCTATTGCATAATCTGCCCCACTTCCTGTCCTGCTATGACTTTCCTCATTAATTCAACAACCATCTACTTCCTCTTTTGCATTGTAACTTGTAATCTTATGTTGAACATGAGGCTTAAAATAGATGTTCTTCTGCTGACCAGTTGTTCATATTTTTCCTGGCCTTGGGGAAAAAAAATTAATAAACATTTGTTTTATAACCTCTTTTATATATTAATTTGCAGTCATGTTGTTTATTATACTACTACTATATGATGTTATGTCTCGTATGACATCTGATATAATTTGTAATAATATCTTTAAATTATACAGCTACAATATAACCCATATAGTATAGTACATATATGACCCAAATTCACAAACACAAAATTTCTTACTGCAATTTTTACAAAATTAGTACCTATTTTATTGTTAATCTATCGATCTATCTATCTATCTACTCTTATTTTATTCTGGTGATTATAATGTATTTATTTTATTTCATGTGACCTCTGATATAATTTGTAATAATATCTTCCATATCTACTGTATGACCCATATTCAGGCATAAATTAATTTATACAAAACGTAGTACAGAATACTAATTCGTTTTTATTTTAATATTTGGTTACTATCAATTTATTTCATTTTGTTTGATTTTCTTTCTTTTTTTTGGGATGCTGGAATGTATTTGTTATGCTTCATTATGACCTCTGTAATTTATACAGCTACTATATGACCCATATTCAGGCACACATCCATGTTTTCCAGACATTTATACAAAAGTAGGATAGAATTTATTTTAATTTTTATTATTTTATTACTACCTTTTTATTTGTATTATATATATATATATATATATATATATATATATTTGTGTGTGTGTGTGTGTGTGTGTGTGTGTGTGTATGTGTATATATATATATATATATAAAACATTTTTTCTACTTTGCTATATTTTTTGAGTCATTGGAATATGCTCATTACATAGTCTCCTTTTTTCCTGTGTTCACAGATTATCCAGACCAACCGAACGCTGCTGGAGAACTCTGACGGCGTGTACGAGCGAATACTGCAAGTCCAGAAAGCAGGTAAGGATGAAAAAACCATCAGAGAGAATGAAAGCAAAGAGAAGGAGAGCGAGAGAAAGAGAAAAACACAGTGTTCCACAAGGGTGGGATGTTTCTTGGAACACAGCCGATCGACGCGTCCCTTCGATCTCAGTTTCCTCTGTAATAGAGTGCAGAAAACCCCAGTGTGTTCATAATAAAAAAGCTCAAAGAGAATGAACTAATTATACCACGGTGTGTTGTATAAGGCTCATTGTGCATGCTTTTCTCATCACCTGTGTGATGCTTTTCAAACACCATTCAAGTAGGGTTTTTTGACTCTCAATAGAGTCATTCGCTCTGTTCTCTAATTAACAGGGCACTAAAAGGGTAAACATCTATAGCCTATCAAAGCCCTGCAATCAATGGTGCACGATGCAAAGATCAGGCTCAATTGCATTCGCTCCAAAATGAAAGGGAACGACCAAATGCAGGAGAAAGGCGGTGTGTTTTATCAAGCTTTTATGTAATTTTAAGGTGCATCTGTGGCCTTTTGAAATTGCATTGATTTTTTTTTTTTTGAAGTGTACAATTTAGTATACACTATGCAGAGTGACGTGGCTTCGTTCACTTTTGATCTCACAAATCAATTCAGATCAAAATTTATTCTAAAAAAAATGTATATTTAAAAAACTTAGTAAAAAACTAAATATACCCGATCAAATTATACCATTGTTTTTATTTAATGGGGCAAAGTGAAAGAAATGTGCATTATTCCTGCTGTGATTCCTCATTTTCCTGTTGCCTTTTATCTGTTTATGTGCTAATGCGTTCATTAAACCTTGTGATGCGGAGTGGAAAGATTGATAATTAATTTTCAATATTTTCTGCATCTTGGGTTTGTTGCAGTGATTGGCAGGTGATCGATGCGGAAGGCTAACAGTGTGTTTCATTGATCGTAGCTGATGGAATCTTGGCACAGGAAGCTGTTAGAGTTCATTATATGTTCTCTCGTTGAGCAATTATCACAACCCAAATGCACACACTGCCATTTGTTTTGTCTAGCCAATCATTATGCTTGCCAATGGTTTCAATGCCACATGTGTACTGTTTGGCTTTAGTAATGTGCGAATAAACCTTAATAGCAGTTATTGATGCTTGTTAAAGGTGAAGTGTATTTTCTGCAACACTTGTGGTTTCCTAGTGTAATTACAAAAATAAAGTCTATTTATATTTCTCATGTTGCGCCTCCTTAAACATCACAGTTCTTACAGGTGCTTGTGAAGGCATGTCTCAACAGGTAAAAGTAGGCTACTTTCAATAAAAGGTACTTTTAGCTGTGTTGCTATTAGGGCTGGGTATCGTAACAAAATTTTCGATACCGATACCGATACTGATACCTTGACTTCGATACCGGTTCCTGAACGATACTTTTTTCCATACCAATTTTATCAATATAACATTACCTAAAAAAAAAAAACTTATTTTTTCAGTTTGTTGACTTTTTTACACTCATATTTTGAGTCTTTAAAAAAGCACCAATGCTAAAGTTTTCTATGTTTCCTAATCATTTAACAACATGTATTCTTTACTTCAACGAGCTCATTGTTTCTGCCTTAACTTAATGCATTGTTTAACAATGAAACTGAATGAAAATTAATTGGAATACATTACACACAGTCACCCCTGATAACAGATCACTCTAAATTGTAATTTAGACACTTTGAAACGATAGGCTATGTATTGTGAGAAATGCTATACAAATAAATGTGAATTGAATTAAATATAGGCTACTGGGGTGCGGGATATATGCCTCGCGCTCAGCACACATGAAGCTTGCGCAAAGCACTGGCAAAAGTAGCCTAATGATTATGGATGTGTCGGGAAACGATAGCAAGGAGATATTTTAATTGTTTATTAATGAACAAGTGTTTACTAAACGTGTTGGCTGCAAAGATGATTATTGCGAATTTGCGATGCTGACTCGTCATCCCCGCAGTAGTGAACGCGCCCGCGCCTATATGGATTAGGTAATCAAACCATTTAATTCTAAATGTTTCGTTTAAAAGTAGACATATTTTGAACATATATAGAACTATTTCTCATGTCTGTGAGGCAAGTATCCTATACGCTGAGTTTTGGTTTATATGTGACGCGCTCCAGTTCTTGTAGTCGAAGGCGGATAAACTTTCTACTCTCGAGTGTATTCTGGGCGCTTTTTTAAGTGCCTTATCAGATTTACCGTGTTACCGGTCTTGGCAGCAATTATCTTGTCGAAAATATTGCATCGTGTGCTTATGGCATCGAGTCGGGTACATAGGTACACTTTTGATCATTTCCACATATTTTCTGTCTATCTGGGTTGGACGCTTACACACACACACACACACACACACACACACACACACACACACACTACAGCCACACGTGCGACGAGCCACGTCTCTGGGCAGCCGCGTAAACTAGTGTTTTTCCGCCACAGCCAATCATGCTGCATGTTTATTGTTTAACTGACGTTGACAAGATTAACCACTTAGGTACCGAAACTTGGTACCGAAAAACAAGACATGTTTCGATACTCGGTAGTATCGAGGCAATTCGGTCGTTACCTAAAAAGTACCGAACTCGGTACCCAGCCCTAGTTGCTATATGTGATGACTAAGCAATTGAGTCGGCTAACACTCTGTCTAGCGCGAGCATCTCACTTACAATAAACCTATCAAGCGCATCTGCACCGAACACATTTTTGGACACGACCCAACAGCTGTTTGAGGCTGTTAACATTGACACATCAATGTAAACATTGTAAATTGGTAAATTTGTCTTTCTGAACAGGTACATGATGATGTATTGAAGCATCCATTATGGCGCGCTTCATCTCAATGCCTTGTTGTGTTCATGACCTGTTTAATCTTTGAAGGTCTAATTGCTGTGAATTTTGTCTTGCACTCCTGTAACTGAAGCTGAATTTCTTTTCCATGTAATGCATCAGTCATGGTTCCACAGCAGCTAAACACTCTCTGGCTCCACCTTTTACAGTAGCCACGCCCCAAACTTTCCCCCCTGCTACAGTAGCCACGCCCCAAACCCTTCACCTGCTTCAGTAGCCATGCCCCCAAACGCTTCACCTGCTTCAGTAGCCACGCCCCAAACTCTTTACCTGCTACAGTAGCCATGCCTCAAACTCTTTACCTGCTACAGTAGCCATGCCCCAAACGCTTCACCTGCTTCAGTAGCCATGCCCCTAAACGCTTCACCTGCTACAGTAGCCACGCCCCAAACTCTTTACCTGCTACAGTAGCCACGCCACAAACTCTTTACCTGCAACAGTAGCCACGCCCCAAACTCTCCACCTGCTTCAGTAGCCACGCCCCAAACTCTTCACCTGCTACAGTAGCCACGCCCCAAACTCTCATCTTCTACAGTAGCCACGCCCCCAAACTCTTTACTTGCTACAGTAGCCACGCCCCAAACTCTCCACTTGATACAGTAGTCACGCCCCAAACTCTTTACCTGCTACAGTAGCCACACCCCAAACTCTCCATCTGTTACAGTAGCCACCTCCCAAACTCTTCACCTGCTACAGTAGCCACGCCCCAAACTCTCCACCTGCTACAGTAGCCACACCCCAAACTCTCCATCTGTTACAGTAGCCACGCCCCAAACTCTTATCTTCTACAGTAGCCACGCCCCAAACTCTCCATCTGTTACAGTAGCCACGCCCCAAACTCTTCACTTGCTACAGTAGCCACGCCCCCAAACTCTTCACTTGCTACAGTAGCCACGCCCCAAACACTCCACCTGCTACAGTAGCCACGCCCCCAAACTCTTCACTTGCTACAGTAGCCACGCCCCAAACTCTCCACCTGCTACAATAGCCACGCCCCAAACTCTTCACCTGCTACAGTAGCCACACCCCAAACTCTCCACCTGTTACAGTAGCCACGCCCCAAACTCTCCACTTGCTACAGTAGCCATACCCCAAACTCTCCATCTGTTACAGTAGCCACGCCCCAAACTCTTCACCTGCTACAGTAGCCATACCCCAAACTCTCCATCTGTTACAGTAGCCACGCCCCAAACTCTTCATCTGCTACAGTAGCCACGCCCCAAACTCTCCACCTGCTACAGTAGCCACGCCCCAAACTCTCCACCTGCTACAGTAGCCACGCCCCAAACTCTCCACCTGCTACAGTATCCATGCGCCAAACTCTTCACCTGCTACAGTAGCCACGCCCCAAACTCTTCACCTGCTACAGTAGCCACGCCCCAAACTCTCAACCTGCTACAGTAGCCACGCCCCAAACTCTTCACCTGCTACAGTAGCCACGCCCCAAACTCTCCATCTGTTACAGTAGCCACGCCCCAAACTCTTCACTTGCTACAGTAGCCACGCCCCCAAACTCTTCACTTGCTACAGTAGCCACGCCCCAAACACTCCACCTGCTACAGTAGCCACGCCCCCAAACTCTTCACTTGCTACAGTAGCCACGCCCCAAACTCTCCACCTGCTACAATAGCCACGCCCCAAACTCTTCACCTGCTACAGTAGCCACACCCCAAACTCTCCACCTGTTACAGTAGCCACGCCCCAAACTCTCCACTTGCTACAGTAGCCATACCCCAAACTCTCCATCTGTTACAGTAGCCACGCCCCAAACTCTTCACCTGCTACAGTAGCCATACCCCAAACTCTCCATCTGTTACAGTAGCCACGCCCCAAACTCTTCATCTGCTACAGTAGCCACGCCCCAAACTCTCCACCTGCTACAGTAGCCACGCCCCAAACTCTCCACCTGCTACAGTAGCCACGCCCCAAACTCTCCACCTGCTACAGTATCCATGCGCCAAACTCTTCACCTGCTACAGTAGCCACGCCCCAAACTCTTCACCTGCTACAGTAGCCACGCCCCAAACTCTCAACCTGCTACAGTAGCCACGCCCCAAACTCTTCACCTGCTACAGTAGCCACACCCCAAACTCTCCATCTGTTACAGTAGCCACGCCCCAAACTCTCCATCTGCTACAGTAGCCACGCCCCAAACTCTTCACCTGCTACAGTAGCCACACCCCAAACTCTCCACCTGTTACAGTAGCCACGCCCCAAACTCTCCACTTGCTACAGTAGCCATACCCCAAACTCTCCATCTGTTACAGTAGCCACGCCCCAAACTCTTCATCTGCTACAGTAGCCACGCCCCAAACTCTCCACCTGCTACAGTATCCATGCGCCAAACTCTCCACCTGCTACAGTAGCCATACCCCAAACTCTCCATCTGTTACAGTAGCCACGCCCCAAACTCTTCATCTGCTACAGTAGCCACGCCCCAAACTCTCCACCTGCTACAGTAGCCACGCCCCAAACTCTCCACCTGCTACAGTATCCATGCGCCAAACTCTCCACCTGCTACAGTAGCCACGCCCCAAACTCTCAACCTGCTACAGTAGCCACGCCCCAAACTCTCCATCTGTTACAGTAGCCACGCCCCAAACTCTTCACCTGCTACAGTAGCCACACCCCAAACTCTCCATCTGTTACAGTAGCCACGCCCCAAACTCTCCATCTGCTACAGTAGCCACGCCCCAAACTCTCCATTTGCTACTGTAGCCACGCCCCAAACTCTCGCTATTGGTTGAGCTGGAAACAGATCTTCAAAATGTTTTATCATCTTCATCATAAAACTATCAGCCACTTCCATCTTTGATTTCTTCTGTTTAACAATGTAATTTTTCACCACTGTTAATGCAGTTTAATATCGTGCATTAGAAGTAAGCCGTAACCACAAAGATTTGATTGATTTTCAGAGTCTGTGGCCACATCAAATATTCATCGTCTTTTGTCCCAGTACAAGCGCACTAATCTGCAGTAAACACCGTAAATCAATCTGCGGTTTCTTGTCTCTCTTAACAAGCCCATCTCTGCCTGGCTCATTGATAAATGTGGTTGAAGATAGCTTTACTTTACTTGAGGTGTGGCGGATTGGAGGCAGAGCTGGACTGATGGAGCTGTAGTATGATAAGCTCAAGCTGCTAACTGTTAATAGGAAAAGAGGGTCAATACTTGCCCATTCCCCAATGAAATCTAGTGGAAAACTCTGGCATCGACATGCTTATATAATCAAAACTGGCCACTGCAAAAGACCCAGCAGGTATTGATCTACAGGCAGAGTAAATAACACGCTCTCTTTTGAGTAAAACAGTGCTGGCCAGTGCCCGAATTGTTTAAGAGATGGAGGATATACTTTTGCTGTAAATATTTGAAAAATTGTGTGCTAACAATAACCCTGATGCCAGCGGGAGTTGATTGCTTGTAAGGAGGCTGTGGTTATGTGCTCTGGATTTGATTTGTTCATGCTGACCAAATTCCCTTCTAATTTTAAAGATTTTTTTTTTTTTCAAGAAAACAATCCTTTTTGCCTCCATAATGGTGCAGTTCCACATTTTACCAGTAGGGGATAATAACTGTCCCACTGAGGGTACCGGGTGGTGTGGTGGTGGTTTAATCTGATACCATGGAAAAAAAAGTTTCCACAAAATTTAAATTAAGTCACATTTATGATTTCCTTTAAAGGGGCTCTAAGTGTTGACGTTGTTTTTGGGTTCCATTAGAACAATATTTCCTGCTTGCATGTTCATATTTTTTCCCATATTCTCCATTGTTGCGGCTCCTCTCTTCCCAGTCTGTCAGTAACGCTCTGTTTACTTCCTGTCTCTATGAAGCCCCTCCTTCTGAAAAGCACACTGTGCTCTGATTGGTCGGCTGGAGCAGTGTGTTGTGATTGGTCGAGCGCGTTGAGTGTGTTTGGGAAATGTCCCGCCCCTTACCACAACCTCCAGTTTAACACACTACTAACTAACTCAACCAGGCCCCGCTCCTTTATTCTGCGTATGAATTATTATAATGAGGAATATTGTGACGTGTTTGTTCCCGGAAGAAACTCAAGATACAATGGAGGCGTTTCATGAGTTCAGAAACACTGACTCTGATATAGAGAATAACTCGCGCTGGAGGGACTTTGGACACTTTTTTCATGCAGAATACGTCCTCTTTAATAAATAGCATAAATAATACTAAAACAATCAGGATTGAACAGAATGCAGGGTCTCAACTAGACGCCATATTAAAAAACCCATTGGTGAGTGCTGAACTCTGGTCAGATTAACCACATTTTGAAAATTCAGGGTCAAAACAGCTGACAAAATAGAGTTGCATTACGGTAATCAGCATTGTTTTTTTTTTTTTAAATGAGTTGGCCAGTGAGTTTTTACATACAGTAATGACAAAACATTATGCTCTATGTTTTGAATTTGCTTGTTTTTGTTTTTATTTGCAACACAGTTAATGGAAGCTGCTTTTTTTTTCTTGCAATGCAATTGTACATTTTGCAATGTGGAAGTAAGCTATTTTTTGTGAATTTGTGAGACTTCGGATTCATTAGTCGCTATTGGTAAATAACTAGAAGAATAAGAAAATCCAGTAAACTGTAAAACTATTTGTGCTAAAACAAATGATTACGATACAAATATGATAACAAATACCAGTTTACAGAATAAAGGACTGTTTTTGCACAGCTGTGCTTAGATCGTCTTCACTTGTTTCATTACTCAATTAATCAGCGTTTTTGCAATGACGAATATGATTCAATGGCAAATACATGTTTTAACAGTCACCTGGTGACGTAACGATGTAATGATACAATCATTATATGAAGTGCCATGCTAGTTTCAAAAGGTGATTTACTCTTATTTTGATCGTTACCATAGACATCAGTGTTTATATCTGAACTGTAAACTCATCCCAGTACTTCTGTATTAATATGATTATTTGTAACAGAAATAACGATACTGTGTGGTTGAAAAGACTGTTTGTGAAACCGTTTCATACATGACAACTGCTTTCTCTGCATCAGCGGCAGCATGAACACAGATTTGAATATTCCTGTGTGATTCGTTAATAATATTCCAGGGGAATCGTTGTCATTTAGGAATGAGAATGCATGCGTTTTTGAATGGAGATTGTGATCTTTCAGCGATTAATCGTGCAACTTTAGTGGATATGTAGGGCTACGTCAAAGGGAATGTTGTTTAAAAGCATAGTTCACCCCTAAAATTTAAAACTTGCTCTCATGTTGCTCTCTTTTGTCAACACAAAAGGTATTCTGAAAAAAAATGTAATCTAGTTGTTTATTTGTGCATCTAAAATGCAGTTAAAATTGTCTTAGTTTGCATGAAAATATTTTGATGCACCACCAAAAAACAAGTTGTTGCCAGGCTGTTGTTGCGGTTGACAAGCGTTGCATGAGGCATGGCTGCGCGGCGTGCCAGATTGCTGGCGTTTCTGAGAAATGAAGTCATTTAAAGCACATAAAAGGCTATGAAGTGATGTGCAAGTGCCTCAGAAGCACAGACGCCCTCACACGTGCATTCAGGGGCTGAGGCTTTCTGTCATGGTGTCTGCGCCGTGTCTCAGAGCGTACCTTCACAGAGACGTGTGGAATGACATCCCGGGTTTTCCCACTCAGACTACAGTATGTTGCTAGGCAACCGCTGCCATGGAGTCGAAGTGCCATTGGCCGCTTTCCTCGGCACGATCACACATCATTAACCCGGCAGAACCTCTCCTTACTTACCGCCCGTCAGATCCGAGGGGTTCGCAAACACTAGAGCCCACCAACGCTGAGGTTAACAGAGTGTAAAAGTCACGGCAGGAATGAATGCAAATCATCTTGAAATACGGTTCTGCTATTCACAGTAATGGCTTCCCCGCTTGAGCATTATTGCTCTATTTGTAGGAAGTCAAGCGCTGTCTCCCCCAGGCTTGTGTGCTGCTTCATTGGCCACCGATCTGCATCTAGAGACCGGCGTTGATCTCCTTTCAGTGAAGCTTTACAGCTGTGGGATCGTGTGCACAGCTGTATATCACAGCTCAACAGAAAGCATGTTTAGCTCTCAGACGCACAGAAACAGCATGAGGTTTGACAGACGCTTCCATTGATAGTCCTTCAGGTTTTTAGGTGGTGTAACACTATCTATCCTTCCTAATTCCTCCTCGTTTCTTAACTGTGCGTGCCAAGTTGCTGAACAGAAAATGTGCAAGTTGATGCATGAAAAAGTGCTGCCGTTTGCAGTATTCTCATGTTTTTGCTGTTTAGTTTCAAGTGTTCCTGGGAAAACGCATGTTTCAATCTCCTAAAAGGACCCCCAAAAAAAGCAATAATAGTAGTACAATTTCTTTTGATGCCTTATGGTTAAATGTTTGATGTCTTAAATTTAAATCACAGTCTGTTTCTCACACAAATGCTATTATAAACTAATAATTAAATTAAAAAATAAATATTATAAATTTAATTAGGTTTTATTTTTATATTTTCGGTTTAATTTGTTTGTAATTATGTAATGGGCAACATTTGTAATTTTTGTTTAGTTTAAGTTTTTCAATTTAATGTTTACATTTTATTTTTGCTTTTAATTTCACTTAGCAAAAATAGTGTGTAAGTTAACAGTAATAACCCTGAGACAGAGTCTAATAACGGAGTCGAATGACTTCAGAATATAACATGCATTTTAATTTAATTTCATGTTTGTTAATATAGTGCTTTATACAGTAACTCTCCCCGTTAATTTATTGATTACTTCTGTACTGTTCTGCGCTTGGCAAAGATGTAGACCTACACCAAACGTTCATTAAAAAGGGTCCTGTACAGTGCGACATATATCTACGAAAAGACAGGTCTGTGCGATGAATAAATGTACCACTGTAGTTTGTGCGATACTTTTTTGTAAACTCCGTTACTTGAGTTTGTTTTCAGACATGATAACAGTCGTTTTATACTTGTGTGTATGCTATATCACGATTTTTGATCGTGGATGATTTAATGTCTCCACGTTCTGCTTTTGAAGAAATACGGTAGTATCGCTACTGCGCACATTCTATCAGCTGCAGTTCTGGCGCCTCAAGCTGGTTTATATTCGCCGCGTCCGCACGAGCGCGAAGGTGCGCAAGGGCCCATTTCGCTTGGCGGTGTGCACGGCAGATTTTGTAACTACGCGCGCGGCTCCGCTCCGCATCCGAAGATGCGCGACTTAGAGCCGAATCTGGCCGAGCATATACGTCTCATCACACCAGCACCCAGTTTGTGCGTCTAGTAGTTGCTTAAATTTACAAAATGAGCCTACAATAGCAGATATAAGCCCCTTTAATTATGGTCCATGTTTTATAAATTTATTTTCGAAAATATGGAAGTTATCGTTAATTTAGTTGTATAGGCTATGTTCTCAGATTCCTTTATTTTGTTCTAATGTAACAAGTAGCCTAATAATCTCAAGGTTTACTGCTTTACCTCCTGTCGTTTCAAAGAATAGTACAACGGCGAGCGCGTCCAGTATAAACGCCTCGTGCCTTTGGGAAGGCTCGCTCTGCGGAGCCAGGCGAAAGTATAAAACGAGGCTCAACCTCCTGAGACCCGAGAGTTTGCCTGGTGTGCATTTTATAATTTTTCTTGCTATTTGGTATAAGTAGGACCTAATAAGTATAATAACTAGAATTTGTTTTTGTACAGGAAGTAGTTTTTGCATAAAATGATGTCCTCATGCAAGGACAGTGGGTCTATCTTAACTTTATCCTCCTGAGACCTGAGTTTTGGTTTGGCGTACATTTTAGATTTATTCTAGCTTTTTGGGGTTTATGGCAAGCCGTTTTAACTTTTATTCATTTCCAGGATATGAATTCTTGATATCAACAATTCAATTTTCACTAGTTAAAATAACAGTTATTGATATCAGGAATTAGATTTCTACTAGTAACAATGGCAATTTTTGATATCAGAAATTACATTTCCACTAGTAACAATGCTAATTCTTGATATCCACAATTAAATTTTCACTAGTTAAAATTATAATTCTTGATATCAGCAACTGAATTTCAACTAGTAAAAAATATAATTCTTGATATCTGTAATTGTATTTTCACTTGTGAAAAGTCTCCATAGGCTGCCATTCAAAATCAATTGTTGATATCAAGAATTGATTTTTTACTAGTTGAAATTCCAATTTCACATATCAGAAATACGATTCTTATAGTAAAAACCTTTATTTTTGATATCAAGAATTCAATTGTCCCTAGTTGAAATGTATATTCTTGATATCAACAATTGAATTGCTACTAGTAACAATGTTCATTTATGATATCAATAATTCCATTTTCACTAGTGACTATGTTAATTTCTGATATCATTAATGTAATTGTTACTAGTAAGAAAGCCATTTTAGATATCTGAAATTATATTGATATCAGAAATAAATTTTCAGATATCAAAAATTAACATTTTTACTAGTAGCATTTAATTGTTGATATCAAGAATAGACATTTCAACTAGTGACAATTCAATTATTGAAATCAGGAATTCGCATTTTTACTAGTAGCCTAACAATGTAATTATTGATATCAAAAATTATATTTCTACTAGTAAGAAATCAATTCTTGATATCAACAATTCAATTGTTGATATCAAGAATTCTATTGTTGATTTCAATAATTAAATTGCTGATATCAAAAATGTAATTGTTAATATCAACTAGGGATGGCCCGATACCGATACTGGCATCGGGGATCGGGTCGATACTGTCCTCATATACTCGTACTCGTACTCATAAAAATTCGCCGATACCACGCCCCGATACCACGTACATTTTGCAAAACGAAACTGGCCGCCGCGAGTGCTTTGTCGAGGTGAACTGAGGCATAGGGACGTGCACTCCAAACGCAAAAGAGTGCGGCGCGGCACTAGATCTGATGGCCGAGCGCGAGCGCAGGCACGGGCGGTAATGCACTCACTCTGTGTGTGCGGGTTCCGGGAGAATAAAACGATTCGCGGGACTCCCGCAAACTAGAAATATCTATGAATACAACATATTAAAACTAATAGATTTTCATTCATCTGTTGCAGAAAAGCAAGAAGAACAACTAAAACAAAATAGAAACGATTTACAGGCCAGAGTTTCTATTCATAACATGTTTGCAGCGTTGAGCGATGTAGCCAATCACAGACATGTGTGTTGATTTCTTGAACGCAATGGCTAATCAGAAGCATTTAAGATAGACTCCCCTCACTGCTCAAAACTTTTTTGTTCAGTGCTGAATTCTGTATGCTGGCAAATCCTCTAATTATAACAAACAAAGTGTGGATATTATGAAAGATTCATTGTGCAGTCAGCTTCATTGATAATAACAGATGTGTGAGATCGCGATGAACTGTCAGCTTTTTAGGAATTAGACTATTAAGGGAGCGCACTTTGGGCGCATTCAGTCATGTCAGACCATGCACGCAGTAACTGCTTGCTTTTATGTTAAATTAACAGTGGTTTGTGTGTTAATACATTTATTATTTTACTCATTATTATTTATTTTTAGACTTGTTAAAACAAGCAGAGAAGAAAATAAAAACAATTTTCTAACCTGTGTTCTAAAATAGTCTTCTGTCTTCTTTTCTGGGAGCCTATAGTTACTTTTGCGGTAGAAATATCGGTATCGGTACTCGATATCGGCAAGTACACAAATGTAAATACTCGTACTCGTACCGGTTTAAAAAAAAATGGTATCGGGCCATCCCTAATATCAACAATTGAATTGTTGATATCAACAATTCATATCCTGTGTGTGTGTGTGTGTGTGTGTGTGTGTGTGTGTGTGTGTGTGTGTGTGTGTGTGTGTGTGTGTGTGTGTGTGATCGCGATCGAGCAAGAGAGAGTGTGTGTGTGCGCGCGCGATCGCGAGTGAGTGAGCAAGAGAGAGAGAGAGAGAGTGTGTGTGTGTGTGTGTGTGTGTGTGTGTGTGTGTGTGTGTGCGAGTGAGTGAGCAAAGTGAGTGTGTGTGTCGCGAGCGAGCAACGAGCAAGAGAGAGAGAGACAGAGAGTGTGTGTGTATGTATGTGTGTTTCTGTGTGTGTGCGCGCGAGCACGCGCGCGATCGTGAGTGAACTGAAGCCCTGTTGAGAGTGTGTGTGTGTGTGTGCGCGCGCGCTCGAGTGAGTGAGCCAGTGTGTGTCACGAAGCTCAATGCAACTACAAATTATTAATTTTTTGCTAACATCTTATACAATTTCAACAAAGCTAAGTCCCATTGTCCTCATATGTGGACATCAACTTTAGCAGCATAGTAAATCTTTATTGTTACAAAAGTTTGTCAAATGTGCATGCCATTTTAATCATACAACTCTTCTATGCATAACTTAACAAGAATCAACAATGAAATGTTTTTAGATTTTTTATCTTGTGGACATTTTGGTCTGGAGTGGCTGCGTGACATGTGACCTGTGTTCTCCGCCATCTTTAAATTATTTATGTTAAATATTTTTCTCTTCTGACCCCACCAGATGGCAGTGTAAGTGTCCTCGTTTGTGAAAAACATGTTTCAGTTACACAGAATTAAGTATTATGCTGCACACAACCAAAAATGTGATGTCCTCATATGAGGTCACAGGGTCTCAGGAGCCCACTACTGTAAAACTCGACGTGCATTCACATCACAAGTTAATGCAGCGGTAGAGTTACACTCACAGGACACTGCACTTATTCGCAACCACAAAAGTTCATTATTTGCTTGTACTTTAAAGCTTTGCCGGGTAAATTGGCCTTCTGTTCTGACATGATGCACTTTTTCTGAGCGCGTACGCCCGAAGCGCGCGCACTGTCAAACAGCGCCAAACTGGACTTTATCTTTCGCGTCTGATTTTTGTTGGGTCAGACCCATCTGCTAGCGATGGGGGGCCGAGACTGAGAGAGCTACATGGAACTAGTAAAATATGCACCAAAGCAAGCCACTTTGAAATTTTCATGAATACAAAAGTTGCGTGACCCTCACCTAGACTAAAAAAAGTTGGATGACCCTCCCCTCAACAAAGAATAAAAAAACATGACCCTCCCCTATTTTCCTCCGGTGGTCCATTCCATTAATACTGAACGGCCCCTTCAGTTTGAAGATTCAGTCTCTCTAAACTCCGCCTTTCCGAGAGCCTGCTCTGCTCTGATTGGTCAGACGGCTCAGTCTGTTGCGTTGGTTTTACCCAAGTGTGCCGCACAAGCCCTGAAAAGTGAAGCCAAAGCGTCTCGATCGCCCCCCGGTGGCCGGTCCTAGTATAGCTCATAAACCCCGCCTCCCCATGTTATTCAATGAGACGTGAGACCAACTAAACAATTAAATTACACTTCACATATCTTTTTTCCAAAGATAGTTTCTGTCATTTACTGTAGTTTTCATCACGCTGATGTAATTTCAAGTGTTTGATTTTAAAATAAGCTTGTTTTTAGTTAGTTATTTGATGCTATAAAACGGCGCTGTGGCGTACATGATTGACAGCTGTGATTGACAGGTTCTCTGAGCGAAGTAGTCCCTGAAGCAACAACGGACTTTTTTTCGAGATCTTTGGAGGACTGATGAGATTGGAGCTTTAAATGTAATATCTAAATTTCTATAATTAATTATTTCACACCGACATTATGGGATGTTCTGCAGCAGAGGCGTGTGCTTGCGATTGATTCAGCGAGAGTGAGGGCGGGACGTTGATTTCGCGGCTTTAGCTTCCTGCTCACTACAGCGCATGTCTGGTCCCGAAATCGTAACTGCGCAGACTCAAGTCCCAAGATGTCAGCGCCATATCGGGCAATGGCGGCTCGACTTCTCGCCAATGGAAGAGAGCGAAGGGGCGTCGTCCATCTTTTTTTACAGTCTATGGTTTTACCTCATAAATCTCATTCTTCTGAAGTGGATGCACAGCACAGAAAACAGCACAACCAAACTATTCCAGTCTCAGATAACACCTACAGCGTTTGAGGGCGGAGCAAAGAGACGCTGTTCAGCCAATCAAGACCACAGGCTGGTATAATGCAAATTTGTTACATTGTTACGCAGGTTTGTACAGTAAATGAGATCTTCCAGTTTAAAGATGCAACACAACAAATATCGCTCAAAAAGCGTTGTTTCCTCTCTTCCGTGAGAGCGGTGTCCGTTCTTCAGATCACTGCGAATGAAAGACAGAAACAGAACGGCGCGGCTCTCGGATGACAAATCTCCTCGTGTGTTCGTTGCCTTGATGTTAATGCAGTCTGAAAGGTTTGGATGTGTGTGTGCTGTGCCCACGCCTGCATCTTCTCAGCGTTTTATTCCTCTCTTTCTCTTTCTGTATCAGACACCTGCTTTCTGATCATGTCACAAGCGTTTACCATCCGTGTTTGTGCCAAACGGCTCAAGGAGAAACTCGCAATTTACCCAAACTAACAATGAGGTGATCTGCCGTGTGACTCGTCCTCACGCCTCCCACAGGCCTTTAATCCAAACCCACAGAATACAATTACCTTGTGACGGGAAGGGAATGTGTTTACACCCACATCCCTGAGTTTCTGTGCTGGGAACTTAAGTTGTCAAAGTACAAAATCTGAAAGGCAGGACTAGATGCTGTCAAACTCTATCTCACTGACCCAATCCTGATCGTGTCATCCGATGATTGAGTTTTCTACTCTGTTGTGCTGATATATTGAATATACATGATCTAGGGTTCTCAAGTTTTATCAAAAGCTTGGAGTGAGATCACATGCGGTTAGGGGAGGAGCCCTAATGGAGCCCCGCCCCCACCCCCCAATTTTACCCATTGTTAATTAACCAGCAAAAATTTAAATTATAACAATTGGTAAATCTAATAAATGACAGTGCAATTCATCACATCAAATATATTCTTACATGTTATATTTCAAAAATTACAGTTCAAATTAAAAAAATTACAAAAATATAACAAATTGCTCCAAAAAGTTTGGAAAAACAAATCTTTTTGCATTTTGAATGTCTAGTCTAAAAATGTTAGATGAGCTTTCTTCCAACTTACCTTCTCCATCACGACGTGTGTTCGCGCGATGTTGTTGGTTACCTAGTAACAAACGTACGGTGGCCGAGAATCTTCTGTCAACTTCCGTGTGTTCGCGCATCTATGTTGCCTAGTAACGAACGCAATCTGACCGAGATACGTGCTGGCGGCAGGAAACTTCACTTTGTGTGCCTGCGCCTCGTATACAACGTTATATATAAAGCTTGCAGGACAACTTGGTTGGCATTGCCTTTTCAGCGTGAGAAATACACGGTGTGGCGTGTGAGCGTGTGAACTGGTTGAATTGCGTGAGACTTGAGAACCCGGCATGATCTATTTGCAATGATTCTGTGTCTCACAACTCAAGTATTAAGTATAGCTCAAGTAAGATAACATTTCTGATTTGAACTGAAGTGTGTGATACATTTTTTTTTGTCAGCCTGTTGCAACCGTTGATTTAAATGAATGGATTCAAAACTATGAAGGAAATGAGCTTTTCATGTATTAAAATGTATGTAGGTATATTTATTATGTATTGTTAAATTTGTGTATACAAATTAATTTACAATTTTTTTCTTGTTCATGGATTTTTATTGTCTTAGTTCTTATGTTAAACATTTTGAATCTTCTTCGTTACAGTGAGTGTTTGGATGAAATTATGGTTTCTTTTAACAAATTGGAAACAAAAAATATTGTGATTTACACTGCCCTTTAAAAGATTTCTTTTGTTTTTGAAAGAAATGATTGCCTTTATTAAGCAAGGATGCATTGAATTGATCAAAAGCGACATTTATAATGTTACAAAAGATTCTATTTCAAATATATGCAGTTCTTTTGAACTTTCATCAAAGAATCCTGAAATATAAAATGTATCACGGTTTCCCCAAAAATACAGCAGTTTTCAACATTGATAATAATCATACATTTTTCTTGATCATCAAATCATCATATTATAGTGATTTCTGAAGGATCATGTGACACTGAAGACTGGAGTAATGATGCTGAAAATTCAGCTTACAGAAATAAATTACACTTTACTAAATATTCACATAGAAAACAGCTCTTTTAAATTGCAATAATATTTCAGAATATTACTGTATTTTTGATCGAATAAATGCATCAGAAGAAACTCTCGAAAACGTTAAAAAGCCCGTCCTCATCTGATCCCCTGAATCTGTCGTTTCAGCGATGGAGTTTCATGAGAATCTACATGACATGGCGGTGAAAGAAGGACTGAAGGGAAGAAAACTCCACAAATCTGTGGAGAGCTTCACCTGGAACATCACAATCCTGAAGGTATCTCAGCCAGTTTATTCCCCTTTAAGATGATGATTTGCATATATTTATGCATAAGAAGATTTTAACATTCAAATGTGTTTCAAGATGCTGTGGTGTTATCTTGAATGTATAATATTTTCACAACCAATGTGGCAGTTTTGTGGACATTTAATACTGTTTGATAGGAAGTTGCACAAGTAGTAGAAATCAAAAACCGCAACGTTAACTGGAGTATTTCATTTAAGAAATGCAAATCTAGTGTTACGAAAGGCAGCCAAAGAACAGTGTTAAAAGTTGAGGTACAAACATTAGACGTGTTGTTCAGCATAAATGAAATCCTGCAGTATAAAGACAGTTATGGATGCAACCATGAACTGCGCTCTCTATGATGACGAGGAAGTATCAGCAAAGGATTAATTGATTTCTAGCCCTTGCATTAGATTTACTACTAGATATATTTATGGAGATGAGAAATAAAAAGCCGCCCTGTACACTATGATCAGCTGTTCGGCCGAGCTTTCCATGTTGTTACAGAAAGGCCGAAGCTGATCGGTTGGTCTTTGTCACATGACCTTCAGTGCGCTTGCATTCTGAAAAGTTGAGATGTTTTCATTTCGCCGATGCCTCAGTGCGTCTGGTTAAACTACGCAGCGCACACACGTCGCTTCCATTATGAAATAACGAACTTGAGCGCGCAAAAGACACGATATGTAAACGGCCCCTAAATACAGACATTGCGTCTGAAATAAAAGGCAAGAACGGCTATTTATTTGGTTTTACTCTGTTACATGAAAATTAAAATTTGTAATGTCATATTTATGTTTTGAGAGTTTATGTAATTGTTGCATTAGGCTATGAATGAATAATTATTATATGAACTATTTCATGTCTTTTCATTTACAGTAGCATGAACCACGAGTAGTCGAGTACCTCGAGTATTGTTTTGATAAGAAATCGACTAGCAGAAATCAGCAGTCGTGCAACCCCTAATACACATATATATATATATATATATAGACCTTATGCACCAGAGAAACGAGGGCGCTGCCATCTTTAGAATATTGTCTTTGAACTTCCGTTTTTGCGTTCGCTCTGTATATTTCTATGGCATCCCTGTCCAGGAGTAATTAGCTGGTGAAGTTGATTTACTAATTGTAGAGTTAACGTAAGTTATCATGAGCATTGTAATGTTTATCATTGGACATTTTTTAAACGAGCCGTTCATTCGTAACTACGCAAGATCGCTGTGAAAATACAGACCGGAAGTCAAAAGACAACGAGCTCAGCGCTGAAAAGGGGCGTGGCTACATAAGGTCTATAACAATGAGAAACGCGCTAGAACAAAAGCGCTAGAACACTTTTATGCGTTGTGTTGTGTGTGTGCATGAGCTGGAGCAGCGCTAGAACACTTTTATGCGTTGTGTTGTGTGTGTGCATGAGCCGGAGCAGCGCTAGAACACTTTTATGCGTTGTGTTGTGTGTGTGCATGAGCCGGAGCAGCGCTAGAACACTTGTATGCGTTGTGTTGTGTGTGTGCATGAGCTGGAGCAGCGCTAGAACACTTGTATACGTTGTGTTGTGTGTGTGCATGAGCCGGAGCTGCGCTAGAACACTTGTATGTGTTGTGTTGTGTGTGTGCATGAGCTGGAGCAGCGCTAGAACACTTGTATGCGTTGTGTTGTGTGTGTGTGCATGAGCCAGAGCAGCGCTAGAACACTTGTATGCGTTGTGTTGTGTGTGTGCATGAGCCGGAGCAGCGCTAGAACACTTTTATGCGTTGTGTTGTGTGTGTGCATGAGCCGGAGCAGCGCTAGAACACTTTTATGCGTTGTGTTGTGTGTGTGCATGAGCCGGAGCAGCACTAGAACACTTGTATGCGTTGTGTTGTGTGTGTGCATGAGCCGGAGCAGCGCTAGAACACTTGTATGCGTTGTGTTGTGTGTGTGCATGAGCCGGAGCAGCGCTAGAACACTTGTATGCGTTGTGTTGTGTGTGTGCATGAGCCGGAGCAGCGCTAGAACACTTTTATGCGTTGTGTTGTGTGTGTGCATGAGCCGGAGCAGCGCTAGAACACTTTTATGCGTTGTGTTGTGTGTGTGCATGAGCCGGAGCAGCGCTTGAACACTTGTATGCGTTGTGTTGTGTGTGTGCATGAGCCGGAGCAGCGCTAGAACACTTGTATGCGTTGTGTTGTGTGTGTGCATGAGCCGGAGCAGCGCTAGAACACTTGAATGCGTTGTGTTGTGTGTGAGCATGAGCCGGAGCAGCGCTAGAACACTTGTATGCGTTGTGTTGTGTGTGTGCATGAGCCGGAGCAGCGCTAGAACACTTGTATGCGTTGTGTTGTGTGTGTGCATGAGCCGGAGCAGCGCTAGAACACTTGAATGCGTTGTGTTGTGTGTGTGCATGAGCCGGAGCAGCGCTAGAACACTTGTATGCGTTGTGTTGTGTGTGTGCATGAGCCGGAGCAGCGCTAGAACACTTGTATGCGTTGTGTTGTGTGTGTGCATGAGCCGGAGCAGCGCTAGAACACTTGTATGCGTTGTGTTGTGTGTGTGCATGAGCCGGAGCAGCGCTAGAACACTTGTATGCGTTGTGTTGTGTGTGTGCATGAGCCGGAGCAGCGCTAGAACACTTGTATGCGTTGTGTTGTGTGTGTGCATGAGCCGGAGCAGCGCTAGGACACTTTTATGCGTTGTGTTGTGTGTGTGCATGAGCCGGAGCAGCGCTAGAACACTTGTATGCGTTGTGTTGTGTGTGTGCATGAGCCGGAGCAGCGCTAGAACACTTTTATGCGTTGTGTTGTGTGTGTGCATGAGCCGGAGCAGCGCTAGAACACTTGTATGCGTTGTGTTGTGTGTGTGCATGAGCCGGAGCAGCGCTAGAACACTTGAATGCGTTGTGTTGTGTGTGTGCATGAGCCGGAGCAGCGCTAGAACACTTGTATGCGTTGTGTTGTGTGTGTGCATGAGCCGGAGCAGCGCTAGAACACTTGTATGCGTTGTGTTGTGTGTGTGCATGAGCCGGAGCAGCGCTAGAACACTTGTATGCGTTGTGTTGTGTGTGTGCATGAGCCGGAGCAGCGCTAGAACACTTGTATGCGTTGTGTTGTGTGTGTGCATGAGACGGAGCAGCGCTAGAACACTTGAATGCGTTGTGTTGTGTGTGTGCATGAGCCGGAGCAGCGCTAGAACACTTGTATGCGTTGTGTTGTGTGTGTGCATGAGCCGGAGCAGCGCTAGAACACTTGTATGCGTTGTGTTGTGTGTGTGCATGAGCTGGAGCAGCGCTAGAACACTTGTATGCGTTGTGTTGTGTGTGTGCATGAGCCGGAGCAGCGCTAGAACACTTGTATGCGTTGTGTTGTGTGTGTGCATGAGCCGGAGCAGCGCTAGAACACTTGTATGCGTTGTGTTGTGTGTGTGCATGAGCCGGAGCAGCGCTAGAACACTTGCATGCGTTGTGTTGTGTGTGTGCATGAGCTGGAGCAGCGCTAGAACACTTGTATGCGTTGTGTTGTGTGTGTGCATGAGCCGGAGCTGCGCTAGAACACTTGTATGCGTTGTGTTGTGTGTGTGCATGAGCCGGAGCAGCGCTAGAACACTTGTATGCGTTGTGTTGTGTGTGTGCATGAGCCGGAGCAGCGCTAGAACACTTGTATGCGTTGTGTTGTGTTTGTGCATGAGCCGGAGCAGCGCTAGAACACTTGTATGCGTTGTGTTGTGTGTGTGCATGAGCCGGAGCAGCGCTTGAACACTTGTATGCGTTGTGTTGTGTGTGTGCATGAGCTGGAGCAGCGCTTGAACACTTGTATGCGTTGTGTTGTGTGTGTGCATGAGCCGGAGCAGCGCTAGAACACTTGTATGCGTTGTGTTGTGTGTGTGCATGAGCCGGAGCAGCGCTAGAACACTTGTATGCGTTGTGTTGTGTGTGTGCATGAGCCGGAGCAGCGCTAGAACACTTGTATGCGTTGTGTTGTGTGTGTGCATGAGCCGGAGCAGCGCTAGAACACTTGTATGCGTTGTGTTGTGTTTGTGCATGAGCCGGAGCAGCACTAGAACACTTGTATGCGTTGTGTTGTGTGTGTGCATGAGCCGGAGCAGCGCTTGAACACTTGTATGCGTTGTGTTGTGTGTGTGCATGAGCCGGAGCAGCGCTAGAACACTTGTATGCGTTGTGTTGTGTGTGTGCATGAGCCGGAGCAGCGCTAGAACACTTGTATGCGTTGTGTTGTGTGTGTGCATGAGCCGGAGCAGCGCTAGAACACTTTTATGCGTTGTGTTGTGTGTGTGCATGAGCCGGAGCAGCGCTAGAACACTTGTATGCGTTGTGTTGTGTGTGTGCATGAGCCGGAGCAGCGCTAGAACACTTGTATGCGTTGTGTTGTGTGTGTGCATGAGCCGGAGCAGCGCTAGAACACTTGAATGCGTTGTGTTGTGTGTGTGCATGAGCCGGAGCAGCGCTAGAACACTTGTATGCGTTGTGTTGTGTGTGTGCATGAGCCGGAGCAGCGCTAGAACACTTGAATGCGTTGTGTTGTGTGTGTGCATGAGCCGGAGCAGCGCTAGAACACTTGAATGCGTTGTGTTGTGTGTGTGTGCATGAGCCGGAGCAGCGCTAGAACACTTGTATGCGTTGTGTTGTGTGTGTGTGCATGAGCCGGAGCAGCGCTAGAACACTTGTATGCGTTGTGTTGTGTGTGTGCATGAGCTGGAGCAGCGCTAGAACACTTGTATGCGTTGTGTTGTGTGTGTGCATGAGCCGGAGCAGCGCTAGAACACTTGAATGCGTTGTGTTGTGTGTGTGCATGAGCCGGAGCAGCGCTAGAACACTTGTATGCGTTGTGTTGTGTGTGTGCATGAGCCGGAGCAGCGCTAGAACACTTGTATACGTTGTGTTGTGTGTGTGCATGAGCCGGAGCAGCGCTAGAACACTTGTATGCGTTGTGTTGTGTGTGTGCATGAGCCGGAGCAGCGCTAGAACACTTGAATGCGTTGTGTTGTGTGTGTGCATGAGCCGGAGCAGCGCTAGAACACTTGAATGCGTTGTGTTGTGTGTGTGTGCATGAGCCGGAGCAGCGCTAGAACACTTGTATGCGTTGTGTTGTGTGTGTGTGCATGAGCCGGAGCAGCGCTAGAACACTTGTATGCGTTGTGTTGTGTGTGTGCATGAGCTGGAGCAGCGCTAGAACACTTGTATGCGTTGTGTTGTGTGTGTGCATGAGCCGGAGCAGCGCTAGAACACTTGAATGCGTTGTGTTGTGTGTGTGCATGAGCCGGAGCAGCGCTAGAACACTTGTATGCGTTGTGTTGTGTGTGTGCATGAGCCGGAGCAGCGCTAGAACACTTGTATGCGTTGTGTTGTGTGTGTGCATGAGCCGGAGCAGCGCTAGAACACTTGTATGCGTTGTGTTGTGTGTGTGCATGAGCCGGAGCAGCGCTAGAACACTTGTATACGTTGTGTTGTGTGTGTGCATGAGCCGGAGCAGCGCTAGAACACTTGTATGCGTTGTGTTGTGTGTGTGCATGAGCCGGAGCAGCGCTAGAACACTTGTATGCGTTGTGTTGTGTGTGTGTGCATGAGCCGGAGCAGCGCTAGAACACTTGTATGCGTTGTGTTGTGTGTGTGCATGAGCCGGAGCAGCGCTAGAACACTTGAATGCGTTGTGTTGTGTGTGTGCATGAGCCGGAGCAGCGCTAGAACACTTGTATGCGTTGTGTTGTGTGTGTGCATGAGCCGGAGCAGCGCTAGAACACTTGTATGCGTTGTGTTGTGTGTGTGCATGAGCCGGAGCAGCGCTAGAACACTTGTATGCGTTGTGTTGTGTGTGTGCATGAGCCGGAGCAGCGCTAGAACACTTGTATGCGTTGTGTTGTGTGTGTGCATGAGCCGGAGCAGCGCTAGAACACTTGTATGCGTTGTGTTGTGTGTGTGCATGAGCCGGAGCAGCGCTAGAACACTTGTATGCGTTGTGTTGTGTGTGTGCATGAGCCGGAGCAGCGCTAGAACACTTGTATGCGTTGTGTTGTGTGTGTGCATGAGCCGGAGCAGCGCTAGAACACTTGTATGCGTTGTGTTGTGTGTGTGCATGAGCCGGAGCAGCGCTAGAACACTTGTATGCGTTGTGTTGTGTGTGTGCATGAGCCGGAGCAGCGCTAGAACACTTGTATGCGTTGTGTTGTGTGTGTGTGCATGAGCCGGAGCAGCGCTAGAACACTTGTATGCGTTGTGTTGTGTGTGTGTGTGTGTGTGTATGAGCCGGAGCAGCGCTAGAACACTTGTATGCGTTGTGTGTGAACTCTCCCTTGTCTCTGCTAATGTTCTCAGGGTCAGGCCGATCTGTTGAAACACGCCCGGGCGGAAGTGCTTGAAAACCTGAAACAGATCCACTACGCCGCTCTCACCTGTAACCTGTCCAAAGGAGGAGCGGGACCCTCGTCGGGCTCTCAGTCCAGGGGCCGTCCCAGTCTGGAGGCCATCCCAGAGAAAGCAGTCGTGGAGGAGGACTTCACAGACCAGGAGAACTGAGGAGAACCGGAGCGTCAGATCCCAAGAATCCAAGCACCAAACACATCTGGAAAGATCTCAGGACGACTCGGAAGGCCTCGTCTTCTTCATATTCCCGTGTCCGGGGATCAGGTGGGTGTCGACGAGGCCGAGTGTTTCTCAACGGCCTTCTTACAAGCACAAACTTTAAGAGGAATCAGAACTGGAGCCATGAATGTAACGAGAGGTCGTGAGGAAAGAAGAGAGCTGTTTACAATAAAGAACTACTTTGTGTTCTGTCTGCCAGAATAGTATGTGTGTGTATATACAGTATAAATATATATAAATATATATATATGGAGATCTGTTACCTTTTTTGCTATGTGAACTTTTAATGGATCAGATTATTTTGTTAAAAGAAATGGATGTTTTAAAGAGCTCATATTTTATTTGCTTGCACAGAACACGATGTTATGAGACGGGGCCCGGCCCTTTATGGGCTTTTTTTAAATTATTTGTATAAATGCAGGAGGGATTTGAGGATGTATCTAGTTTTAGATATTACCAGCAGCTACTGTACAAGTGAATAGGTGAGTATCTGGGACGATTCTTGCGTCTCTTTGGCCACAAACACACTGCAGTTTAAATCAACGACATTTAGTCATTTAGTGGATGCTTTTATTCAAAGCAACTTACTAATGAACACTTTTTTTGATTGCCATTCAGTGTGTTTAAAACAAAAAACATGAATCCCAATGTTCACAACCTTTTTGACTCCAAAGTCCAATATTGTCCACAAGAATATTGAAAACTTTTATTAATCGCCTGTATTTGCTCAGTGTGTTCGTGGCCTTTGAGAGCGGACTGAATATTGTATGTCAAGTGTTGAGACGTAAAGCTTTAAGCATTTCTGGAAACAAAGTAGTCCACGTGTGTTTGGAGACTGTTCAGATATGATTCTGCCTTGTTGCTGAAGTTTTGCCTTTTTTTAACCCAACAAGTCGCTTCTAGTTTGTAAGTGTTTGTCTCTGGCTCATTCCATTGCTCTTCTCATTGTGCCAATCTACCGTTGAACCACTTCCATTGGATTTACACATTGTGACCAGAGATTAAACTGGACATGAAAAAAACTAATTTGTTTATACATTTCAGTGCTGTTATTGTGTATTTATAATTATAGTTAACCAATTTAAGGAGTGGGTGATAGTTCCAAAGAGAATATCAGTTTTGTTTAACTCTGTTAAGAACAAGTGCTCTGAAATAAACCGTGATAATTACATTCTGTAACTCGTTATAGTTTCTAATTGCACTCATTCCAGCTGAAAATGTCACAAAGCCACAAAAACAACAAATAAAGGCTTAATTTTTTTTTAAACTATTATTTTTTTTAAATTTTGACACAAACACACACACACATATATATATATATATATATATATATATACATATATACATATATACACACACACACACACCACTCAAAAGTTTGGGGCCTAATATTTTTTAACAAAGTCTCATGTTTGCCAAGGCTGCATTTGTTTAATAAAAAAATACAGTAAAAAAAGGAATATTGTGAAATATTACAATATAAAACAGCTGTTTTCTATGTGAATATATAGTAAAGCGTAATTTATTCCTATGATCAAAGCTGAATTTTCAGCATCATTACTCCAGTCTTCAGTGTCACATGATCCTTCAGAAATCACTATAATATGATGATTTGTTGCTCAAGAAACATTTATGATTATTATCATCATAATATTGAAAGCGGTTTGTGCTGCTTCATATGTTTGTTTTTGTGTTTGTAATATTTCTTCATTATATTTTTTTAGGAATCGTTTTGTAACAATCTAAAAGTCTTTTCTGTCTCTTCTGATCTTTAAAAGAATCTCACTGACACAAACGTTTGAAGGGTAATATATATACCTGAGTATTTGCTGAGAGGTTTTATGAGATTCCAGTTATATTGGATTTACAGTTATTCTATTAAACTCTAGACTTCATTAGATGAAGTGCATAAGAATGCGTCCAGGTAAGCCCAACAAAGAGTCACTGAAAGCAGCGTCTGTCGTGTATGTGAAAGGTCATTAAATCACGTGTCTCTGGCGCTCGCTGGACTCTAAAGTACACAGTAATGACACCCGAAAGAGATGATATACAAGCTCTACCTCTGTTTACCTTCCAGCCATTAGATGAATCACACTTGGCTCTTGCTCATGAGCTTGCGTAACAGCAATGGAAATAATAATTGCGACGAGAGTCTCTAGTGTTATTACCCAATAGATCTCTCTCAGACGGGTGCGTTTGAACACGACCCATCCTGGGAGATCTATAGCAACCCTGGAGAGCCAGCACAGATTTTTCACTCAATGACATGATGCTCTCGGACTGAAGGCATTACTATTGATTACATTACAATTTGTGGAAAGCGATGGAAAAACCCCAGGGACATCAGGGACTGTTGTTGGGGACACCTGGGAAGGTTTGACACTGACATGCTCCACTGAATTCATTTGAATTCAAATCCTTCATCAAAACATATTGGCTGCCTCCCACCTGACCAAAGTCTTACCAATATTAAATCCAGCTTTTAATATTGTTTATATGTCTATGTGGTGTTTTTAATATGCTTTCCATGTGTAATTTCATAAGTCGACAGCATTGCTGAGTATTTTCTCCTTAAAACTGCAGTGAACCAAAGACAGTCTCAAAAACACGGTTTGAAATCGCTGGTGTTTCTGACGTCACAAACTACCTTGTAACCAATCAGATCAACGTGTGATCGTCAACGAGTGGATCTCTGAGTGAGTGAGTGAGTGAGTGAGTGGAGGCGGGGCTCATTTGCATATTCATAGAACCACGCATACTAAATGAGGCAAGGGTGTCGAGTTACATTCATGCTATTTTAAGGAAAAAATGTTTAAATATGTCATTTTGGTGATCAAAGGTGAATTTTAAGGGATACAATTATTGACTACAATGCTTCAATACCTTAGGACTTTAATGCTTCTTTGTTTTTTTATTGCAAATTATATTATCAGCATTAAAAAAACAAGTAAAAACTTGACAAATGTAGAAGAATTTCTTAGCATTCCCAGCACAAACTGATCTCAGATGATCCAAAAAGAGCATCAAAACAGCCACGTGATCAATGTTGCTCATTTATCTGGAACAGTTGGTTCAAGCGTTCATGACCTCAAGGCTAGATTATTGTAATGCTCTTATGGGTGGTTGCCCTGCACGCTTAATAAACAAACTACAGCTGGTCTAAAACGCAGCCGCTAGAGTTCTTACCAGAACCAGGAAGTATGACCATATTAGCCCGGTTCTGGCAGCCCTGCATTGGCTCCCTATTTAACATTGTATACATTTTAAAATCTTGCGTAGCATTATAGTCCCTCACGTCTATTGCAATCTCAAAATTCTGGCCAGTTGATAATAACTAGTATAACAAATAACCAACTCTGGAATAATCTTCTAAGCGTTGTTCGGGAAGCAGACACACTCTGTCAGTTTAAATCTAGACTAAAAACACGTCTCTTTAACCTGGCATTCATTTAACACATCACATTTCTATAATTTAAATCCGTTTAAGGGTTTTTAGGCTGCATAAATTAGGTCAACCAGAACCAGGAACACTTCCCAGTCCATAAATGTCATGGAAACATCTGCTGTATGTCACTCTAATGTACGCTATTTTTAACGTTGCAATTATTTTCTTAATCAGTACTTTGGACTTAATGCTTTTTCTTTGTTATACCAATTCTGCACTCAAAACATTTTTACTCTTTGGCTATAGGAGTCAGTTATGGACAGTGGGTCTAAATGATGGAAAAATGAGGAAAATCAATTAATTTGAACATGTCTAAGTTTAGTTGAGTTTATTCATTTCAGTTTTGTTCATCTTATATGTCTCCATCATGTGGAACCACTGGCCATCATTGAATCCAGTTCAACCAAAGAGCTAAATATAGTTGTTCTTCACGCATCCTTTACATCCATGACATTCCCATAGTAATTGCTTTTTTATTAAAGCAACTGGTATTCTTGTTAGTAGATCAAAACCCTTGAAAAACACCAACATAACAGAATCTCTTTACAACTTTCAGCCTTTTCTCATCTTGCTAAAAATTAATAAAATAATGCTTTATTTAAACATTTTTCTATCCAGCCCGTGCAAAACGTACGATGGGAAATGGAAATCCTGTTTTCTATATTTGATCAAGCTACTTGACTGAAACATGTTCTTTCAACATGAAAAGTAGATGTTTCAATCTAGCTCATTTAAATTCTCAATTTTGCATTTATTTAGTCTGAGAATGGATGAATTTACCAGAATTAAGAAAAGTTTTCTTTATACTCAACTCAAACAGAACCTCCTGAAGTTTGGATTTTTTCCTTTAGAAAGTTATACTTGGATATTTCCAGATGGAATTTTGTCTACATATAACAATCCCGAAGCAAGTTATAGCCATTTTTTCAGTCCCTCCAGAAAAACGCGATTATGCGATCGCATGATTTAGTGCATAATCAGCCAAAGTCTGCATATTTATGCGGGGGCTGCATTTTTTTCAAATACGCTGCACTTTCGCCGCATAAATTGCCGATTTCTGCATGATTTCATAATCCCTGTATTTTCGTTGCAAAAAAGTCACATATATCTTAGCAGAGTTGAAAAATGTTGCGTTTGCTTCACACACGAGCAGCCGTTTCCCCTGTTGCCATGGTAACGTAATGAAGTGACGCAATTACGCGACGTGAACATCATCGAAAAGCTGTAAAACAGGAGCACACTTTATTTTTTTTATAATTTATTTATTCATTTTTACAGAAGTTGTAGCATATTCCTTTTGTAAAGCTACAGAACTTGTTTGACTCAATGTTTTGTAAGTTTGATGTTTTTATTTAAGTCTGAAATAAAACAAGATGAGAACTGAAATATTCCAGCACTTTCTGTGATGTGTTACGCTTGCTTATCATAGGAAGTAATAAGAAATTACTATTTACATTAAGGTAGTAGCCTAGCGAGAACAGGGTGTTGGGGAATCACCTTTTTTCCCTCTTTTTCATCAAACCGCAGTTTTTGCAAGTTCCCGCAATTTTTGCAAGTTCCCGCAATTTCATCGCATAAAATTGCATAAATATACCGCATATTCCATTGCTTTTAAGAAAACGTGCCGCATAATCAAGGATTATTGCCCGCAACAATCACAAAACAACCCTGCGTTTTTCCGGAAGGACTGCTTTTTACAACATTATGGTGATTTTCAGTGAAAACTGGTGTTTTTTATTTACTGACAATGTAGATGTGTCCAAAAACATTCAGGAAGTAAAGTAAATAGAAACATTGTTATATTTTAATAATAATAATAATAGAACACTGAAGCAAAAGTGACTTTAATTTATATTTTCAAAATGAATTATTTAAAAGTGAACAGCATTGATGCATAATTATTTTGAGTGTTAACAAGTTTTAAACCATTTTGTTTCTAAACCAAATGTATCTTGTGTGAAGAACAGAAAATTCAAATCATCATTCAATAAAAAGTCATAGTCAAAGATTGAAGCTAGATTTCCAACTCTCTCCAAGTTCATACTTGTGGACTATGTACTTCAAATAATGTGCAATTCTACATTTAACATTTACAACACCAAGAAAATCAAAGACAATCCAGAGTTTTCCAATGGTGATGATGATACATCGGATGATTCCCTGAAGGCAGCAGAAGCCACAACACGCACACTGACAGTAAATCACTGCTGTCATGCCTTCAAGCTCCACAACCATCACACTTAGGTTTGTAGTTTAAACAAACTAAAGCTAAAAGTAAAAGAACATGCACTCAAAAAATAAGCTGTTGAACCAACTTAATTAAATTAAGGAAAACTTTTCCACGAAATTGAATTACAGTTATCCAACAAAATCTAATTAGTTTGAAATGATTTGTTGTAATCTTGCTGTATGAACTTAAATTAATTTAGTCAAGACTACTAATATAATTGTGTCAAGATAAACTTTGGTCAAGTTAACTAGATTTAATTTTTTTCCTGCCTAAAATCGCAAAATTCAAAAACATTACAGAAAGTCCTCTAAGTTTCTAACATAACTGAACATTGAATACTGATCTTTCCATTTACTGAAAAACACATAAAATAACACTTTAATCCCTAAATTTACCCTCCTAATGCAGTCCCTTGCAAAGCATGCTGGGAACTACAGATCCACTGCCCAGTTAGTTGTCAACAAAAATGATTCATGTAGTTTTCACACAAATGAACTACGTAAACTTCAGTTTTAAATATATTAGGTTGATTGAACACAATTAAATTAAGTTGTGACAATATATTAACAATCGTGTTACCTTTGCTTATTTTAATTAATTAAATTTAACAAGAGGCAAAATGATTTTTTTTAGTGTGCTTGTGTTACCTCACAGAGATGTCTTTCTAGACAAGTTTACATAGTTGATGCCTACCACAGGGTCAAGATCTGCACTGGATCATGTCTCTGAGGGAACAGGACATCTAGCAGAACAAGATATACAAACACAGATGAGAACATCAGCCCAAGTCCAGGCCGAATACTTTAAGTGTTTTGTTACAAAGAGTCAAGGTGTTGGCGCAAAAAGCACTTGTTCTTCAAAATCAAATGAAACAAGAGCAGTCTTTGTTGTTCTGTTGTTATATTGCTCTCTCTGGACAGCTGCAACAAAAGCATAAGAAACAATACAGCTCAAATGAGGACGTCTAAAGAGACGCGTTCACTCACATGGCAATTTTCTGCAAACCAATCAATCTTTTCCCGGCAAACAGCAGAGTTCACGAGTTCTCTTGCACAACCGATACAATATCATTTTCATGGCAGGTTTCATTCCTGACTCCGTCACTGATCTCCATTTCACTGCGGCTTTGATCCACGTTTCAGAAGATGAAATGAGTTCTCCGTTGTTTTACCTTTTTTCTCAGAGAAATAAACAACTGAGTCAATTATTTACATACATCATCTCTTTTATGACGGTTTTAACTGTCCTTGCATGCTTTTATTTCGTGATTATTTTAATTCCTTTCTGTGTAAAGCACTTTGAATTACCATAGCGCATGCAATGTGCTATATAAATAAACTTGCCTTGCAGTAAAACTATAGAGTTCAATTAAAATGAATGTGGATAGCATGCGATCTTGCTAAGTAGGCTATTCAGTATTCAGCGTGCTTACTGTGACTGCAGATATAGACCAAAGCTCTGGTTCCAGAAGAAACACTCCATTCATTTTCTCCACAGGGAAATTGATTTTTAACAGTAACTTATAAACCTTTAATGTCAGCCCTACTGTGAGGGACGAGGTTGTTAATCGATGATATTTGCTTTTGCTGAAGCCGTCAGCCCACATTATTTCAGCTTATTTTTAAAAATAAACTTGTTTAACAGCGAAATTTGTGGTGAAAAACTGCATTACCCATGATGCTGTACAAAAAATGCCAACAATTTAAGTCGAAAAAACACAATCAATCTCTCTAAGCTCTCAAAATACTGAAATGTTTGTGTGTATAAATGTTTTAATCCCTATGGGAGAAATTAATGGAAAAAAATACTGGTAACACTTTACAATAAGGTTCATTAGTCAATGTATTAACTAACAATGAGCAATACATTTTTTACTATATTAGTTAATATTTGTTAATGTTAGTTAATAAAAATACAGCTGTTCATTGTTTGTTCACAATGCATTAAGTAATGTTAACAAAAACAACCTTTGATTTGAATAACCTATTAAATTAATATTAACTAAGATTAATAAATGCTGAAGAAGTATTGCTCATTCTTAGTTCATGTTAACTAAGGTAGTTAACTAATATTAACTAATGAACCTTATTGTAAAGTGTTACTAAAATACTTATGCACATATGGAAGAATATTATTGCACGCTGTAACTACAAAGTTACTTTGGTTTGAATTTTTCTTTGTGCCAAAGTAGCAAACGTAATAAATAGACGGTCATGAGACACGCGGAAGCAACGAGATTTAACATCAAAGATGAACAACAGCAAACAATATTTAAATGTTTAAAGTTGAGCGAGCCTTGGGATGGATCAATGTCGGTTTCTCACACAAAGCAAACGTTTGGCCTTGGAAACCCTTCATTTTAAATACATTTTTATGACTGTAGCATACTTTTGTCTGGTTTTGTGTTTCATATTTAAAAAAGTGGATGCGTTGAGACCAGACACCTGTTTGTTTGTGACATTCAGTATAAAGCATATTTGATTAAGCTTGTTATTTAAAATGTTTTGCAGGATGGAGGCGGTCGGATTAAACGCTCAAAAAGCTATAGCCAGTGTAATGTAACTAAAATTATTGTGGCTGCTCGAATTAAAATCATACTCCAACATATCATGTCTTGATGACAAATTTATCAGCTTTTGGCTAATTTAATGAAAGTAAAAATCATTAGCGCATTCTGATGACAAAGGATTGTGACTGAAAGCAATTGGACTTATCGTCGCTTTGGTAAACATGATTTTGGCACAATAAAGCTCTTAAAGGTGCAGTGTGTGATTTTTAGCGGCATCTAGTGGTGAGGTTACGAATTGCAACCAACAAAAGTTACGGTGGCCAACAGGAAAAGTCATCGTCTGAGACAGCAGAGAGTAGGTGTTCAGCAATGAGGTTTCTTTATAAGGAAAAATTAAGAAATTATGTTTACTTAATTATTCAGTAAAACTGTTATTGTGAATATTATTGTTACTTGTTCATCATTGTGTCAGTGTTTTATTCGCTGAACTAAGCTTGCTTCCTTGCACGAAGAGCAACATAGTAACGAAACGCGTTTGTCCGTTTAGGGCCACCGTAGAAACATGACGACACAATATGTCGACCTCCATAGAAGGGGGCGCCCGCGGTTATGGAGATATAAATGTCTCATTCTAAGGAAATAAGAACATAACGGTTCATTATGCAAGGTCTTTATACACCACTGAAAACATAGTTATGGATCTTATATTGCATTTCTGTCAATAGATCCTCAGAAATATTACACATTGCACCTTTAACTTGTACATGTACATATTATCTTGGGAGTGAAAATGGTTTGCGCTCTCTGACATAAAGAAATCTTGGCAAATCTAAACAGAGTTTGAGTCATTGTTGAAATGTCCTATTTAAACTCTACAGTTTAAATCTTTTTCACAGGAGAAAATAAAAACGGTGATGGTGACATGTCATTTGAAAGCCGCTCTGGTTGAAGTGAGCGACAGCTAAAGGGCTCTTTCTCTTTTCACGGGTTGAGCACTTCATGCTCGGCTGGCTTCTTAACTAACCCCTCGGAGTCACTCGTAACGGGTTGTGTTGTTGTGGCACCTTCTGCACTTCAGACGCAGATTGTGTCCCTGCTGGGATCATGACCGGGACATGGACCTTGAGGCTGGACAAAAACAGCCAGCAAATAGCACATACGAGCTCTTACATGGCTAATGGTGGCCTATTTCTGCGCTGTTAAATCCTCTCTTCTCACATAAAGGCCCCTGAGAATACAGATGCTTTCTCCTGAGAAGATCGAGATAAAGTTAAAAGACTCTGTAAGTGACAGTTTATCACAAACAGCTTTCAGTCTAACAGAGACATTGTTGATTCTAGTGTCTTGTTAAAGGAATAGTTCAGCCCAAGAGGAACATTCTGTCATTGTTTACTCACCGACATTCTGTTCATGACGTTTATTTTTTTATATTTGTGAAGAGATTTCATGAATCAAAAAAATCTCCTAGAGTTCCAAAGATAAAAAAAAAAAACACACCACGCAACCAAATACAAAAACACACTGCCAATACTGACAACGCAACCAAATACAGAAACACACTGCCAATACTCACAACGCAACCAAATACAGAAACACACTGCCAATACTGACAACGCAACCAAATACAGAAACACACTGCCAATACTCACAACGCAACCAAATACAGAAACACACTGCAAATACTCACAATACAAGCAAATACAGAAACACACTGCCAATACTCACAACGCAACCAAATACAGAAACACACAACAAATACTCACAACGCAACCAAATACAGAAACACACTGCCAATACTCACAAAGCAACCAAATACAGAAACACACTGCAAATACTCACAACGCAACCAAATACAGAAACACACAGCAAATACTCACAACGCAACCAAATACAGAAACACACAGCAAATACTCACAACGCAACCAAATACAGAAACACACAGCAAATACTCACAATGCAACCAAATACAGAAACACACTGCCAATACTCACAATGCAACCAAATACAGAAACACACTGCAAATACTCACAACGCAACCAAATACAGAAACACACAGCAAATACTCACAACGCAACCAAATACAGAAACACACAGCAAATACTCACAACGCAACCAAATACAGAAACACACAGCAAATACTCACAATACAAGCAAATACAGAAACACACTGCAAATACTCACAACGCAACCAAATACAGAAACACACTGCAAATACTCACAACGCAACCAAATACAGAAACACACAGCAAATACTCACAACGCAACCAAATACAGAAACACACAGCAAATACTCACAACGCAACCAAATACAGAAACACACAGCAAATACTCACAACGCAACCAAATACAGAAACACACAGCAAATACTCACAATACAAGCAAATACAGAAACACACTGCCAATACTCACAACGCAACCAAATACAGAAACACACAGCAAATACTCACAATACAAGCAAATACAGAAACACACTGCAAATACTCACAATACAAGCAAATACAGAAACACACTGCAAATACTCACAATGCAACCAAATACAGAAACACACAGCAAATACTCACAACGCAACCAAATACAGAAACACACTGCCAATACTCACAATACAAGCAAATACAGAAACACACTGCAAATACTCACAATACAACCAAATACAGAAACACACTGCCAATACTCACAACGCAACCAAACACAGAAACACACAGCAAATACTCACAATACAAGCAAATACAGAAACACACAGCAAATACTCACAACGCAACCAAATACAGAAACACGCTGAAAATACTCACAACGCAACCAAATACAGAAACACAGCAAATACAACACAATAAAATACAGGAACACACTGCAAAAACTCACAACGCAACCAAATACAGAAACACGCTGAAAATACTCACAACGCAACCAAATACAGAAACACTGCAAATACAACACAACCAAATACAGAAACACACTGCAAAAAATCACAATACATGCAAATACAGAAACACACTGAAAATACTCACAACGCAACCAAATACAGAAACACTGCAAATACAACACAACCAAATACAGAAACACACTGCAAAAACTCACAATACAAGCAAATACAGAAACGCACTGCAAATAATCACAATGCAACCAAATACAGAAACACGCTGCAAATACTCACAACACCGAAACACGCTGCAAATATTCACAACACAGAAACACACTGCAAATACTCACAATGCAACCAAATACAGAAACACACTGCAAATACTTACAATGCAATCAAATACAGAAACACACGGCAAATAATCACAACACAACCAAATACAGAAACACGCTGCAAATACTCACAACACCGAAACACGCTGCAAATATTCACAACACCGAAACACACTGCAAATACTCACAATGCAACCAAATACAGAAACACGCTGCAAATACTCACAACACCGAAACACGCGGCAAATATTCACAACACCGAAACACACTGCAAATATTCACAACACAGAAACACACTGCAAATACTCACAACACCGAAACACGCTGCAAATATTCACAACACCGAAACACACTGCAAATACTCACAATGCAACCAAATACAGAAACACGCTGCAAATACTCACAACACCGAAACACGCGGCAAATATTCACAACACCGAAACACACTGCAAATATTCACAACACAGAAACACACTGCAAATACTCACAATGCAACCAAATACAGAAACACACTGCAAATACTCACAATGCAACCAAATACAGAAACACGCTGCAAATACTCACAACACAGAAACACGCTGCAAATATTCACAACACCGAAACACGCTGCAAATATTCACAACACAGAAATACACTGCAAATACTCACAATGCAACCAAAGACAGAAACACACTGCAAATACTCACAATACAGAAACACACTGCAAATACTTACAATGCAATCAAATACCGAAACACACTGCAAATAATCACAACACAACCAAATACAGAAACACACTGCAAATAATCACAACACAACCAAATACAGAAACACACTGCAAATACTCACAATGCAACCAAATAAAGAAAAACACAGCAAATACTCACAATGCAACCAAATACCAAAACACACTGCAAATACTCACAATACAGAAACACACTGCAAATAATCACAACACAACAAAATACAGAAACACACTGCAAATACTCACAGAAAACCAAATACAGAAACATGCTGCAAAAACTCACAATGTAACCAAATTCAAAAACGCGCAGCAAATGCTCAAACAAAACCAAATACAGAAACACAATTTAAATACTCACAACACAACCAAATACAGAAACACACTGCAAATACTCACAACACAACCAAAAAAAGAAATATGCTGCAAATACTCACAATGTAACCAAATACAGAAACACACTGCAAATACTCACAACACAACCAAATATAGAAACACACTGCCAATACTCACAACGCAACCAAATACAGAAACACACAGCAAATACTCACAACACAACCAAATACAGAAACACGCAGCAAATGTTCACACAAAACCAAATACAGAAACACACTGCAAATACTCACAACACAACCAAATACAGAAACACACTGCAAATAATCACAACACAACCAAATACAGAAACACACTGCCAATACTCACAACACAACCAAATACAGAAACACACTGCAAATACTCACAACACAACCAAATACAGAAACACACTGCAAATACTCAAAAGCGCAATCAAATACAGAAACACACTGCAAATACTCACAACGTAATCAAATACAGAAACATGCTTCAAATACTCACGACACAACCAAATACAGAAACACACTGCAAATAATCACAACACAACCAAATACAGAAACACACTGCAAATACTCACAACGTAAACAAATACAGAAACACACTGCAAATACTTACAATGCAATCAAATACAGAAACACACTGCAAATAATCACAACACAACCAAATAGAGAAACACACTGCAAATACTCACAAGCGCAATCAAATACAGACACATGCTTCAAATACTCACAACAAAATCAAATACAGAAACACTATGCAATTACTCACAACTAACAAAATATAAAATACAGCGTTTTTCTATATTTGGTTGCGTTGTGAGTATTTGCAGTGCATTTCCATTTTTGGTTGTGTTGTTTTTTTGAGTTTTTTTGTATTTGTATGCGTTTTCTTCAGTTTCAGCACGTTGAGCTCTCTCTGCCATCGTACATATGGGTTTGGAACAACAATGGTTTTGGATTGAAGAGGGAAACTTCCAGCAGAAGAAACTGGGACATGAAAGCTCTTAATTCTGGGTTTGTTTGAAGGATATCATGGGATATGGATGGGTACCGATGACATGCAGTTTCTGAATTAAACGTACTGTAAACCCAGATGCTGTGATATATTTTCCCCCTAATCACGAGGAAGTGTTTATGGAAAAGCATACCTTCAACATTAAAACATCACCTGACACCAAATTCACTGTCCCGCGCCGATGAGCCAAACTAAATTTATGGGGCAGTCGGAGTGCTTTGAGTTTAAACTCTGTGCTTTGCACTATTACCTTTATTAAAGAACTCGAAGTAAAACAAATGTGAAAGAACAACTTTATCTGATGTAAGAAAATGACCTGTTTTTCCAAGTCAAAAATTAGATTAAAATAAGAGCAAACTGAAACTTTCGCTTCCCAAAGATAAAAAGACCACCAGAAGTCTTGTTTCGATTCGTCAAGATTCCAGTTTGTAAATGAGTCAAAATGAGATCTCACGATGAACTCAAACAATTCTCCCCAAATGATCGGAGCTGTTATCCACATTCATTTTACATATAATGTATAACAACTATTGACTTATTAACTGTTATTTAAATTCAATTCTAAAGATTTTTAAGAGAAACATTTGAGATGACATCTACTTTAATCGCAATTATGTCTCTGATATATGAAAGTGCACAACTCTTTTCCCCACAGTCTTACATTTTCCCACATAAAAAAATACAAACTGATATTTATTTCATTTCTCAATTGTTTCTCCTATAAAGCAATTCCATTAAATGGACGTTTGTTTAAAAACCTTTTTTTTTTCAGAGGAAACAAAACGCAGTGATCTCACGTGTCTTCTCTAGAGTTTCAGTAAATATCTCAACAACTTCACACACCAAAGTCTGCCATCAAGTCAAGATGTTTCACTAAATAGTTTCTCATCAAATTATCGGGAATCATATAAGCTATGCAATCCACATTCATTTTATAGATTGAAATTCTTTCTGCATGTCAACAATTGTGTCATTTGTGTCTATGTAATCAGAAACATCAGATACATATTTAAATGAGAGCTCCATTTTTGCTCCTGAATTGTGAAAGATCAAGATCTCTCGACCAAGAACAAACAAAAGCAGGTTATATTTTTCTGCTGGTTTAATTATTACTCTTTTGAGTGATTTGGATTTGGCTCTGCTGTTTTCCCAAAGGTTGGGTGGAGGGTTGAGGTTTCTTAAGGTCACCCATTAACAACAAAAAGTCACAAGACCTTAAGCAAACTAACAGCATTTCTCATTCACTAACACAATGACTGCTTGTTCTGGTCAATCAACAGTGTGGCCTTTTCTTCCATGAGGAACTTCAGTCCGAGCGCATGTGCGTGTTTGTGCCGCTCACCGGTAATGATGTGAAATCCCAAACAACAATAGAAACGTTTGACCCAAAAGGACACAGTGTTTAGTACATTTACAGAGCAGGACTACATAATTACTCATTTAATTTGCCTCTCAAGATGCTCAGCTATTGTGCCTTCTGAATGCTAAACCACGCTGGAGGGGCTCGTGTCTGAGAAAGTGTGTTTAATGCAGGCCACGCCATTAATTCTGCACTTCTCTCACTCTATTAGAATATCCATTGAGCATTGAAGCTACCAGTGTCTCATTGAGGCTATAGGTCTATTGTATTTAACACTGATGAAAATGAGGATGTGAGGGATAGACTTACAGGCACGCACTGTATAATGGTCCGAGATCACGTAATAACTCACAAAAATTTTAGTCTACAAATAGTCGGACAATCGGTATGTTGTTAAAGGTGCAATGTGTAATATTTCTGAGGATCTATTGACAGAAATGCAACATAAGATCCATAACTATGTTTTCAGTAGTGTATAAAGACCTTGCATAATGAACCGTTATGTTTTTATTACCTTAGAATGAGACATTTATATCTCCATAACCGCGGGTGCCCCCTTCTATGGAGGTCAACATATTGTGTCGTCATGTTTCTAGCGTAGCCGACAGCGAACACACAGCAGCGCTAGAGGGAACACACAGCAGCGCTAGAGGGAACACACAGCAGCGCTACAGCGAACACACAGCAGCGCTACAGCGAACACACAGCAGCGCTAGAGGGAACACACAGCAGCGCTACAGCGAACACACAGCAGCGCTACAGCGAACACACAGCAGCGCTACAGCGAACACACAGCAGCGCTACAGCGAACACACAGCAGCGCTACAGCGAACACACAGCAGCGCTACAGCGAACACACAGCAGCGCTACAGCGAACACACAGCAGCGCTACAGCGAACACACAGCAGCGCTAGAGGGAACACACAGCAGCGCTAGAGGGAACACACAGCAGCGCTACAGCGAACACACAGCAGCGCTACAGCGAACACACAGCAGCGCTACAGCGAACACACAGCAGCGCTACAGCGAACACACAGCAGCGCTACAGCGAACAAACAGCTGCGCTACAGCGAACACACAGCAGCGCTACAGCGAACACACAGCAGCGCTACAGCGAACCCACAGCAGCGCTACAGCGAACCCACAGCAGCGCTACAGCGAACACACGGCAGCGCTACAGCGAACACACGGCAGCGCTACAGCGAACACACGGCAGCGCTACAGCGAACACACAGCAGCGCTAGAGGGAACACACAGCAGCGCTACAGCGAACACACAGCAGCGCTACAGCGAACACACAGCAGCGCTACAGCGAACACACAGCAGCGCTACAGCGAACACACAGCAGCGCTACAGCGAACACACAGCAGCGCTACAGCGAACACACAGCAGCGCTACAGCGAACCCACAGCAGCGCTACAGCCAACACACAGCAGCGCTACAGCCAACACACAGCAGCGCTACAGCCAACACACAGCAGCGCTACAGCCAACACACAGCAGCGCTACAGCCAACACACAGCAGCGCTACAGCGAACACACGGCAGCGCTACAGCGAACACACGGCTGCGCTACAGCGAACACACGGCAGCGCTACAGCGAACACACGGCAGCGCTACAGCGAACACACGGCAGCGCTACAACGAACACACGGCAGCGCTACAGCGAACACACGGCAGCGCTACAGCGAACACACGGCTGCGCTACAGCGAACACACGGCAGCGCTACAGCGAACACACGGCAGCGCTACAGCGAACACACGGCAGCGCTACAACGAACACACGGCAGCGCTACAGCGAACACACGGCAGCGCTACAGCGAACACACGGCTGCGCTACAGCGAACACACGGCAGCGCTACAGCGAACACACGGCAGCGCTACAGCGAACACACGGCAGCGCTACAGCGAACACACGGCAGCGCTACAGCGAACACACGGCAGCGCTACACCGAACACACGGCAGCGCTACAGCGAACACACGGCAGCGCTACAGCGAACACGCGGCAGCGCTACAGCGAACACGCGGCAGCGCTACAGCGAACACGCGGCAGCGCTACAGCGAACACACGGCAGCGCTACAGCGAACACACGGCAGCGCTACAGCGAACACACGGCAGCGCTACAGCGAACACGCAGCGCTACAGCGAACACGCAGCGCTACAGCGAACACGCAGCGCTACAGCAAACACGCAGCGCTACAGCGAACACACAGCAGCGCTACAGCAAACACACAGCGCTACAGAGCGCGTTTCCTCACTACCTTGAAAAAGAAGTTTTCAGTGGTGTATAAAGACCTTACTTAATGAACCGTTATATTTGTATTACCTTAGAATGAGCAGTTTCTGTCTACACACACAGCGGGTTCCCGATCATTGAAATGCGCCGACATGTTTCTACGGTGGCCCTAAATGGACAAATGCGTTTCTTTACTATGTTGCTCTTCGTGCAAGGAAGCAAGCTTAGTTCAGCTAATAAAACACTGACACAATGATGAACAAGTAGCAAGAATGTTCGCAATTACATATAGTTTTACTGAATAATTAAGTAAACATAATTTCTTAATTTATCCTTGTAAAGAAACCTCATTGCTGAACAGCCACTCTCTGCTGTCTCAGACGATGACATATTTTTCTGTCGGCCACCGTAACTTCTGTTGGTTGCATTTCGTGACCTCACCACTAGATGCCGCTAAAAATCACACACTGCACCTTTAAATAACAGTACAAATACTTTTATTCCTAAACTTGGTAGTAACTCCTGTCATAAAATAAATATGGCTCTACCCATGACCTTAGGGTCTACAGCCTGAGCCTCTTTGAGTTTTGCACAGGAAATCACGATACATTTAAATCAGAAAGTGTAAAAATGATCATTTCTAACCATTAGTCAGCCTTTCGGTCTCAAACAACACAATGTTCATAATCCTAGCAGCAGGGGATTATGAACATTGTTGGGTCTTTTAATAGTCCTAAGTGGTTCTCTTCAGTACAATTCTAGATATTAGTAGATTTGCTGATTCGTTTCCGATCGTCTATTAATGACTAATTATAAAAAATAAAAAAAACTATCATGTTAACACTTTCCTGCTGGTTTCTATGAATCATCTTATGCCAGTCCTGAGAAGA
>NW_027508741.1:720000-755000 GCF_051911475.1 Siphateles boraxobius | reverse complement strand
ACACACCAAAGCGCAAACTACCGGTGAAGGTACGGGGCGTGACGTTTCTGGAAAACGTGCACTAGACAGTTAGCGAATCACAACACACTGGGCCAGCTAACCAATCTGAGCCCATTGCGTAGTTTTGAGGGACTGACTTCATAGAACCCGGAAATCATCAGACCGTTTTTACAAGGAGGGGAAGAGCAGTGTAGAATAAAGGTAAAATATATGAAAAATACTGCAATTTTTTAAAAACAAAAAACAAAGCATGAACAGATGTTACAGTGCACCCCACAAACACAATCAAGCCTTTGAAAAAATGCGTTTACCACCACTTAAAAAATTTAATCGGGAATTCAGGACAAATTGCTTAATTTATCCAGTTAGGATTGCAAGATGTTGCATGAATTGAAATGGGCCTTTAACACATTTGGTTGCAAATATATGACAGACAGAAAGACAGATATGATAAAAAAATATGAGATGATGATGTCACTGTGACATCAAAATTGACTATTCTTATTTTTATATAGAATATTGGAGTATTTATTATAAATATTTTTTCCGAGCTGTTCTTGTTTGTTCCAGAAGCCGTTTCACTCGGATATACTTCACAATAAAGAAGAACAGACTCATGTAACTATCTTCTGTCTCCTGAGCGATGAAAGAGCAACCAATAGAATTTCCAGTTACACTTTTTATCAGTTATTCCAGTATCATGAGCTTTCTGCTTAATATCTGCTAACTCTTTATTTTGATGCTCCTCAACAGACGTTCTACTGACTATAAGAAACCTTACAACCACATGTCGACTTATTCTACTAACCCGAACTCTAATCTATAGTCTACTAATACTCTAATGAGAGTTGCAAATGAATGAGAGTTAGTAGTGTGTGTAAAGTGGACGGTAGAAATAAAGTGTAACCCAATTTTACTCTGGGATCAATGCCTAATCTCGTCAATATCAGAATAAATCCTCATCAATTAAATTACTAACTTGACAATTCACTTTACTGTGAACTATAAGGACAATATTTAGTTTGTGCTCCACTAGAGGGCAGGTGAAGCTCAGGAAAACTGTGTGTGTGTGTGTGTGTGTGTGTGACAGCCTTTCTGAGTGTGTGTGTGTGTGTGCGTGTCTGACAGCCTTTCTGAGTGTGTGTGTGTGTCTGACAGCCTTTCTGTGTGTGTGTGTGTGTGTGTGTGTGTGTGTGTGTGTGTGTGTGTGGGTTCAGGGGCTGGGCTGGGTTAGTGTGTGTGTGTGTGTGTGATGGGTGGTTTCAGGGGCTGGGTTAGTGTGTGTGTGTGTGTGTGTGTGTGTGTGTGTGTGTGTGTGTGTGTGTGTGTGTGTGTGTGTGTGTGTGTGTGTGTGTGTGTGTGTGTGACAGCCTGTCTGAGTGTGTGTGTGTGCGTGTCTGACAGCCTTTCTGAGTGTGTGTGTGTTTGACAGCCTTTCTGTGTGTGTGTGTGTGTGTGTGTGTGTGTGTATCTGACAGACTTTCTGAGTGTGTGTGTGTGTGTGTCTGACAGCCAATCTGAGTGTGTGTGTGTGTGTGTGTGTGTGTGTCTGAGTGTGTGTGTGTGTGTGTGTGTGTGTGTGTGTGTGTGTGTGTGTGTGTGTGTGTGTATGTGTGATGGGTAGGTTTAGGGGCCGGGTTAGTGTGTATGTGTGTGTGTGTGTGTGAGACACCTTTCGTGCTTCATCTCCCATCATTCCCAGTCTGGGCTTCTGCTCTCCAACACCTAAACATGCCACGTCTGCAGAAAACCATCTCCATCCCTCACAGCGTAACCTTTCCCATAATTCCCTCGGGCTGTGTGTGTTTGTGTGTGTGTGTGTGTGTTGCTCGACGGAGCGTCTAACAGCCTGTGGCATCTCCTGAGGACAAACATCTCGCTTTAAATGCTGACCTTTCACCTTTCAGTGTTGACTCTGGGCCTGGGTTTGAATGAGCTGCATAATTCAGTCCAGAACTGTGTGGAAAAGAGAAGACTTGCGCTTGTATACTTGCTTTAATAGCAGAATTGAACTATAGGCCTGAACAGGAGTTTAGAGCAGGACTGAAGGAGAGCAGATCTGATGCTTGTGATCTGATGATGTTCAGTTGCTGATGCGCGTCTGTTTACTGAGATATAAAAACAGCACACAAAGTGCATTAAAATGGAAGGCAGCGTCGAGGTGACTTTAGCGGCTAATTAAAAACAGATGTGTCCATTTAATATTCTTAATACTTGGAGGGAGGGAGACAATCACTGCAGAAATATCTATTTGCCTCATTAAATTGAGAAGCTTGATCATGATGAGGGATGAAATAATGAATGAAGACAGGCATGTTTACCAGGTTGTTTAAATAGAGTTTGCGAGAACAAAACCTGGCTGTGGGAGCGTGTGCCTGCGCTGACGGTTATTATGAGTGACGCGAGCAGAAGAGAGAAGAGAGAAGAGAGGATGGTGATGCAAACAGAGAGAACGGGTTTAGAGAAATCACACGGCTGTCAACACACCGTCAAACGCCTACCCTTTATTTTACCCACAGTGACCATTAATAGACACACAGATATTCTGCCTCCCAACGTTTACATCACAAACACTGTCACGTCGCATCAATATTTGAGGAGCTGCGTATGTGTATCTATCTAGTTATCCATCTATCTATCCATCCATCTATCTATTTATCTATCTATCCATCTATCCATCTATTTATCCATCTATTTATCCATCTATCTATCTATCTATCTATTTATCGATCCATCCATCTATCTATCTATTTATCCATCCATCCATCCATCTATACATCTATTTATCCATCCATCCATCTATCTATCCATCTATCTATCTATTTATCCATCTATCTATCAATCTATCTATCTATTTATCCATCTATCTATCTATCAATCTATCTATCTATTTATCCATCCATCCATCTATCTATCTATCTATCTATCTATCTATCTATCTATCCATCCATCTATCAATCTATCTATTTATCCATCTATCAATCTATCCATCTATGTATCTATCGATCTATCTATCTATCTATTTATCCATCTATCATTCTATCTATTTATCCATCTATCAATCTATCTATCTATCTATCTATCTATCTATCTATCTATCTATCTATCTATCTATCTGCTAATGTATTTTAGTTCCACCCATCTTGTCTTCTCCTCCTCTACATGACACCTCGTGTCTGTTTGACAAAGGCCTGAATGTGAAATCTCAGAATTAATCAGACTAATTGGTAATCTATTATGAGGGGTAATTAGTCCAGTAGATAATAGTGACACGTATTCACTTCCCAGGTGGTCTCTCTATCTCTTTCAAACACAAAAGAGCACAGGATTGTTGTGCTTTGTGTCTAAATGAGTGACTTACAGATGCTAAAATTATGTTCTGTCACATCGGATTTGATCAATTCAATATGAATAGGCCTGTTAAAGCCATAAACTCGAAGGATTGAACGGGTCATTTTAAATGTCAAAAACCCGTTCCTGGTGCCAGGATGAGTGATCCCAACTCTACTATAGTGATAAAAGCATCAAACTCACAAAGCATTGCTTCCCACTCCATCCATCACGGTGTCCGTCAGTAATCCTGAAACACAATTGGCCCTATTTTAACGACCTTAAAGGCAAGTATCAAACGCGAAACTCAAGTAACTTTGTGGGCGGATCTTCGGCGTGTTGCTATTATACCGGCAGGATAAATGACTCTTGCGCCCGACGCAAATCTAAAATGGGTTGGTCTGAAGGAGCTAATTACTCATAGCTGTGGTTTGGGCGTAACCTGAAATAAACCAATCAGAGCGTCATCTCACATTCCCTTTAAAAGCAGGCGCGCTTGTTCCATGGCGGATTGCTATTAATGTGGGATTTGCCAGCGGTTCACAGCCGAGGAGACCGAGGTTCCTATCAGGGCCGTAAAAGACAGAGAAGTGACATTGTATGGAGATGGGAGAAACACCCACAAATTAGCTTCGGTTAAACAGGCGTATAATAATTTGAGTAAATGTGTAACCTAGATTTATGCCTATTTTTTCTCATCTTCATGGACACCACAATGATTTCCCTCGTGTGGTAATATTTGTTCTTGTAATTATGTATGGTTTGCAAAAATGGGAACTGCTGCGTCTGTGTAAATGAGAGAAGCAAAGTGTATGCGCGTTGTGCACATGCTACATTATAGCCAACCATGCGCCCTTAAAATAGCATCTGAATAACGCGCCACTGACTTTAGACTAGGTTTTTCCGTTTTCTGAAACTGCTAAATAGCATCAGGGAACGTTTGCGCCGGACAACGCCTCCTCTTTTCGCTGAACCGTCCCGGGAGCGCGAGTTCATTCCCTAATTTACTGACGTGTCTGTGGAGGGAAAAGTCCGCTGTGCGTCGCGTGCAAACTAGGAATGTCGGTGTACAAAGTCTATTGCGCTGGGCTGGGTGCAAGATAGAGCCCAATGTGTTAATGCGCAGAATCATGTGGGAATGTGGGTTTGAATAACTGAAAGTGATCTGAAATAAAGGGTTTGATGTCTGTTATAGTTCCTATGACAACTAAATATCTATTAACAAATAGTTTTCCTTTACTGTAGTAGAAGGAATTAACTTTGACAGCAGAGAGAACTGATACTAATGCAACAAAATACACATTATATCAGGGGCGTCGCTAGGCCCTTTTTAGGGGGGCTTCAGCCCTAAACTTCTGCCTAGCCCCCCTAAAAATGTGTGATTAATGTAGGCTACACAAATTCGCGTTCGCTTCAGTCTTGTTATAATCCGATTCAGTGCGTTCTTCATCTTCAATCCGCAGCGGCGCCGAGCAGAGAGCACGTCAGAAACAGAGGACAGGGTGTGTGTGTGTGTGTGTGTGTGTGTTCATCTGAGCCTCATTGGTCTGTCACTGCTCGTTAATGTCAGAATATTTGAGATGACCAATCAAATCAAAGTAGGCGGTCTTTATGTTCACAGCCGCTGCTGAGCGCGATTTTTAACAGTGCGACTCGACGCGTACGGTCAAGTGCGAGATAAGATGTAAGTAGCTACACTTAACATTTCATATTTGACTTTTTTAGGTCATAAATGTTAAACGAATGACAAAAAATAATCAGGCAAACTAATATAGATTTGTCTAATTTCGCCATTTTGAACTGAAAATAGGCCTATGTAACGTGACATAGGCTAATGTAATACTGTAATTAGTTTACTGTCATTGTGTGAGGGGACAAGAAACATTAATAAAGCTGTTTTCATCATGTTAGGCACAATATTAATAATGAATGTGTACATATTGAGAATATAATACAAATTGTAGCCTTTAGTAAATTAAAAAATCTCAGCAGGTATTGACAAATGATCTACTGCCCAGTAGATTGACATGGTTTTAAAGCTATTTCTTATCCTCTTTCTTTTTGGTCTTAAAAACGTCTTGAAATACACATATCAGAAAAATAAAAAAATTTGAACCCCCTACCAACCTCAAATTTAGGACCTCTTTGATTATAAAGCCCTGTATACGGCCCTGTATTAGGCATACGATCAATAATGAATGTGTAGCCTACATATTGTGAATGCATTTAATAAGCTTAATTACCTATAGCTTTAGTAGCTTTCGGTAAATAAACGCGTCTGAGAAAATGATTCATAGGCAAAATCAACCTATCAGTTGACCCTATGTTTACTTTCTTCACTGACAGACAAAAATGAAAAGCCTATATCAGTCAAAGCTCAGCTTTAGGAGGGGAAGAGACAGGGCAAGAGAAAAACAAAGAGAAAAAGAGTGTGATGCTGATGAGGAGAGAAAAATAATCAGCTGCGCACTGACATGGTTTTAAAGCTGTTGTCCAATTTATTTGGCCTTCAAACATCTTTAAATATGTAGATCTGAGAAATCAAAATTTTCTCTGGGAAACCCAGAACCCCCTATCTGCCCTACCTCACATTTGGGACCACAGTGATTATAAAACCCTGCCTTTGCATGGTAATGAAACTGGTTAATAGTGAGCATTAGATCCTAAACTAAAGTGTTACCTTTTTTTATAATACTTTTTTTTTATAAATATAAAAAAAATCATACCCTCATTGGGGGCTTAGCCCCCCTAAAATGAAAATCCTAGTGACGCCCCTGCATTATATAATGGACAGTTCGGACTTTCTCGAATGTGAGTCAAATCACACTCAAAGCCAGTGACAATTCTGATAACACGTTTTATATTGGCATGTTAACTGGCTTCTGTAAACAACCTCCATTTAGTCTATCTATCTATCTATCTATCTATCTATCTATCTATCTATCTATCTATCTATCTATCTATCTATCTATCTATCTATCCATCTATCCATCCATCCGCTTTACACATTGTTTTAATGCATTTGAAAAATCAGTGTAAAAAACCCAACAGTTTTCTCTGCACTATTGTATATTGTTTTCTGTACAGCTCCATTATGATCAAATTTGCTAAGGTTTTCCTCATTTGTAAGTTTACAAATGAATACGGCTAATGTTTAGTATATACAAACACAGATTAAAGATAAACAATAAAAGCAATAACACTGATCATGACAATAACACGAACAATACACGTCTGTTTCTTTTCTCTTGACTGGAAACAAAACCCGAAAGAAGGCGATGTTTCTCCCAGAGGAGAGTTTGAAACTCTCACTCACAGGACTCCTGCGTGATGTGTGTGTGTGTGTGTGTCCCCGGAGCCGAATCCACCAGCACACGGTCCCACTTCATTAGCGAGCCGGAGACAGGGGACTTATTATTACCAGAGGACTCTCGGCTAATATACAGACAGTCTCCGCATCTGACCCAGGTGGGCTCGCCTGTTAATACTGCTGTTAATAAGAGAGAGAGAGAGAGAGACTGCAGGGTCGAGTTGGTCTGGAGAGACTCTGAACTGAAGCGCTTCAGGCTGTAATTAGTAGCCGGTGAAAACACGGCTCACCAGAGAGAGATTTACAGCAAGGTAAACAGGGACATCAGCACTTGAGACACAACAACAATTATCAATCATGAAAACAATCATCACTGCATTTACTTTTCTATTATGGAGTGACCAGAGAACCTCAGTGTCAGTGTGAGAGGCCTGTTCATGTCAAGTCTGAATCTAGTGCAAAACAAATACTGTAAATCAAACTTTGCATTTATATCAGGAGTCTAAACTTTTTCAGAAACATTTGCAGATTCAGTTTACAATTATGGAGGACATTTTCTAGTGTGGAGGAAACTATGGAAGCTTGTTTCTGCCACAGATTAAAAAATAAAAAGGGTAACTGCAACTTTTTCCCCTCAGAATTACGAGTTTATATCTTGCAATCCAGAGATTATATCTCGCAATACTTAACTTTTTTCCCCCTCAGAATAGTGAGTTTAATGTCCAAGTCTGAATTGCAAGATAAAAACGTGCAATCGCTAGGGGAAAAAATTCAGAATTGTGAGATATAAAGTTGCAATTACAATTTGTTTTTATTCTGTGGCTTCTGAAGGAAACTGAATGAGCAGAAAATAAAAATAATAATATTTCATCATGCAAGCAATTGGTTTTCAGGCCCTAGTCACACCAATTTCCAATTTTTAGCTTAAAAAACAAGGTAAATATTATTATTATTGTTTCTTTGGAGGCCATGTCAATTTTATTAATCATGCAGATGGTGAACAATTAAGTCACAACATTTTAAGAGAATAGTATAAATGCAGCATTGTACTTTTTAATATTTTTTTTCTATTTCAAAGAGAAATAAAGTGAGCAGGGAGTGTCAGTGGTTTTAAAACCTGAATTTTGTCATGCAAACCCTAAAAAATGGCATTTTAAAAGTGCTACACAAACAAAATAAGTCCAAAATATCATACTGTGATGAGTTGTTCTTTTATCCTGAGATTTGATAAATTATGCATTGGACTGAATAGTTTTGGTGTAAATATATGCTATAGTTTTGTAACAGCCTTTTTAGACTCCAATATCAGAGCACTTTTTTGTTTCCGATTACCTGAACAAGTGGTTTTCAAATAATAATAATAATAAAAAAATAAAAAATAAAAAAAAAATATATATATATATATATATTCGCATGACATTTGACCCAGTGTAACTGACAGGACAAAAGCTCCCTATTAATCAGTGTTTTCCAGACCTTTAGGGAAGCACATTTTCTCCACAAAGGCCTGATATTAGATACTCCACTCACCCCATCTGACTAGATAAACACTCTTCTGCAGGATGACTTCTCCGTATAACCCGAGATCAGGAAGCACAGATACACAGCGAATCTCGTTCCTCTGGGATTTCCGGAGTGACTGCAACACAGTATCAAACGCTGAACCCTCGGTGTGTTGTGCCAAGGGGCTGATGGGAAATCTCCGGGGAGCCATTAGTGCTTCGATCTGTGGGAAATCACTGGGGAACCAGCACAAGTCATGAGAGAGAGCAGAAAAACTCACAACACACTAACAACACCTGTCACCCCTGCGCCTAATGAGAGACACAATTAGCAATTAACAGTGCGATCTGTCAGCACTGATACCTGCCTCCACGAACTCACCTCAGCCCAGCTGGGACACACACACACACACACACACACACACACACACACACACACACACACACACACACCGAGCTCTTCATCAGCACAGAAACACACCCAGAGAATTATTCCCACTGAACACTAAAGGTGTGTATACAAATCACAGGCCTCAATGAGATTCAACTACTTTCATATGGAATTACAGTCTTAACTTATACGACAAAAAAATAAACAAATATATCAAGAATGAACTTGAAAGAGTTAATCATTAAAAAAGGTATTCTTTTTTCTTTTGTTCTATGGTTTAAAAAATATGTTTAACTAATTTGTTTGTGGATAGTTAAGAAACAGCAGCCAACTTTAATATTTTAATATTAAATAATTAACATTTGATACATATTTTATTTAATATTACAGTGTTTACATTTTGAGACTAAAACTTTAAAAATATATAAGTATAATATATATATATATATATATATATATATATATATATATTAAAAAAAATATATATATATATATATTATAAAAAAGCCAGGATCGAAAACAGAAGGTAGTTTAGATTTTTTTAGTCACTGCATTATTTTCATAGTTTTAAAGATATACTATTTTAAAGTTTTACTATTATTCTAAAATACGTAAAGAGATAATCATAATGAATAATATCAAGTCACATCAAATGTATTAACATAGGGCTTTTCACAATGTACATTGTTTCAGAGCAGATTTACAGAAAAATCATGATGTACATTTTTACAATATCTTTATATCTTAGTAACATTTAGCAGATTAGATCTGGCCAATAATATTGGTACATTTTGTGTGGATAAAGTAGGAGATACTTATATACCCAAATTTCTATAAGGAGCTGGACGATAATATTGCTACATTTAGTTTTTTAGAAAAAAACATTAGCTATACAGTATTCATTGCTTTATGTGAATGTACTATATGTGCAGTATGCAGGTGCACACTTGCATTGTGTTATGATTTATGTTCTGATATTCAACACAATCTCATGACAGTGCGTATCTATACCATGAATGTTATTTCTCGTCCAATTTATACGCCAAAAATGTTTTTTGCGTGCATATGCAACGCACTGAAAACTCCTTGGTTAGGATTAGGGGTGTGTAGTATGTGCATATTACACGCCATAGATTGCGTATCATATGCACGCAAAAACTGCGTATCATATGCACGCAAAAACTGCGTATCATATGCACGCAAAAACTGCGTATCATATGCACGCAAAAACTGTGTATCATATGCACGCAAAAAACTGCGTATCATATGCACGCAAAAACTGTTTTTGGCGTATAAATGGCATAAGAAATAACATTCGTTGTATAGATACGCACTTTCATGAGATCGGGGATGATGCAATATTTTAGGCCGACCCTGAAGTTAGCATCACTCTGGTTCTCTAAAACATTAGGATTTTTCCATTAGCTCAAGATACTCTTCACAAATGAACATTTTTTATGAGATTTGACGCCTAAATACAATCGCCAGAAGTAAAAAGATAAAGTTATAAACGAATGAAACCACACTCTTGAAAAAAAAGTTTGATGCGGTTCTATGCAGAACTCTGACTCAATTCTAAAGAACCCATCATGCTATAAAGATTCTAATAAGGAGAAATGTCTTACATGATAATACTTTCATGTTTTTCACAGTTATTTCAGTTTTTTTTTTCTAGTGATAAAATGTTAAAGAGCTGTTTAATTCATAAAATTTAATTAAGATAAAATTAGATCCATAAAGTGATGGAACCTCTACAATGTTCTATATATGAATCGCCTGACGGAACCCTTTAAGGTTCTATATGGAACATTTTCTTCTGAGTGGGCGGTCACATGACTTCAGCGTCAAGCTTCTGATGACTTCTGCAATATTTATTTCAAAAGTTGGATAGTTTGAGTTAGAATAGTTTGGAAGAGCATGAGTATAAACACAACGGGGCTATAACAGGACTAATGAGAGGATAAAACATGAAATATCCCGATCTGCGACCACAGATCATATTTCAGGCATTTAACCAAACCCACTGGCTTCGGGACGTTGGAACCGGATGCTCTTGGGGTTTAAGAACTCATTCCTTCATGTTTTCGGCCCAGAAGGACATTCCGGTTTTTCCCATCATCAATCATGCATTTGTATACTCGCAGATCACATGCTGAACCACAATGTCAAGTCACCTTTATTTATATAGCGCTTTTAACAATACTGATTGTTTCAAAGCAGCGATAACAGGAAAATAATTTTGTAATTATATTGTTAAATATAAAATTAAATGTCCCCAACTAAGCAAGCCAAAAGCCAATGGCGGCAAAGAGAAAAGAAGAAAAGGCGACAATGCATCATAAAAAACTCACAAACTATCGCTGTCACCTAATAAACCAGGTTGATGTTCAAAGAAGGTTTTCACATAATGCAAAGACACAAAACAACATCAACCGTTGGTGAAACACTTCAGCATTGGGGGAAAGCTGCGATTTCTTTAGGCTGCAGAAAGTCCAGGCTGGGACAGATCTGTGTGTGTATCGCAGCTATTGTAATAAGATTAGACCTGCCTGATACACCTCCAGGATAGTAATTGTGTCAGCCTATGAGGTCAACGGGGAATTGGAGTGTTAAATCCAATTTTGAACTTGTCTCTCTCGTTCTGCGGGGTGTACAGGAGTACCAGCCATATGCCACAGTCCCCGATTTCACCAGATGAATATGCATGAGCCGAGCTGCTCTCACATCTCCGAACGCAAGCCAAATCTACCTGTAGGACTGGGAATAACCCTTTGCCCTGTTTTACAGTCATGCTAAGTGTATGGAAACATGGGTTTAATTCCATTGTGTACAATGGCTCACTCTGTCTATGAAGGGCATCTCTCTATTGTTGTCAGAAAATTAATAAACATCACTGGCTGACAGGCAGATTAGAGTCATTCTTAATAGACATTGTTAGCAGACCGCCATTGTTGAAGCTAAATAACATTTTGTTTAACTCTGAAATCAATGGAGTATGAAGAGTAAACTTTAGGGAAATAGCGTGAATTGGTAAATATTAGTAGATAAATAAATATTAACAATTAAGAATTATGAACAGGAGTTGCATTTGATCCTTCATGCACGCAACCAAATTACCACGTTTTATTCTAGTACTTTAATTTCTAGGAATTTTGCAGGTATTCATGTATTTATGTAGGCTTGTTCTTTATGCATAACGATCACACCAACAAATAGCTATTTCTAATGGAAGAAATATGTTTGAACTAAGAATAACTTGTCAAAAATTATATTGACTACATACATTTCTATGATTTTTCCATAATGTTTGAAGTGGGTTTAAGTGGTTTTGCTGGTGATTCATGGTGATTTTAAGAGGTTTTTCTGGTTTATATTGTTTTTTAGTTTTGAAAGGGTTTCAATTGGTTTCAAGTAGTTGTAAGTGGTTTTGCTGGTGACTTTAGTGTTTTTTCTGGTTTATGGTGTTTTTTTGGTAAGAAAGGTTCCCTTTCGTAGTCACTCCGAGTTACGTCGGATGACGACGAATGGGGTTCTCTTACGAGAGGTTCTCTCGTATTGCGTAAGTTTAGCTTACGCTACGGGAAAGATTCATCTTCTCGAGATACTGAAGCCAAAAAATTATCCTTAATTTTGTATTCCTTGTCAACGCAGTGCAGCAGCTAGCAGACCTAGAGCAGGCCATCTCGCTAGCTCATTGGCTGCCCTGCGGGCAACTGCTGCAGCCTACCAGTGAGCCCGGGGTGACGTCACGCCCAATGAAGGGCGCCCGCGCCTTCATAGCGTCACAGCCCGCCAGAATGGGCGTGGCTTAGCGTATAACACTAGGGGCTGTAGGCTGACTTCCCTGATTTTCGTCTCTTCAGCGAGCTCTTCGCATCGCTGGATCTGAGAGAAGCCACCGCCGCCGTCGAACAGCGGACAGCCAGCTTAGGAGAGCGCTGAGGAAGCCGGCCGTCTTCGCCACCTTCAGCCATCCATGCGAGCTACGCTATCCGGCGACGTATCCTTTACCTTGCTAAAACCTATTCTAAAACCTATTCTAAAAGAGCAGCGAGTGTCTTTTTTAAGACGCCTCGCACTTCCGGCTGTGAAGGCTTCTGCTGTCGACCCTGCGGGCTCGACTCGAAGCCTTCAACACCCCCCGCCTCTCCTCACCGACGCGCAGCTGCCGCTCACGAGCCTCACTGCCGTCGCATCTGAGAATGAGGCCGAGGGACACGTACGAGCACGCGGCTAGCTCTCTTTACGTTACAAGAGAGCTACCCCGCCCTCGTGTCCCCGTTTGCGCGTCATGCAGAGCCCTCTCGAGCTCTCTGCATGACCCGGACGGGCATCATCTGTGTTACATGTAGGTCCCGTGCCCACTACTCGTGCGCGCGCCCTCGTACAAACACTGTTCCAGTTCTGCTCGACCACCGAGCACGAGGCTAGCTCTCTTTACGTTACAAGAGAGCTACCCCGCCCTCGCGTCCCCGTTCGCGCGTCATGCAGAGCCCTCTCGAGCTCTCTGCATGACCCGGACGGGCTTGCGCGCCGCCGTCGAAATGTCTCGCCATGTCAGTCCCCTTAGATAAGGCTACTGCAGTGGTGTATTTGGCAGCCAACGAGCCAGTAATGCAACCCGCTCGCCTGCACACATCCGCCGTTCTCGCGGCGACCCCAGAGAAATCTCACGTGAGTATAATGTCAGATTGAGAATGTAAGTTACGTGCCCGCTCACGAGCGCTCACGCTTACTAACAGACACATCGCCTCCGAAAAGACGTGCGTGTTTAAGTTTATTCCCTGTCAGTCCCCTTCAAACAGGCTACTGCAGTGGTTCAATTAGCAGCCAACGAGCCGGTCTGTTGACCCTCTCGCCTGCATACAAACGCCGTTTTCACGGCGACCCAGAAAAATCTCAAAATGAGTAAAATGTCTGGTCCGGCTCATGCCGTCGGTGTTGTAAGTGTAATGAAAGTGCCCACGCCCCAGTGTTCACCACTACACATAAGCACTCCGAACCTCGCAGAGCACACTCTCATGAAGCGCAGAAAAGCCGCTCGAGTGTTGAATGTAAGAAATGTGTCCACAAGTCTGTGCCCACTATCTGCCCGCTCTGTTACACGATCAAGAAAGCAGGTTATGAATGTAAGTCTCGTGCCCGCCAGAGTGCGTTCACGCTTGCTAACACAAACCTCCCCCCGGGCTCCGCCCGCGCGTTTAAGCGTTATCACAAAACGCAAGGCATTAATAAAACGCTCCCCATCCATTATGATCGGGGCGTCAAATACACTTGTAAGTCTAGTGCCCGCGCTCACGCTTACAGGAAGCTTTTCCACCCGGAGCGCTGCTCGCGCGTCAAAGAGTGAAAAAAGAATGTTCCCAATCCCTTATGATTGGGACATCTCACATAAATCAGCCGGTCTCGGCTTTCAGCGAGCAGCCATTGCCCAGAACCGAGAGCGCGTGCGCCGCGCTTTCGGCTCAGGGTCAGTTTCACAAAAGAAAGCAGGTTATGGATGTAAGTCTCGTGCCCGCCAGAGTACGTTCACGCTTGCTAACACAAACCTCCCCCCGGGCTCCGCCCGCGCGTTTTAAGTGTTATCACAAAACGCAGGGCATTAATAAAACGCTCCCCATCCATTATGATCGGGGCGTCAAATACACTTGTAAGTCTCGTGCCCGCGCACACGCGCTCACGCTTACAGGAAGCTTTTCAGCCCGGAGCGCTGCTCGCGCGTCAAAAAGTAAAAAAAAAAAAAGAATGTTCCCCATCCCTTATGATTGGGACATCTCATATAAATCAGCCGGTTCGGCTTTCAGCGAGCAGCCATTGCCCAGAACCGAGAGCGCGCGCGCCGTGCTTTCGGCTCCGGGTCAGTTTCACAAAAGAAAGCAGGTTATGAATGTAAGTCTCGTGCCCGCCTGAGTGCGTTCACGCTTGCTAACACTAACCTCCCCCCGGGCTCCGCCTGCGCGTTTAAGTGTTATCACAAAACGCAGGGCATTAATAAAACGCTCCCCATCCATTATGATCGGGGCATCAAATACACTTGTAAGTCTCGTGCCCGCGCACACGCGCTCACGCTTACAGGAAGCTTTCCCGCCCGGAGCGCTGCTCGCGCGTCAAAAAATGGCAAAAGACTGTTCCCCATCCCTTATGATTGGGACATCTCACATAAATCAGCCGGTTTCGGCTTTTCAGCGAGCAGCCATTGCCCAGAACCGAGAGCGCGCGCACCGCGCTTTCGGCTCCGGTTCAGTTTCACAAGCCCGCAAATGGCGGCGGTCTGAACCCGGAGGCCATTCGCCCCCTAGCGGCTCACATAGCTGCGTGGAAAACTATCCCAGGGATTTCAGAATGGGTGTTGAGCACAATAAAGCAGGGCTATACACTTCAATTCATTCGCCGTCCCCCGCGCTTTCAAGCCCGGACCGCGACGATTGTAAATGCATAAGTAGCACACCTACTTCACGCAGAAATAGCAAAGCTGCTGTGCAAAGGGGCTATAGAAAAGGTACCGCCTTCTCTGAGCGAGTCAGGCTTTTACAGCCGATATTTTCTCGTACCCAAGAAGGACGGAGCCTTCAGACCTATCCTAGATCTGAGACATTTGAACTAAGTGCTTGCGAAAAGACCGTTCAAAATGCTTACGACCAGGAAAATCCTCACGCACGTTCGCCCGAGGGACTGGTTTATTTCTCTAGATATGAAGGATGCCTATTTTCAGATTCAGATAGTACCCCGTCACAGGCAATTTTTGAGATTCGCCTTCGACGGTCAGGTATATCATTACACCGTCCTGCCGTTCGGCCTGTCCCTGGCACCCTGTACATTTACGAAGTGCATGGACGCGGCGCTCGCCCCCCTGAGAAGTCAGGGGCTGCGAATAATGAACTATCTGGACGATTGGCTGATATTGGCACAGTCAGAGACAGAACTGCTATCTCACAGAACAGTGCTTCTCAGTCATCTGGAAAGCTTGGGTCTCACGGTCAACTGGACCAAGAGCTCATTACTGCCCAGCCAGTCAATTTCCTTTTAGGAATAGCACTGGACTCGGTGACCATGACGGCTCGTTTATCGACACAGCGTGTGCGCCGTGTTCGCCACCTAGCCGCATCTTTCCAGAAGGGCAGCTTTCTCCCTTTGAAAACATTTCAAAGGATGTTGGGCTGTATGGCATCAGCTGCAGCGGTGCTCCAGCTGGGCCCACTGCGCATGCGGCCGCTCCAACGCTGGTTGAATGCTCACGTGTCCCGCCGGGTGTCTGGCGGCCAGAAAATCAGAGTGACTCAGGCCTGCATAGCAGCTCTGCAGCCCTGGTTAGTGGCCGCGACGGCCCAGACAAACTGTCCAGGGACAATGTTCCCCCAGGGGAATGGTCCCTGCACCCCAAACGGTCCAGAAACTGTGGCGCCTATTCGGCAGAGCGGAAGTCGACCTATTTGCGTCAAAAGACAACGCTCAATGCCCGACGGTCTGTTCGAAGGACGAGGATGCGCTGGCCCAGGTTTGGCCCAGCCTCCCGCTATATGCTTTCCCTCCGGTCTATCTGTTGCCACAGGTGATCAAGAGAATCAGGGAAACGCACCACTCGGTGCTCCTCATAGCCCCGCGTTGGGAGAATCAGATTTGGTTCCCGGAACTAGCAGGGCTGTCACATACAGCTCCGTGGCCGAATCCGGTGAGGGCAGATCTCCTCTCTCAGGCTCGCGGCACGATCTGGCATCCCAATCCAGAGCGCTGGTCTCTGCATTTATGGTTGATCAACGGGTACTCGTTGCCCTGCCAGAAGGAGTGATGAACACGATCACGCAGTCTAGAGCCCCTTCCACGAGAAGGCTCTACGCGTCTAAATGGTCGGTGTTCTCTGGATGGTGCACCGACAGAGATCTGGAACCGCGGACATGCGGGGTGGCGCATCTGCTCACCTTCCTACAAGAGCTGTTTGATAAGGGAAGGTCCCCATCCACGCTCAATGTATACGTGGCGGCCGTGGCAGCGTTCGCAGAATCGACGCACGGCCAGTCATTGGTAAGACACGAGTTGGCCATCCGCTTCCTTAGAGGAGCTAGAAGGATGAATCCGCCGCGCCCCCCGTCGGTTCCCATGTGGGATCTTTCATTGGTCCTCGAGGCCCTGAAAGCTTTTCCATTTGAACCACTAGACACCGTGGGGTTGAAATATCTATCACTGAAAACCGTCTTTCTGACTGCACTGTCGTCAGTAAAACGTGTAGGGGACCTGCATGTGCTGTCTGTCAGCGCGTCGTGTCTTGAGTTCGGACCGAATGACTCTAAAGTCATCCTCAGACCTAGACATGGCTATGTCCCTAAAGTGATGGGCACTCCATTCAGAGCGCAAGTTATTTCGTTGTCAGCTCTCGCAGCATCTGATAGCGAAGGTGATGTGAATCTCCTCTGCCCTGTCAGAGTGCTGAGGTTTTACATTACGCGCTCCGCCTCCTTCAGGCATTCGGAACAGCTTTTTGTTTCGTTTGGTGGGTGCACCAAGGGTCTCGCCTCCTCGAAACAGAGCCTGTCCAGATGGATAGTAGACGCTATAGCGGCCGCTTACGCGTCAAAAGGTCTGCAATGCCCTCTGGGCATCAGGGCTCATTCCACGAGAGGCGTGGCCTCTTCGTTGGCATGGTCCAGTGGAATTTCTATCCATGACATATGTGTAGCGGCGGGCTGGAGCTCCCCGTCTACCTTTGTCAGGTTTTATAACCTAGAAGTTCCTGCCTTGCAGGCTAAACTGTTGTCAATCTGAAGGAGAGGTGTATTCTGCCCAGATCTCCTGCTCAGATCACTCTCACATGACTCAGCTCTCCTGGTTGAGCTGCACTAAGTAGGGTATGTGCCATGTGCCTATACAGACCGGCGCGCTGCTCTGTATTCCCTATGTGTGCTTATGTACAAGTGATGGCCCGCGTGGCTGGCCACATTATTTTTTCCACTTATGGGGTTCCCCTGAAAGCTCGGGGTCTCATGTGGATGCTTGGCGCGCACGGCGTTGACAAAGTGTTCCCGTAGCGTAAGCTAAACTTACGCAATACGAGAGAACCTCTCGTAAGAGAACGATACTCGGTTACTAACGTAACCTCGGTTCTCTCTAGAGAGGGAACGAGTATTGCGTAACCGGCCGTGCTCGCGCCACGAGCGACTTCGCTTCAGTCGACGAAAACCAGGGAAGTCAGCCTACAGCCCCTAGTGTTATACGCTAAGCCACGCCCATTCTGGCGGGCTGTGACGCTATGAAGGCGCGGGCGCCCTTCATTGGGCGTGACGTCACGCCGGGCTCACTGGTAGGCTGCAGCAGTTGCCTGCAGGGCAGCCAATGAGCACGCGAGATGGCCTGCTCTAGGTCTGCTAACTGCTGCACTGCGTTGACAAGGAATACAAAATTAAGGATAATTTTTTGGCTTCAGTATCTCGAGAAGATGAATCTTTCCCGTAGCGTAAGCTAAACTTACGCAATACTCGTTCCCTCTCTAGAGAGACCCGAGGTTACGTTAGTAACCGAGTATCGGTTTCGCTTAGAACACCTATCGACTTCGAGTATTACAAAACGATCCAATGGCGATGAAATGCCATGGGTCTGCGGAATTTGCATAGCGTATCTCCGCCCCACCGCGTGGGTATAAAGGAGGACGCCGGCAACATGCAGATATGTTTTCACTTCGGAGCCAAGAGTATTTCTTCACTCCACAGCCATCTCTGACTTCGCTCTACGAGACGAGCTTCTCTCTCCGGTGTTGGTGTGACGGCGATCTGCAGCGAGCTCACAGTGCCTGCTGATCTGTGCAGTGATCTGCCAGTGTGTGTGTGTCTCCCTGTGCGCTTCAACATCGCGGAGTTTTTTCTCCTCTCATAAAAGAGCTCTCACGCGGCACGTCTTTTTAAAGACGGCTCGCCCGGGCATTTCTGATTGCAGCGGACTGGTATCGGACTCTGATGGGCATGACTCATGTTCTCTCTGGAACGTGATCATCGCGTCATATATAGGTCGAGACTCTGTGAACTCGCAAGAGTGAGAGTCCCCTCATCCGCCACCCGATCTTCGGCTGGTGGCCAGGGTGACCTGAGGGTGTCGGTCTGGAAGAAGGCGCAGACTCTGTGTTCACGCCCCAGCCCCCCCTCTTTAATGACGGTGCCCGCTAGCTAACTGATGATTCCACGAGTCTACCCTCGGGTGGCTCGTGTGTTTTCATTTGAAGCTACAGAGGACAATGCTGTGTCTGTAGCAGCATCACTAGGTGGGCTTGATTCTTCTGGAAATGATGACTCGTCACAGCTGCCACCTTCGGGTGTGCATATGGCTGTGCCTGAGTCTGATCCGGAGATGACGGCTATGCTTTCCTGAGACGATTGGTTTTGGATAAGGCCGCCGACGCGTCCACGGCAAACCCCAATATCTTTCCTCCCGGACGTGCATGATGAGATCACGGGTCCTCTCGTCGGTCTCATCCGCCTTTCCTCCCCTCAGGTGCCGCTGCCCATAGGTACACTGGGGTTCCCCCGGTTGAACGCTCTGTTGCCATGCTACTATGTCCTCAGAGTGGTTCCCGGCGCAATCCTAGGCACCCGTCCAAAGCCTGTAGTTCTTTTCGTCTACACTAATCTGTGGCGAAATCCTATAGTGCCACCTATAGCACGATGTCGGGCGGACCCGTCTGCTCGACACCCCCATCTCCCAGGTCGGACTCTTCGCCGTGAGCAGATTGAGGTTATTCTGCCCGACGGCCCCGCCGTCCGCTCAGATCCCTCAGTCTGACCACCGCCGAAGGCTCCCTCCCACGGTTCCAACCCCGCCCGTTCACCCGGGCCTGGCTCTGGAAGACCGTAGGGGGGATGCCTCAGCCCTCTCCAGCCCCGCCCCCCGCTAAACGGCGGTTAAGCGGCACTTTTAAGATGGGCTGCTCAGAGATGAGACTCAGTTCTTTCCAGGAGCTGGTAGCAGGGCCACTCCTTTCCCCGGTGTAGGGCTTGGGAAGAATCCTTATTCAGAAAGAACTGACTCTCTCGTCTCTGAGCATACAGAGTTCTCGGACGACACAGAGCGCCGCCCACAAGCCGTGCTCTCCTCGTCCCCCTCTGTCCCAGAGGTGGTTGACACGGCGTGCCGTCCACGGACCGCTTCGCCCCTGTCCCCCTCTGTTGCCAGACCCCTGACAGAGCAGGCCCCCGTGGAACGCTTGTCCTTCCCTGGCCTCATATGTCAGGGTGCGGTTATGACCTTGCCCCCACACCGGGCCGCTATGCCGTCCACGTCTGGGCCGGTCATTCAGCTCTGCTGCACCACCGGGGGGATGTCTTGTGGTTCTTGACGCCGCTGGCACAGTTGGGAGCCTGCCTAGAGCTTCCCTATCTGTTCCGCTGGGTCGCGCGAACCATCGGCTCGGCTATGCGATTCATTTCGCACGGTCTCCTCCCCGCTTCAGGGGAGTCCGCTCCCTTTTGGTCGGTGTCTATGCCCCTATCATGAGAGCGGAGGTTGATACCCTACTGGCGAAGGGTGCGATTGAGACTGTCCCTCCATCCGAAATGAGGTCCGGGTTTACAGCCCCTACCTCATTGTCCCGGAGAAGTCTGGTGGGTTACGGCCAATCCTGGACCTACGCATCTGAACCGCTCCCTTCACAGGCTGCCGTTCAAGATGCTCCTGGCTAAACGCATTTCTGGATGTGTGCGGCCACAGGATTGGTTTGCAGCGATCGACCTGATGGACGCCTACTTTTATGTTTCCGTTCTCCTTCGACTCAGACCATTCCTACGGTTTGCTGTCAGGGCGCGCGCATATCAGTACGCTGTTCTCCCATTCGGGCTAGCCCTGTCTCCTCGTGCCTTCACAAAGTTTCTTGCGGCAGCCCTTGTTCCTCCATGGGAACACGGGGTTCGCATCCTTAACTATCTCGGTGACTGGCTGTCTTAAGCTCACTCCTGGAACCAGGTTTGCGAATACAGGGACCAAGTGCTCCGGCACCTAGCTCGTCTGGGCCTTCGGGTCAACTGGGAAAGGAGTAAACTTTTCCCCGTGCAGAGGAGCTCTTTTCTCGGTATGGACTTGGTTGCCTTCTCCACTCGGCCATTGCTGACTTGCCTGAGACTATCAAGCGCAAGAGTGCAGTTCCACTAAAGTTTTTTTTTCAGAGGCTCCTGGGGCATATGGCATCTGCAGCCGCGGTACGCCGCTCAGATTGCTTCATATGAGACCGCTTCAGCTTGGCTTCGCGACCGAGTCCCGAGGTGGGCATGGCAACACGGCACCCATGAGTACCAGTTACTCCGACCTGCCGTCAATACTCACCCGTGGTCGAACCTCAGTTTTCTACTGGCCCGAGTGCCCCTGGAACGAGCTTCCCGGCATGCTGTTGTCTCAACAGATGCCTCCACGGGCTGGGGCGCCATGCGCAATGGACATGCTGTCACACTCTCATGTTGAGCAGGGATGCTCCTGAAAAGTTCAGTGAGATTTATCGCACCCAGGTGGTGAGCAGAAATGCTCCTGAGGTTCAGTGAATTTCTTCACACATAGGTGTTGAGCAAGGTTGCTCCTGAAGCTCAGTGATTCTCGCATGTAGTGTTAAGCAGTATGGCATGTCTATTGCCTCGAGTTGCCGTCAGTACGCCTTGCCCTGCACCGCTTCCGGGCATTGCGCTGGGGTCAACACGTACTAGTCCGATCAGACAATACCGCCACAGTAGCGGTAGCGGAAGTGGCGTTGTGGACAACACAGTAGCGGAAGTGAAGTTGTGGAGCATGCAACACAACTTGTTGTCCAGGCCCTGGTTATTTCTAGGCTTGATTACTGCAATGCTCTTCTAGCTGGTCTTCCATCATGTGCAACTAAACCCTTACAATTGATCCAGAATGCTGCTGCTCGTCTTGTCTTCAACGAGCTCAAAAAGGCCCACGTCACTCCGCTGTTCATCTCCCTGCATTGGCTACCACTCGCTGCTCGAATCAAGTTCAAGGCGCTGACACTTGCTTACAGATTGTCCACCGGCTCAGCTCCCTCCTTCTTTCACTCGCTCCTACGGGTCTACACCCCTACCAGAAGCCTACGATCGGCCAAGGAGCGACGGCTCGTGGTGCCTTCACAGCGAGGCACAAAATCACTGTCCAGAACATTCTCATTCACGGTTCCATGCTGGTGGAATGACCTACCCACCCTCGTCCGTAATGCAGAATCCCTGACAGCATTCAAAAGACAACTGATGAGACAACTGATGAGACAACTCATCTCTTCCGTGAGCACTTAACATAAAAAAAAAAAAAAAAAAAAAAAAAAAAAAATTTTCTTGAAATCTTCGCTTGTCTGGTTTATGCTACTCTGAGCAATGTTTGAACTTTGTATTCTGAGCACTTCTTGCGTTGTTTTTGCCTCTCCACGATGACTCGCTTGGTTTAATCCTCAAATGTAAGTCGCTTTGGATAAAAGCGTCTGCTAAATGACTAAATGTAAATGTAAATGTAAATGTATGTCGCAACTCGCACGCCACCTCCTCTTATGGAGTCAGAAGCACCTGAGGTCCCTTCGTGCTATCTACATTCCGGGAGATCGGAACTTGCAGCCGACGAGCTGTCACGGTTTCGGCCCATCTCCGGCGAATGGCGACTCCATCCCCAGTCGGTCCAGCTGGTTTGGGACCAGTTCGGGGACGCACAGAGAGACCTGTTTGCCTCCCACGACTCATCCCATTGCGCCCTGTATTACTCCCTGTCCGAGGCCACCCTCGGCACGGATGCACTGGCGCACAGCTGGCCGCGGGGCCTACGCAAATTTGCGTTTCCCCCAGTAAGCCTTTTCGCACGGACCTTGTGCAAGATCAAGGAGGACGAGGAGCAGGTCATTCTGGTTGCGCCGTACTGGCTCTCCCGGACCTGGTTCTCCGAACTGATGCTCCTCGCGACAGCACCTCCTTGGCCAAATCCTCTGAGGAAGGATCTCCTTTCTCAGAGACGGGGCACCCTCTGGCACCCTCGACCCGAACTTGGAGGCTCCACGTGTGGCTCCTGGACGGACGAGGCAGGTTTGAGTACCCTGCCACCAGCGGTGGCGGCTACCATCACTTCCGCTAGAGCATCATCCACGAGACATGTCTATGCATTGAAGTGGAACCTCTTCGTCAACTGGTGCTCTTCTCGCCAAGAAGACCCCAGGAGATGCTCGATCAGTGTCGTGCTTTCCTTCCTGCAAGATGGGCTGGAGCGAAGGCTGTCTCCCTCCACCCTGAAGGTGTATGTGGCCGCTATCGCCGCATATCACTAAGCAGTTGAAGGTAAGTCTCTGGGGAAGCAGGACCTGATCGTCAGGTTCCTGAGAGGAGCGAGGAGATTGAATCCTCCTCTCCCTCCTCTCGTTCCCTCTTGGGACCTCTCAGTGGTGTTAAATGCCTTGCAGAGGGCTCCCTTTGAGCCTCTGCAATCAGTTGAGCTTAAGTTCCTGTCTATGAAGACAGCGCTCCTGGTTGCATTGGCCTCCATCAAGAGGGTAGGGGACATGCACGCATTCTCCGTTGACGAAGCGTGCCTGGAATTCGGGCCCGGTCACTCTCACGTGATCCTGAGACCCCGGCCTGGATATGTGCCCAAGGTTCCCACCACTCCCTTCCGGGACCAGGTGGTGAACCTGCAAGTGCTGCCCCTGGAGGAGGCAGACCCAGCCTTGGCACTGCTCTGTAAGGAACTCAGCTTTTTGGAAATATTAATAATCAATAATATCTTGTTATTATTAATTATAAATATTTGGGTCAGTTAATTGGATTAACTTGATGTGGCTGAATTAATATTACAATCAATTAATCAGTTCTTCCAACGAACTCTTTTGATTATTAATTTATTCTAAGAAAAGGGTATCTTCCATGGCCACCGAAGAATAATTATTTCTTCGCCTGTACTTGTACTTTGAGCCAGTAGCAAAAACCGTGATCGTAAAGTGACTTGTATTGCAAGCAAAACAGAACCAAATACATATTATGTACAAGTTTTATTAACTAAATATAGATATTTATATGAATATAAATAAACTAAACAACATACACACATGAATACATAAATAGGTTAGTGATAGGATGAAATTGGAAACCGGAAGAGGGTCTATGAGAAGAACCATCAGAATTTCATTTTCACATTTCATTGAATTGAATACTTGCATTTGTAATGGGAACAATTCTTGAAGTTGTTGAAAATTGAAGTCGTTGATGGTTCCGGCAGTGTCAAGTGGAAGTTGGTTGAGCGTTCTCTTTCTCCAGGACCGCATGGCTGGTTTGGGCAAGGCCTGGGACTCTGTTGAGGCCACGCCGAGCACCCAGGAGAAGTGAGGAAGTCGGAAGGATGGGTGATTGGAGTCGTTGTTGGTTGGAGTCTTTGTTGGTTGGAGTCTTTGTTCCAAAACTCCTGAGATTGTCCTTGGTTCTTTGTGAGAGAGTCTTCTCTCTTTTCCATGAGGCCGGATCTGGTTGGAATCGAGGCCTGCTGGGCCCTGGGGCCCCCGTGGAGGGGGAGGGGGCTCCCCAGTCTCACCAGAACAGTGTTGCGGCTGGATGAAAAAACTAAGAGAGGACGGTCACTGTTGCCTGCCTCTGATATACCTTGAGAAAAGAACCAACCCCTAAGGTTTGAATGGACCTATGAGTAAGGTGACATGTCCGAGAGGGGAAGCGGCTCTTAGTTGATTTATGGTCTTTGTCCCCAGCATGCTTAGACTGTTCATTCAAGCTCAAATAGACATAACAAATTCACATTGCATTCTAAGAGAAGGTGATGTACATCAAAGTGTGTGTCATTAAATGAGGATTAATTTGCTAGGAAGCATGATACAGGTGAGGTTATATTGACCGTTGGGTGGTTGTTCAACCACATACACCCCAAACAAACATACCATGTTGTTATACCTAATAGTACACGAGACAGTAAATCATCACAGTTTCTGTGAGGCATGTTCCTTCATAGATCAGAGTAATACCGCAAAGTTTATTTAATTAAAGATGGTCTCTCTCTCTTAAGCATGTGGCGCATGTGGCCACATTCCTTTGAGGTCGTAAAGTCTGTTATCAGTCTTAAAGTGTTCTGTAACCGGACACCCGGCTGACAAAGTAACTTCATTTGTGAGGTTAATTTTGGGGGAGAGTTTCATAGACCTTTATATTCATTAAATATAGTGAATATGAATAATTAGTGTGTGTCTGATGGTCCAGACCCTACAGCACTGCTCTATCCAGTAGTGCTCTCCGTGCTTACGTAGACAGGACGCAGTATTTCAGAACCTCAGACCAGCTCTTTGTCAGTTATGGTGGGAGACTGAAGGGGAAGGCTCTCTCAAAGCAGAGGTTGTCCCACTGGATGTGGACGCCATTGCTTTGGCTTACCAACAACAAGGCCGATGTGCCCCCTTGGTGTGACAGCCCACTCCACCCGGAGTGTGGCTTCCTCTTGGGCTCTATCGCATGGTGCCTCGCTAACAGACATCTGTAGAGCTGCAGGCTGGGCGACACCCAACACATTCGCCAGATTTTATAATCTCCGAGTGGAGCCTGTTTCCTCTCGTGTACTCGCTCAGTCAGCTAGTACTGGACCCGCTCAGGTGTCTTCGCTTGCTCGCCATTCCACTCCACGGACTGGATACGTGCGATATTCCTCAGGTGAGCTTTCCTCTCTGAAGCCCTGAGTTCCTCCAGCACTGTTGACGCTGGCGCCAGTGTCTATTGCCTGTGCGTCGGCTAGGTGCCTCCGTGTGCATGGTTCCTCCCCTGAGTAACCCCCACATGTATATTTCCACTGTAAGCCTCTTTGAGCATGAGTCTTTCCCTCGGCAAGCCACCTTGCCACTCCTAGAGTTGAAGGTTGCCACCCCTCGGGCTGGTCACTCCAGCGTTCCTCCATATGAAGCCCTCCGGTCGTATGTGTGTTCTTAAGTCCTCCCTACGGGTAGGCATGCTGCGGCATATTTCCTCTGAGATATGCTTCCAAGTGTACCTTGGTATTCCTGTGTTAAGAAGGACTCCTTCGTCCGTGCCAGTTTCACCTTAGGGGGATCAGACTTTCGCAGGGCACTGGAAGACAGCTGTGAAGGTGGCGTGATTTCACAGGGACCCCCATTCGTAGTCATCCGACGTATCTCGGAGTGACTACAAAAGGGAACGTCTCGGTTACGTATGTAACCCTCGTTCCCTGAGTAGGGAACGGAGACATTACGTCTCCCTGCCACTTCCGCTGTACCGCTGGGTAGAACGCCTGAGTTCAGTCTCGGCTCCTCAGCGAAGACATATCTGCATGTTGCCGGTGTCCTCCTTTTATACCCACGCGGTGGGGCGGAGATACGCTATGCAAATTCCGCAGACCCATGGCATTTCATCGCCATTGGTTCGTTTTGTAATACTCGAAGTCGATAGGTGTTCTAAGCGAAACCCCCATTCGTCGTCATCCGACGTAACTCGGAGTGACTACGAAAGGGAACGAGGGTTACATACGTAACCGAGACGATTTTCTGGTTTATGCTGGTTTTTTTGGTAGTTTTGAAAGGGGTGTAATTGGTTTCAATTAGTTTTAAGTGGTTTTGCTGGTGGTTTATGGTGATTTTAAGTTGTCTTTCTGATTTTTTGGTGGTTTATTGATAGTTTTGAAAGGGTTTTAAGTGGTTTAAAGTAGTTTTAAGTGGTTTTGAGTGGCTATATGTAAGAATGTTCATGCATTAATCTCCTTTTTATTGCCAATGTGTAAATAGCTAGTAACAAAACTTGAGATTGTAATCTCAGCTAGTTTGTTACTAGCTGTTTACACATTGGCAATAAAAAGGAGATTAATGCATGAACATTCTTATATACTGTATAGCCACTCAAAACTACTTTAAACCACTTAAAACCCTTTCAAAACTACCAATAAACCACCAAAAAAACAGAAAGATAACTTAAAATCACCATAAACCACCAGCAAAACCACTTAAAACTAATTGAAACCAATTACAAATGAGACCTTACCGACTACCTGGTTGTCTATGAAAGCCTGTGATGGATTTTTATGTGAGGAACTTGAGACATTTTCCCGAGAGCCTTGCTTCTGTTCAATTTCTCATGAAACGAATGCTTATAAGATATTCAGAACAAGAATGAAAGGGCCGTTCTGTACTGTAATGTCAATGTGTTGTTTTATAATCAAACTAACATTGAAAAACACTTCAACACAACAAGACTCGTTCAAACTATATATTTACAAGGCTTTATTCAGGCCTGAAAATCACATTTTTAAAATAGGCATACCCTGATTCTTCCAGGTTCCCCGAGTTCAATCTGTCTTCACTGACCAGTAAGACTACTTTTAAATTCATTCTGCAGATTTTCCCTCAAGAAAGAATGATCTTAAGAAATAACTGTGGGTGTCAACAGTGAATGAATATCATCAAACTTCTTCTTGTCTGGTGCTGTGGTCAGTCAATCATTCATCTTTGCTACTGTATTATCCTGACGTCTCACGTGATGCTCAGGACAAATCCTTGTCTCATTGAGAGGAAAGTTTACTCTCGAATCACTCACACAAAAGATGTTTAACCACGGTAAACAGAGATTCAGCTTTATTCTCAATGTTTGTTTATCAGATTGTTTCTCTGAGGTCGAGTGGAAATATTGTACACTAAAGATGAAACAAAGCAGAAAGCACCTCCAGCACAAGCTAAAAAGTTACTTCACTGTTATTGAAAATACACACATGTACAGTAATGGTTTCAGAAGACAATCCCTCGGTAGTGCACGAATGCCTTCATCTGACCACATCCTATGCAGCTTCACAAGTTTCTGTGTTAAAAGACACGGTGAGAAGAGAATTAACTCAGTATCAATAAAAAAAGTCTAATTAATATGGATGATTTATTCAGCCAACATTTATGTGAGCTTGTTATTTCCGTATTGTTACTCTTGACTACAAGTGAAACTATTACAAATATTTTTGAAAATTGAAATAAAGATAAAATAATATAACATATAATACAACTTTTATTTGAAAAACTTAAAAAAACCTGAAATTGCTAAAACTAAAACTGAATACTAATAAAATAAATAATATAATTAAAATAATAGTGCTGTCAAATTGATCAATCACGATTAATTTGCATCTAACATAAAAGTGTATATATTGTATATTACATACTTTTGTTACAAACTTTTGTTACATGCGATTAATCGATTTGAAATATATATATATAGTAAGTTATGTTCGGTATATTTATCTGAATATGAGGGAAATATTTTATATATATATATTATTATTATTTATTTATTTATTTTTTAAATATGAGGGAAAGACAAAACACCAAACTTGGTTAATGTATTTAAATAAATAAAAACATTAAACATTAAAGAAAAGATACAAGGAAAAGCATCATGACGCACCATACTCGTTCCTCCTTCAATAATGTTAAAAAGCATCCCAGGATCCTCAATAAGTTCATGAACATCCAGATCTGGAATCTACACAAAGAAGCTCAAATATAAGACACAGCTGGGTCGACACTATGTATCTCCAAAAGTTTGTCAAAATATTTGTCAACATCAAAATATGAGGGAAATATTTTATATATATATAGGCTAGGCTATTTTAAATATGAGGGAAAAACAAAGCACTAAACTTGGTTAATGTATTTCAATATTAATGAATACTAAAATAGTATAACCTTGGATATACATATACATTATATACACTATACATAGCTTAAGAGAAGATAAACTCATGTGTTATCTCTGAACCATTTGAAATGTAGTCTATCAATATATCACACACACTAAGGACAGTATGGCATATCTATGATCAGGTCAATAGCTATGCATCAATATATCACACACAGTAAGGGCAGTATGGCATATCTCTGAACAGTTTAATATGCATCAATATCTCACAACACTCAGGACAGGACAGTATGTTTCGGGTCAGCATCTCTCTCTGTCAGATCAGATGTGAGATTGATGTTTGCTCGGCCAGGCGCTGTTGTAGCGCAGTGATTCACTCGACACAGAGCATCGGTGATAAATCTCTTTGTCGCTAATGAACTGCATTTAACAATAAAATGCAGCGGGAAACGGAACGTTTCATTTATAAGAAGATCAATGACACTGACAGGCCCTTCTTTGCTGGGTTTCGGAGAAGCGCTGGCGGGCTTGTGCTGTGCCACATCAATCTCAGACGCTGCAACAACCAGATCCATCAAACGTGATGCACAACACACGAAAGAGGGACACGGGCCCCTAATCATGTGTCTGGGAGCAGGTTTAACCCGTTCACTCAAGCGTGATTGTGTTGGTGTTGCGGTACACACACGCACGAGCATCAGAAGTGAGTGATCATGAGTGGGGTCGGGAAGTGCTTCATCATCGACGTCCTCCATCTGCGAAACGACACTTCATAATTCCAGGCGTCTGCTTTCATTTATAAAGTGATCACTTAGTCCTCCACGTCTCTCTCTTCACAGGGTCCCGTTCACCCGTGTTACAGATCTGCGAACACAACTAGCCCAATGGCCATATCGCAAATCTTACAACTCAAAATGTGCAATTTCCATACCTAAAATAGATATCTAAAGCCCCTTTCACACAGAGATTCTGGAAAATACACGGATATAGTGACCTGCATGGGATTTGACCCGGGTTCGTTTGACTTTGTTTCATTCACACTGCCAGTGATATTTCAGGAATCAGAGAGTGCGTTCACACACAACCGTAAAAATCCCGTAAAGACACGTGACATCGATGTGACATGTAATGTCTCAGCAGCGTCTATAGTTTGCTTATGAGCTGCGATTTCTCTCTCGAGAAACCACGCTTGTGCATTTTTTTCTCTGATTTGATCATAAACTAGTGCATTACGTACCGTTTCACACTGGCGAACGATCCCGGCTTCAGCGTCATCATTACGTCACGGCATTGATTACGGCTTTCACACAGCGCTTGTTCCGGGATTGAACACGGCAATGTTACTAGGTCCCCAACCCGGCATCGATCCCGGCATCACACAGAAAGTGTTCTGGCAATTTCCCGGGATCAACACGCTGTGTGAAAGGGGCTTTACAGTCACAGTAGGCTAATCGGAGACCCGTTTCAAATACACAGTTGGAGGCTACCAGTGAGAAAACCGACTGTAATTAGATCTATACTTTATTGTCTCTGTTATATTAACAATTTTATCTTATATTTCACACTTAATAGTCTATTTATCTACCTCTATCCATGTATTTTATCTCTTTAACCAGAATTATGACCGAAATCAAAAACAGCATTCAATCTTCGTCACTCTCTCAGTACCTCGGTGAGCAGCTTACAACAGTGAAGTGGCCAGGCATTGAAATAAAAATTAGAGAACAGAACATGACTTATTTATCCTTAGCAATCTCATTTTGTCATGCGCAGTCTTAGATTTTTTTTAAATTATACTTTTAAATATGAAATTAAAACCGTAAGTAGGTGGCGGCAAATCAGAGTCATTGAATCATTCACTCAAAGGATTCTTTCAAAATGGCTAATTTATTCATTTAAGGACAAATCAAGTGACTTTCATTAGACCGATTCCTTAAAATGTGGAGATTCACTCTAGTAAAACATCACTCTGTTGCCCGTAGTCTGTTTCAGCTCTTTGTTTGCGAAATACAGTAAAAACAGACAATATTCTGTTTTTTTTTAAAACAGGAAAAAAAAACCTGCAAAGCAGACATTTATTAAAACATTTATTGTTATTTTAGTATCTATTTTAGTTTGATTACTATTTTAATTAGCTTTTATTTTTAATTTTTAGATTCATTTTTATTAATTTTCTTATGTACTTTCGTCGTTTTATACGTTTTTTTGTTGCTATTTAGGTTTTCATTTTTCATTTTTCATTTTTTCCAGTTAATAATTTCAGTGCTTCAAATTCAACTTATTTCAGTTTACTGCCAAAGCAAAATTTATAATTGTCATTCAGTTTAAGTTTTTCGACTAATATTTATATTTTATTTTATTTCCGCATTATTTCTGAATCATTTATTTTTATTTTATTTATAAAAGTATTTTTAAAATACTTTTAATTAAAATAAGTATTTATAGAATAATGCTTTTATTAATTAAATTATAATGTTACAAAATATTAAACAAATGCTGAAAAATGCATCACAGTTTCCATAAAAATATGAAGCAGCACAATTGTTTTTAACATTGATAATAATAATAATAATAATAATAATAATAATACAGTAAATAATTGAAATCATATCATACTGATTTCTGAAGGATCATGTGACACTGAAGACTGGAGTAATGATGCTGAAAATTCAGATTTGATCAAAGGAATAAATTACACTTTACTATATATTTACATAGAAAACAGCTATTCGAAATTGTAAAAATATTTCACAATATTACTGTTTTTACTGTATTTTTTTACAAAAAAGAAAATGACTTATGCTCCCCAACTACTACTTTCTTTCAAAAGCATTAAAAATCTTACGGACCCCAACATTTTAAACGGTAATGTAAAGTATATATGGCTTAAGAACAGTTTTGAGCATTAGGGAGTGGCCGACATGCCTAAACTTCCTGATTTCAGAAGAGTAAACGTCCCATTGTCCTGTCTAAGAGTCAGAGGAAACAGGAGGGCTGTATATTGTTACACTCTGTTCATATCTCCAAAAACTTCATCCCAATTCACACACTCCCAGAGCCGTCATGAACTGGTGTTTTTATCACTTGGTACCCTAGGCAGGACAAAACAATTAAGAATGAATCAGAAGCTGATCATGACTTATTATAGTGGTATTGCAGTTTACCACATCATAAAACTGCACCTTGATAACTCAGACTACCTTGTTGTGTTTGCATAGATACATTCAGATACATAATTGTTAAACTGCTTATTACTTCACAAATCTCTCACCGTTTTGAAAGGAGCATCACAACCTCCTCTGCTGTAGTGCAAGGAATTATAGCAAATATTAGCCCCAAAAAAACATGCATACCAGGATTTTAAGCCACTAATTATAATCACACATACTTAGGAAGGACTGCATGCAAACATTTCTTCTAAATGCATACATGCAGACTCTATGCGAACTGGAATAGCTGTATTTGACCCCTGTGTCCTTTTTACACTAAACTGTACATTTCTATAATAAAAACACTAAAACTAACACTAATCATCACAGACAGATAGAGGAAAAAGATCCGATGTCATTGCACATAAAAGCAAAACTGCATCCAGTCAAACTCCATGATGTATTACTGCAGATTCATCCGTCACTTGGTAAAATCGCTATTGTTTATGTATTTTGTAATTCATTATTATGATTAATGTTAAAGATATTTTTGTTACTTTAGCATGATAAACTGTTTTGGTATTGTGTTGTGTCAAAGCAGACCCAGTTGTTGCTGATTTAAGGTGATCTGCATTAAATAAATAACTCCACATTTTCACATTCTACAGATTAAGGTGCATCACAGCAAGAAAATCACAAGAAATACATTAAGTCACAACCGGTTTAATATTCCATGCATATAAGTAAATCTCTTTCCTCTTTTCCATCAAAACACCACAGGTTACATAGAGAAATGGCATAATTCCATTAGTTTGCTCCTGGCAAAGATGATTTCATCTTATTTGTGTACTGTACTAATGTTGACATACTACAGTGCAAGCTAATGATGGTGTTGAAAAGCAATTTGTGGCCAGTAGGTGGTACACTTCTCACATTATACCGCCGGCAAAGGCCTCATTTAAAAACTTGCTATGTGATGATAATGAAAATCTTAAACTCTTGTTCCATCATTAAAAATAAAAACCAACATCTGTTGCAAATATATTTGGATACATTAGTGTCACCTTTGGGATTTGTACCAAATCGAAATCCTTGACGATTAACGACAGCATCAGACCAGTGAAATGTAGTCCTGGAGCCATTACAGAGATAATACATATCAGTCTGCTTATTTACCGCTCTTGACAACTTCTACATTACGCCTGCAGATCTGCTGAGAGAGAGAGAGAGAGAGAGAGAGAGAGAGAGAGAGAGAGAGAGAGAGAGAGAGAGAGAGAGGACACCAGTTATTTACCTCTAATGCACTCGGATGATCCGCAGGGACACACGACTCCAGACGAGGAAGGAAAGGTAACACATCGCAGAAGAACTGGAAAATGCCCTAAAATTAACTGAACAAAAATTATTTCAATCTTATGAATTATTGTGCCTGAAATGTCTGTATTAAACACTTACAGTTAAGAGCAGCTGGCATTTTCTTCACTGTCTTAGTTGAAATCATGTGTATGACCTCTAATATGTGTCTGAAATGTGTAAAATATCAGAATGCATTAGGAAATGTTTAATAATGAGTTAGAATGACAGATAGAAAGATGGATGGATGATATATGGATAGATGGATAGATAGACAGATAGAATGACAGATAGATAGATAGATAGATAGATAGATAGATAGATAGATAGATAGGTAGATAGATAGAGAGATAGATAGATAGATAGATAGATAGATAGATAGATAGATAGATAGATAGGTAGATAGATAGATAGAGAGATAGATAGATAGATAGATAGATAGATAGATAGATAGATAGATAGATAGATAGATAGATAGATAGAATGACAGACAGACAGATAGATAGATAGATAGATAGATAGATAGATAGATAGATAGATAGAATCACAGACAGATAGATAGATAGATAGATAGATAGATAGATAGATAGATAGATAGATAGATAGATAGATAGATAGATAGATAGATAGATGGATGGATGATAGATATATAAAATGACAGATAGATAGATAGATAGACAGATGGATAGATGGATAGATAGAATGACATAGATGGATAGACAGATGGATAGATAGATAGATAGATAGATAGATAGATAGATTGATAGATAGATGGATGGATGATGTATAGATAAAATGACAGATAGACAGATTGATAGATGGATAGATAGAATGACATAGATGGATAGACAGATGGATGGATAGATGGATATAGATAGATAGAAAGAAAGAATGACAGATACTGTGGATGGATGGATGGATGGATAGATATGTCTCCACCTGAGACCCTGTGAGTCCTCCAGTCTCTCTGCTAAACCTCCTGATGCTCGAGTGGAGTCATTTATTAGTCTTAAGCATCTCATTGACAGTGTGAATGGTGTGAGCGTGTGTGAGTGTGTGTGAATGGTGTGAGCGTGTGTGAGTGTGTGTGAACGGTGTGAGCGTCCGCGTCCCCCAGCTGGCAGTCTCACAGTAATGTCTGCCCGCCAGGAGAAGCCAGGTCGCTCGTGTCTTTACAGTCATCATTAAGCACCATTGATTTAATGAATACATCATTTATGAGTGCTTGGACCTTCATGGCCCGCTGCCTCATTAAGTACAAAGCAAACTAATATGAAGAGCCACCTCACCGTCACCTCCAGAGAACCAGCCAATCACGCGCCTCTCCAGAGCTCACACATCTAGTCATTATTGCTCATTTTCCCTGACCACCCACCGAGAACCCAGTCAGGGAGAGTGTGTTTTCTTTCCCGAATATTGGCTGAACTCTGAAAAATGGAGAAAATTATGTAGATACATAAATACATAATGTGCATATGATAAAATGCTTTTGAATGAAGGACACCTATAATAAGAGGCGTGCCTGAAACTCTCTGAACTGGGATAAAATTACTGTAAAACACACTGTCTCAAGTGATAATGATAGGAGGAATCTCACAAATCCTCTCAAGGCTCATAGTTTTTATGTTTTATGGTGATGTATGTATTTGTATGTTGATTGGACAGTATGTTGGTCTGCATGTGCAGTTATAAAGTGCTTTATAAATTAAATGAATTAAATAAATAAAATTAATATTTCATCTCAAAGCAAAGGGAATAAATAAGAAATTATACTGAGCATAAAGAATTTTTTGCAATGTGATATAATTTCCACCCCCAATTCATTACAGCAACGCACAGAACATAATGGTTTAAAAAAACAAAACAGGAAGTATTACAGTAATGAGAATCTAATCTCACAATAGGATTTACAAGAAGAAAAACATCTGGATATTATAGTAATGAGAATTAGAAGAGGTTATTTATAAAATATGACATCATGCAAAAAAAATCTAAATTAGGCTTTATTTTCTTTACGAAGAACATAATTACTTATTTTGTCGTGTAGTTCAGATGATATTCATCCAATAAAAGACACTAGTATTCAATTATTAGTTACATTTATTAATAACAATGATCTCAGCAGTAAACAATCACTCCGAGTAATGTAGTTTATAAACAACAGCAAAAGAATCAAAACGCCAAAATACTGAAATTATGCGCATCATGCGATCAGCTTTGAGTGCTGGAACGATGTTTTATTATAGACAATAGGAGTCATTATAGGTGACTAATTTAACATCTGCCTCTTTATCTTTGTCTTGGTTGGTTATTTATCTTTCTTGCGTTGTTGTTATTGGAGAATCATGAGATTGGATTGGG
>NW_027508741.1:675000-715000 GCF_051911475.1 Siphateles boraxobius | reverse complement strand
TGCAACCCATTTTACTTCTTATCATTGACATGAAAGATTTTATCTCCAAGAGGTAGGCCTAGATGTTACCGTGATATCTAATAACAAACAATAATAGTGAACTGAATAAAAAGTACAAACATATTGTAATGAAATATATAATAACATGCAATCAGGCAATGTGAGTTACCATTTATACCTTCTCGTACTCAATATTACATGTACTGTGTAATTTAAAATACATTCATTGTCATATTTGTACGTCAGAATGCAATTTTGTAAGATATCTAAACAGGCTCTGAATCGTTTTGGAGTCCGAGGGGAAATGTCTGGATAGTAAAAAGTATGACGGATAGGAGGGATTGCAAAAAGGTTTGGTGACATTGAAAGTCATTTATAGCAAATAATGAGATGAATCATGCACATTGAGACCAGGAGTGTGCATTAAGAAAGTAAATATGGGCAATTTTGATTTCATGTTGACTTTTAAGTAAAACATAACATGATGGATTTGCTTTCGCTTCAGTTGAGCATCATCCAAGAAGCGGCGACAAAGCGTTTCCATCAAACCCCTTGATAAACCGGAGGTGCCAACACAAACAATGCACAATACTATGGGACAGAAGACGCAAAGATGGAGATGGCACATTGAAATAGTTCCAGACCATACAGGGGGACTTAATATGAGCTTAAAAAGAGGAGTGGGAGAGGAAGATGGGCTTTTCATAGGATAATTAAAACAGCAAGATGGATTCTGTAATTGAGTGGAAAAAAACAAGGATCTGAACAACATCTGTGCAATCCACATAAATTATTTCAACGAGAAGCCAACACTACAATAAAACCCTCAGCCTTGGATTCAGATGTGCTGTCAAACACGTGAATAGGTCCTGAGATAACAATCTACCTGTAACATGAAGATGATGGAGGACCTGGAAGAAGAAACACATCAAATCCACACATATGCTAAAAGTTGACCAAATTAACCTGACAGTCTTTCAAAGGAAAGGACAAAAAATATTGATGAGGCAAATGCAGATCTTACAAAACTAGGTTAGAATTCCATCCATCCATCCATCCATCCATCCATCCATCAGTGAACACACCCATGCTAAAGTTGACTAAAAAGAGGAATAAAAAATCATCTTTTGGAAATTGATCTTAATGCCTTAATTTAAAAAATGAGGAAAAATCAAAACTTTAAGGACACCAATTTTCTTTGTGAATGAATAATGTATCGTAAATAATTAAATGTTCTTCCTTAAAATACAGGTTGCGTAAGTCAGGACACCCCTATGTTAAATTCCCATAGAGAAAGGCCAGTTATTTCATGAATCCGGGATACTATGCATCCTGATAAAGTTCCCTTGGCCTTTGGGATTAAAATATCCCACATCATCACATTCCCTTCACCATACCTAGAGATTGGCATGGTTTTATTTCAGTTAAGCTAATAGCTGGTTTGACTTGCATTGAAAGATGATCTTATGGTAAGTTCCCCATGCCGATCTCTAGGTATGGTGAAGGGAATGTGATGATGTGGGATATTTTAATGAATATTAAACATGAAATAACTGGCCTTTAAAAATACAAATCTGCTGTCTCTATGGGAATTTAACACAGGGGTCTCCTGACTTATGCAACCTGTATTTTAAGGAAGAACATTTATTTATTTACGATACATTATTCATACACAAAGAAAATTGGTGTCCTTAAAGTTTAGATTTTTCCTAATTTTTTTAATTAAGGCATTAAGATCAATTTCCAAAAGATGATTTTTTATTCCTCTTTTTAGTCAACTTTAGCATGAGTGTGTTCACTTATGCTATCCACTGTATCCATCCATCCATCCATCCATCCATCCATCCATCCAATGTTAAACCATGCTGGAAATGTGTTAGAACATGAAGTAAGCCAACATCAAAGTTTCTCATCAAATTTTATTCATTTAGTTTAACTTGTACTAAAATAACAAAATCTGGAACTGAAATAAAAATGAATTAAAACTAGTACATAGACATAAAAAAAACTAATAAAAATTACAAAACACAATAAAATGATTAAATTTGAACTAAAATTAAAATGAAAAGAGATAATACAAAAATGAAAATTATACCCATATAATTTATAATATATATATATAATTTATAATATATATATATATATATATATATATATGGCTTATATCTTATATATATATGATACTAAAATAACACTGGTCCCCAAAAGATGGACATTTAGTATACTTTAAAGTAGTTAACTGATTCATAACGAATTGTTCGACTCAATTAACTGTGTAAAAACTGCTTAAAAACATCAAAAACTGATCATAAAGTTATGAAACATATGCAATGTAAATCTTAATAAAACTTAGTATTGCATCTAAAAGATATTGAAGAGATATTTTTGAAGATCAAATATTTTGGCCTGGTTTTCCAGCATTGAAGTTAAAGTGAAGTTCCAGCATTGAAGTAACGCTTTCTTCCTAGAATATACTCGTTAAAACTCAGTAAATTTACGCAAAATTTCACCCTCTGCAATGCAAAAGAAAACCATCAGCGTGTGCTTTCTCTAAAGGTCACTGTGTGTCCTGTTGACATCACGAGACTTCATCTACTGTTCAACCACCGCACCAGCTCTTCTGATCTTCAAAGCCTGTTATAGACTGGTTTCCTGAGAACCATCAGAGCGACTACTTTCCAGACCCTCCAAATGAAAGCCTCAAACTGTCAATTTTGCAGTGATACACCTATGTGGTTTCGAGGGGTGCTGCACTTCACAAAAGCAGGCTGCAAATATAGTTGTATTGAGAATGGCACCATTACTGACAAAGGCTCAACGGGGCGAAGTTCACATATTGAGGCTATGCTGAAAAAAAAAATGGTTGCACTTTATTTTGATGGTCCTCTTTAGACATTCTGTAACGTTTCACCTACATGTGAACTAACTCTCATTATTAGTAGACTAGGTTAAGAGTTCAGGTTAGTAGAATAAGTTGACATGTAGTTGTAAAGTTACTGATAGTCATAAGAATGCCTGTTGAGGAGCATCAAAATAAAGACAGTCGACTAATACTCTAATGACTGATAGTTGGAGTTACTTATCGTTAGTAGAATGACTAAAGTGGACCATTAAAATAAAGTGTTACTGGAAATATTATAACACAGAGAGTATTGCTGGTAAAGCTGTTTGTGACTGCAGGACACCCAGTCTTTTTGTGCACTCTCAAGCCTATTGAGCATAAGAATACATATCAGATTAAATTGTGAATTTTATCATTTGGTATTGAACAAATGCATTTAAATAACTGCATATTTTAAAGTCCCCCTGTAGTCAATAATTTTATCCCTTAAAACTCATATTTGATCACCAAAATTACATATTGAAACGTTTTTACCTTGAAAATGTTTTTTACATGCCCTAAAATAGCTTGAATGTAACTCGAGACCCTTGCCTCATTTAGTATGCGCGGTTCTATGAATATGCAAATGAGCCCCGCCTCCACTCACTCACTCACTCAGAGATCCACTCATTGACGATCACACGTTGATCTGATTGGTTACAAGGTAGTTTGTGACGTCAGAAACACCAGCGATTTCAAAGCGTGTTTTTGAGACTGTCTTTGGTTCACTGCAGTTTTAAGGAGAAAATAATCAGCAATGCTGTCGACTTATGAATTTACACATGGTTTGGCTTAAAGCATATTAAAAACACCACTTATAAACAAAACTAGAAACTTGATTTTCACCACAGGGGGACTTTAAGGCAAGACACTACAGGTTTATATTTTAATTCATAGATATCACTATTAAGACAGTTATTTTTAGTTTTCTGAAATGCAATGTTTAAATACGCAAATTAGATATTATCTAATTAAATATGCACCAATTTGCATTAATTTCCACAGAAATCAGAAAATTAGAGAAAGACAGGTTCAAAATTCTTTGTTCATATTGTTGACAGAGGGGATTTTTGATTTCTCTTTCCATAATTCCATACAAAAAAAGTGGGTCAGTAAATCAGCTCCTGTGATGGAAGATTGTTGTGATAAAAACCTGTATTGATAACATTTTCATATTCTTAACGGGGACCTATTAAACCCTTTTACAAAGTCTTTTATTCTTCGGCTCTACTAGAACAGTTTTTCCTGCTTAAATGTTGATTATTTTCCTCATATTCTCCATTTTTGCAGCTCCTCTCTTCCCAGTCTGTCAGTAACGCTCTGTTTACTTCCTGTCTCTATGAAGCCCCTCCTTCTGAAAAGCACACTGTGCTCTGATTCGTCGGCGGGAGCAGTGTGTTGTGATTGGTCGAGTGTGTTTGGGAAATGTCCCGCCCCTAATTTCCATAACTACCAGTTTAACACACTACTAACTAACTCAACCAGGCCCCGCCCCTTTATTCTGCGTATGAATTAATTAAATGACGAATATTGTGACGTGTTCGTTCCCGGAAGAAACTCAATGGAGGCATTTCAGGGAGTTCAGAAACAGAACATACACATTAAATACTTAGAACAACAATTTGAGTTTTGCACTAAAGGCCATGTGGCGTCCAGCTCTGAACAGTGCAGCAGATGCTCATGATGCATATTTAATGCAGAACATGAATAATGTCTGAATTAAAGATCGTCTGCAGAGCATGCCTTGTTCCGATTGGTCAAATGTTTTCTTTAAAAGCTGCTAGAATTACAGAGTGCCATCATGTTTAAATTCTTCTACATGACAGGAAGAGGTTCAGTCACTTACTAAGTTGAGTTCAGGTGACAGACAACACAATGTGAAAGGCCATGCGGTCGAGTTGTTTTTATCGCTAGATGTGTCAAATGTTTCCATTCAGGCTTCTTAATGCCAATCTGACCTGAAAAAACCCCACTGTAGACTGTTTATGCCCTACAAATAACTGTCTGTATTAAATAATTGGCCGATGACATATCAAATATCTTCTGAAGAAAATGATCCCAGTTACAGTGCTTAGCATGAGTGCTAAAGTTGACTAAAAAGAGGAATAAAAATTTACTTTTGGAAATTGATCTTAATGCCTTCATTTAAAAAATGAGGAAAAATCCAACCTTTAAGGACACCAATTTTCTTTGTGTATGAATAATGTATCGTAAATAAATAAATGTTCTTCCTTAAAATACAGGTTGCATAAGTCAGGACACCCCTATGTTAAATTCCCATAGAGACAGGCAGATTTTTATTTTTAAAGGCCAGTTATTTCATGGATCCGGGATAATATGCATCCTGATAAAGTTCCCTTGGCCTTTGGGATAAAAATATCCCACATCATCACATTCCCTTCACCATATCTAGAGATTGGCATGGGGAACTTTCCATAAGATCATCTTTCAATGCAAACCAGCTATTAGCCTAACTGAAATAACACCATGCCAATCTCTAGTTTTCCTTACATTTCTATGTAGCTTTTATTTATTTTTATTATAATTTATATTAAAATAATAATAATTTATATTTAATTTCTTTTATACATTTTAAAATTTTAAAAATGTTTTATTTATATTTCAAGTTTTACATGATATGAACCGTAAATCAGAAAAGTCTCCAGAAAAGTAGAAGCTTTATTTGCGTCATGCACTAAAAAAATTAGCATCATAAGTCAAATTTCCAAGGTAAAGGCTGTAGCCTGAACACATCCTTCTCTATATTTCACAAGCTGTAATGATATGCAGAATTTTGTGCTTGTATTCATCACCCTCTGGGTATTCAATAATCTAATATTACAATTGGTCATGGCGAATGCTAATGATATTGATAGCAGATGGCAGCTGGTGAAGCTAAACCCACACCACCCCACTGTGCATTCATATTACTCTTCTGATGAGCAGGTGCTCCCGACCCGACAACATGCTCCGCACACAGTTACACAGATTACTCACTTTTCACTGCGTGGACCACAATATTCTTCATTCCTGAATAAAGGTGTGCGAGAGGATCCAGGTCTCTGCTTTGAACATCTTCTGAAATATGTCGATTTTCAGATTGGTCTCCATCTAGTTTCAGAAATGTCTCAAACTGTGCTCAGATTTCCCACGTCTGTCATCAAAAGATCTCAATATGAACTCAAACATTTCTCATCAAATTCTATACATCTATACTATACATTCACTCTCTAGTTGCTGTTGCTGGTGATTATTTTGAGATGATGTTAAATTGCCAAATGTGGTTTTATGTACATACTATAATACTAATATTGTGACTTTTATATTTAATGACTTTTATAAACTTTTCATTTAAGTTTTAATTTAATTTTTGTAATTTATCTGCTTTGTCTCTCATTTTTATTTGTTTTTTATATTCTATATATATTTCATATTCTATTATTCTAGTACCCTTTATTATAATTTTTAGAAGTACTTTAAAATAACCTTTATTGTCATATTTGTATTTTAATTTATTTTTATATTTTCAGTTTTAATTTTAGACATTTTGCTATCTGCTTTTGTCATTTTTATTAGTTTTTTTTAAAGGTGCATTGTGTAATATTTAGGAGGATCTGCAGACAGAAATGCAATATAATATACATTTACTGTACATTTATTCATTTGGCAGATAGTATATTAATATATAGTATATAAGTAATATAATAATAGTATATAAGATAATATACATAACTATGTTTTCAGTGGTGTATAAATACCTTACTTAACGAACGGTTTCTACACACACCTCGGGTTTCCTTACATAGAAATGCACCATTTTGCGCCGGCATGTTTCTACGGGGGCCCTAAACGGACAAACGTGTTTCATCACTATGTTGTTCTTCATGCAAAGACGCTAGCTAAAGTCAGCGAATAAAACACGGATACAAGGATGAACAAGTAACAATAATATTCGCAATAACATATCGTTTTACTGAATAATAAAGTAAACATAATTTCTTAATTTATCCTTGTAAAGAAACCTCATTGCTGTCTCAGTCGATGACATCACTTCCTGTCGGCCACCGTAACTTCTGATGGTTGCAATTCGCAACCTCACCACTAGATAGCGCTAAAAATCACACACTGCACCTTTAATATGTAAAATATTTAATTATAATATTTAAATATTTTTTAACATCAGATTTGTTGTTTTACTTTCTGAGTTGCAGTTTGTTTTGCCATGCAGTTGCAATACCCAGCAGTGTTATTCAACTATCATTTATATTGATAAACTGCAAATGTGAAAAGATAAGCACTCATGGCTGTGCATTAAAACCCTTTCCTGCAGTAAAACGACATCGGCATCAAACAAACCTTTCAGAAGTCTCTGGAAAGCTCGCAGAAGAGTTGAGATGAACTTGGAGAAGAAAAGCAAAGATAATGGAACACTTAATCATCTATGACAGCTTTGAGCTTAAAATGTTTATGATACATAAAGACAGACTATTAAGGCATGAGTGACTTCTCCTGATGACTAACAGATGGTATTAATGCTAATAGGAGCTGCGTATAGACAAGAGCACTGTCATTTTCTGCTTTCCAGATGCACGATGATCTGAATTTGGTCAAGCGTACACAGAAAAGACTGTATAATGGAGCGCTTTGAACAACATTTATGGATGGACATGCGCCTCTGTTTCCACAATCAGGCAACCGTCATTGAGTTTTTGACATTTTATTGTTCTTCTCCGAGCTCAGAGAAGGTATATCAAGTAAAATGAGTTCAGCATAAATGAGCATTGATTTCCCATGCTGGTTGAATATTAAATATTGCTGGGATAATAAAGGATTGTCCCAGCATGGATCATTAATGAGTTGTTCTGGATGAAGCACATGCTGTTGGTTTGGGGTAGAGAAGTCAATGACAGCATGTTTCCTCCGCTAACAGGATTACAGCACAATAACGCCACATCATATCTTTGTGTTTCATGCTTTCGGTCTGTGTTTTTGTTGCATTGGAACAACATGCGTTTGTGTCTAAATGCACGTTTTAAAAACGGATATAGTTCCAAAACGTTATTTATTGACTTTCTTAGAATTTAAAATGTCAACGGTGCTTTTTTTCTTCTTCAATGCATTGAAAAGTTCACACAGTCAGTTTTTGGGATTGATAACCGCATTTACTGGAAATGTCTCGTTCACACAGCAACTTACAGTATTAATGTGCAACGGGAGTCAAACCTGTATTCTCTTATCATAGCATGAACTGTGTGTGAACGTAACAGTTTTAGTCAAATACATACTCTCAAATACAGGACTGAAAACTGTATTCTGTGATGCATGAACGTGGCTAATTCCAGTTAATAACAACATACATTTCGGCGTGTTCCTCCAGCCCGATCTCACGGCAATTCGTACGAATTTTACGAGGTGGCTAATTCGTACGAATTCCTACGACCTCACTCGTACGAATTAGTAAGATTTTTGCTAAATCGTACATATTTTACGAGTTGCCCAATTCGTATGAATTTGTACGAATGACCAACCCCTGACCCTGCCCCTAAACCTACCCATCACCTGGGTTAAGACAAATCGTACAAATTTGTACGAGTGAGGTCATACGAATTCATACGAATTAGCCACTTTTTAATCACTCGTACAAATTCGTACAAATTGGTCGTGAGATAGCGTTGGTTCCTCACACAACGCTATCGTATGAGTTCAGAAGACTTGGTATATGCTACTTGGGAAATGCTACAAGTACACCGCTTTACAACTATAGGACAGGAAGAGCTAAATAAACTTATCATTGCATCTAAACCAACAACATGTTTTTTAGATCCAATACCAACTAAACTACTGAAAGAAGTGTTACCTGTAGTGGAAGAGCCTCTTCTTAATATTATTAACTCGTCTTTATCTTTAGGACATGTTCCAAGAATATTCAAGCTGGCAGTAATAAAACCTCACATTAAGAAACCGCAATTAGATCCAAATAACCTAGCAAATTACAGACCCATTTCAAATCTTCCATTTATGTCTAAAATACTAGAAAAAATTGTGTCCGCTCAATTGTGTTATTTCTTGCAAGAAAATGAGATATATGAAAAATTCCAGTCGGGATTCAGACCGCATCATAGCACAGAAACTGCGCTAGTTAAAATTACAAATTATTTACTTTTAGCTTCTGACCAAGGCTGTATCTCAATACTAGTTCTACTCGATCTTAGCGCTGCATTCAACACTATAGATCATAAAATACTCTTGGATCGACTACAAAACTACTCTGGTGTTCAGGGACAGGCATTAAGCTGGTTTAGATCGTACTTATCAGACCGTTATCATTTTGTCTGTTTAAATGGGGAAAAATCGAAGATAACGTCAGTAGACTATGGAGTGCCGCAAGGATCGGTGTTAGGCCCTCTGCTATTCTCAATATATATGCTGCCACTTGGTAATACTATAAGAAAACATGGAATTAATTTCCACTGTTATGCTGATGACACTCAATTATATATTTCATCTCGACCAGATGAAAACACTAACTCATCTAAATTGAAAGAGTGTCTTAAAGATATAAAATGCTGGATGACGTGTAATTTCCTGCTATTAGATTCAGATAAAACGGAGGTACTACTTATTGGTCCAAAAAACTACCCACAAAACCTCGTACAATACAACTTTAATTTAGAAGGATGTCCTGTTACTTTATCCACTACAGTAAAAGACCTGGGTGTTATACTAGACCGCAACTTGTCTTTCGAAAATCATATATCATATGTTACAAGAACAGCCTTTTTCCACCTTAGAAACATTGCTAAGCTACGTAACATGCTATCTGTTTCTGATGCAGAAAAGCTAGTTCATGCATTCATGACCTCGAGACTAGATTACTGTAATGCTTTATTAGCTGGGTGTTCTGCATCCTCAATAAACAAGCTACAGTTAGTGCAAAATGCAGCCGCTAGAGTTCTTACTAGGTCAAGAAAATATTATCATATAACACCAATTTTATCATCTCTACACTGGTTACCTATTAAGTCTCGTATCAATTACAAAGTATTACTACTGACCTATAAAGCCCTAAATGGTTTAGCTCCTGTGTATTTAATGGACCTTCTATCGCCCTACAATCCATCGCGCTCTTTAAGATCACTAAATCCGAGGCTTCTGGTCATTCCTAGGATATCTAAGTCCACTAAAGGAGGGAGGGCGTTCTCGCATTTAGCTCCAAAACTCTGGAATAGCCTTCCTGATATTGTTCGAGGCTCAGACTCGCTGTCCCAGTTTAAAACTAGATTAAAGACACATCTCTTTAGCCAAGCATTCACATAATACTAACCTTTTATACCACTGTTGAATCAGATCGAAAACATTAATTTTATGAACAGCAGCTGTGCTAATTATTTCCCATCTGCCTTTCTTTTGTTATCTCGGGACGCTAGTCCCGAGGTAAATGGCGTTCGTCAGCTCCAGTTTGTATCCAGCCTCTCACGGAGGCTTCAGATGCCCCAACACCTGCGATGAGATGACCAAACGCCTGTGAAGAGACGACTCAACGCCGGCGATATGTTATGCCCTAAATTATACATGATTAACTAACTGTATTTTTCTATGTACATTTCTGAAATGCACTTTCTGTAAAGCTGCTTTGAAACAATATGTATTGTGAAAAGCGCTATACAAATACATTTTAATTGAATTGAATTGAATTGAATATGGTCCATGAGTTGAATAACTACTTTCATTATGATTTCATGGTGCTTTTTGGAATTTGACAACCTCTGTTTCCCATTCTCTTTCATTATATCTAAAGAGCAGCTCACACACTCTGCTACACTTATCCTTTTGTTTTTGACGAACGGAAACATGTCATAGTTGTTTAGACCAACATGAGAGTGAGCAAATGATGACCGAATGCTCATTTTAAAGTGAACTATCCCTTTAAAATCAAGTTAAACTAAAACTTAAAACTATTAAACATCTCAGAGACAGCAACATAGTGTCGGCCCAGATTTGGCCCATATGTTGCTGTCTGGGCTGGATTTTCGGGAATTTAAATAAAGGTAACATGAAATAAAATATAAATATTAGATGAAATGCCTTGGCAAATAAGATGAAGTTGAAGTACTAAAATTAGTTCGAGGTAAGTTCTGCAAGTACCTTGTTTTTAACACTTTCCCCGTCTGTATTTTTTCAAAAAGTTGCCAGCAATCGGCAGAATTATTTACCATTATCACAAGTTTCTGATCATGCAGTATATCATTTTTTTTAATTCTAGCTTCATGCATTCTTTTTTTATGAACACTTGAATGTGGGTAAGTTTCATAAAAATAGCAACATTTTGAACAAAAAGCTGAAAAAATCACGCTTTTGTTAATGCCTAAAACGTGCGCCATCAATGCTTTCGTTGCTTGTTTCTGCTTCTTCTTCGGCTGTGTTTTGATCCGTATAACAGTGAACACACAGAAAGTCATAAAGATCTGTCAATGGCGGGGAAAGAGTTAAGGACTTTTGTCCGTTAGCTTGAACAATAGAAGATGAGGGGTGTTTGAATGAGGAAACCTGTCATGAAACAATCATACAAAGTTTATTAATATGTTCCCGTTGCTCATTTGTCCTGTTCAACTTTCACATCGTATGGCATCATCAGCAAGAGATGTCCACTAGCCGGATAAACTTCAGACACAATAACACAGCTTTCTGCCCATTACACAGCAATAATGGATTGCTTACCATCTATAGACTGCTGTAATTTTCTATGATCTTCATAATATCAGCCTTTAAATGAGCTTTTATGACTCCGTTCTGTTGCTTTTCATAGTTTTAACACTGTTTACTTCCTAGCAAAGTTTTGTATGTTTATATTGTTTTCCTCAGATTTATTCGTGATTTATGGTGTTGTTGTAATTAGACTGTAGATTGCACTGGTGGTTTATGGAAGGAATCACTTTATGTCCTATTATAAATCAGACACGTTTATGAAGCGCTCTCAATTAACTACAGACCTCTGTATTAGTGAAAAACATGTTCTGATGTGTTAAAGTGAGATACAAGCCTCAGATTGAGTTAGAAACTACAGTATTGCGATACCGCAAATAAAAGTTAGCTGATAGCCCGGATCCTAAAGCGTTCAAACATTTCTTCATTAATGCAATGAGAAAAGAATGTTAAGATGCAATTGATGCACTTTTTGGTGTGTAATTTCTGCCAATAGCACCAGTGATAATGTGCTTTTTGTATGCAAACACTAAACAGTTATGCGACAATCAATATCTGTTGCCAACAAAATCTCTATGACATGCATTTTAAAGTTGGAGTGATTATCTATTTTGACTTTTACAAGTTAGTGACAAAAGGATGCAAAAAAGCTACTTATGAGGTTTTTCTCTCTTTGAACATATGCATATTTATGTGGATGCAAAGAGTGTGTTAAGATGTTCACAAAAATGTTGACTAATGTGAAGTGACACTTAAAAAAAATGACACTCAAACTTTAAAGTGCCCTTATGATGCTATTTTAAAGGTTCCTAATTTTGTTTGGGAGTCTCCTAAAATAGCTTTACATACATCCACGGTAAAAAAAATTCTTGAATTTTCTCATAATATACATCACACGGAAACCATTGTCAAAATGATCCCCATTGACACGGATCTGCAAAAACGACTAAAAACCCGGTATTCTGCTGCCAGACACTGTAGATTGAACACGTAATACGCATGTGCATACGTCATCGTTTTCAGAGATTCACGTTTTTGTTGTTTACACGGAGACCGTTTTCAAAAACTTGTACTATGAAACCCATCAAAAGTTTGCATTTTCAGTCACCCAAAACTCCTTTGTCGTGTAAACGAACGTCCAAAACGGACAAACTTTAGTCGTGTAAACAACCCCTCAGAGTCTGAAACGGTTTGTTTGAAGATTCAGTCTCTCTAAACTCCGCCTTTCCGAGAGCTGCTCTGCTCTGATTGGCCAGGTGACCCGGTCTGTTGTGATTGGTCAACCGCTTATAGCGCGAGTCAGAAACTAAACACCTATTAGCATTTCTGAATTTCAGCTCTTTTTCAGCACTTGATACACAGTGATACGAAAAGTAACAATGACGCCAATTTTACCATATCAATCTCATCAAAGTGGATTTGCTTTGTCAGCAGAAAAAATTTGTCTTCGACATGAACAACACGAACCAAACTCTTCCAGTCTCAGATAAACTACAGTGTTTGAGGGCGGAGCAAAGAGACGCTGTTCGCAGGCATCCAATGAAAACCACAGGCTGGCATTATGCAAATTAGTTACACTGTTAGGTAAGTTTGTAACAGGAAGTGAGACTGGAATTGCTGATGACTCAATTCGGCAGTTCAGAATCAATTCTTTGTATAAAAAGACAGTAGCCTTATTTGCCTCGAGCTGTAAGCGGTTGACCAATCACAACAGACTGGGTCACTTGACCAATCGCGCACTTTGATCTTTAAAACTTTGACTTTTTCGCTGTATTACTCACTGCATTAAAAGGAAATACAAAAAAAAAGCATAATGGGGCAGCTTTCAAAGATGTGAAAACGCCGCAGGACATATTCAATGCTGAACGCTGAGGTCTGGTTTATATGAACATACGCTGAGAGTTACAGTAACTACCAGCAAATCGTGTTCATTTAACCACTACAAAAAAACAAGAAAAAAACGCTGATGGGTTAAATGACGAAAAACTGAAATCCTGAAACATATCCCAGACTGGATTTGAAAGACTTATTGGGTCTTGTTGGTTTGCGATGGGCTTGGCGTGAGTGAGAGACAGCCTGACATCAAAAATCTGCCGCTCATTTCCCGCGTGTGACGGAGAAGCGTGTGTTTCTCTCACCGTACCTTCCAGCACACACATCTCTGGAACCTGACGCTCCACGCTCCTCCATTAATCCCCCTCTGTCGGATCCCGGCCAGGTAATTACTGTTTAAAAATATTTCAGCCCATTCTTTTGCCTGCAGAGGAAAAATGGGAACAAAGACAACACAGTTATAAACAACGACAAAGGCCTGGTTTAAATTCACTCGTCTTTCTTCCCCAGAATCAGTGGCTTTGTTTGCACAATGTACAAGGTGTCTGAAACAGAAATCTTTGGCTATTTCATATTCAAATGCGGCAGTCACGCTCTAGTTTTCTACGCACAGAAGTTAGGTCTGTTTCATTGTGATGAGGCACGCGCGCACACGTTCTGCCTCACAAACAGGCTTGCTCTATTAGTGAGTTCAAACAAAGCCTGGAAAAGCTCAAATATCCGTTTTGAACTCGGAAGATTCGTCTCTAACCCCTTAAAAATACTTTTTGGTGTCCTGTTACTTTCACGAATGCTTATGATACGTAACATTAATATAGCATGAAGAAAAAAAAAACACATTATTATTTTAGCTTCTTGTCCCAGCTTAGAGATCTTGAACTTCTGGACTGTATCCACCAATTGAAATTATACGTCAGATTTGTCAATCTCTCGAAAAACGAAATATTAGTAACTATATATTCACTATATATTTCTCGAATAATTTTATACAAAAAACATAACATTTATGGCCCAGTCCCACATTGTGCACACAAAATAAAGTTATTGAATAATAATATAATAATAGTAATACATAATATATATGAAATATACAAATAATATTTTTATATACAGTAGTGACCTAGGAATATTGATGACATCACTTTTTATTTAAATATTATTAGTTATATTTTGTAAGCATATTGCTTAGTTGTGATAATAATGCAATAAAACATGACAAATTGTGCAACATAATTTTTGTTCAGGCAGTCATGCAAAGAAATTATGAGCAAAAGAGAACCAACGAAATATTAATAACTGATTATGTTGTAGACAATGTATGCTTTTATTTTTCTATGCATTTATTTTTTGCATAGTAAAAAAACCCTGCAGCTTTAGTTGATCTTTTTTGCCAAATAATTTTGTCAGATAAATATTTTATCTGACGAACACTAAACTTGGTCCTTCGGTTACAATTAAAATATACAATATTTTCCCTCATATTTTGGCAGTATAATTGTAGGGTCATTAAAAAAAAATCCCCTCCAGACGTCACTTCTGCCCACTATAAATTAATACATATATAATAAAAATATAATAACAAATGTGTGTGTGTGTATTGATATAATGTGTATATATGTATTAATTTATGTTTTAAATGACAACATCTTCTGAGGTTAAGAATAATATTCAAGGTCATATTCAAGAAAACGATAATAAAAAGATTTTTATTCAGATTTTTTTCACATCTGGACCCTTCACACTCCTGGCCTTTCTTTTTGTCCTGTACAATCTCTCTCTGAATCTCTTATGAACACCAGACACAAAGCAGGTCCTGAAGATAACTGTAGATGACAGGGAATCATGAAGACGATAGTTTGAGGACTGTAGATGACAGGGAATCGTGAAGACAGCAGTGCGGTGTGAGAACGGCCTCAAATATGATTACTGTAATTACGCCCTATGACCTGTTGTGCATAAAACATAAAACCAGATGACCGCTGATATGAACGTACATCGCTCTGACTGCAGATCACAGATTAGTTTGATACGGATCTTCAAAAGCAGTTTAGGCAATCAAATGTACACTTATGAAAGTAATTGTGTTCATTTATTTTATTAGAGACTTATTAACATTTTTATGCTATTTTGCTATGGAGGCAGTATTTTGCTTCATTGTTTTTAATATTTAAATTCACGCTAATCCACTAAAAGCTGGCATTAATTTAATGCTAATAATTTAATTTGTATTTAATTGAATTTGAAGGGTAGCAATGCTTCTGTTGACAAGCTCTTTTCTTTAGCCGTTTAAAAGGTTGGATTGTGAGCTTTTCAACACCCACTCACGCTGTAAACACAAAGAAACCTGCTAAGATTCATGCAAATCTGTTGAATCATATCAAGTCATGTCCATTACGTTGAAGTTAAGTTGAAAGTTTCCTAGCGCAGTATGCACTGGCGTATATCAGGACATTCAGAGGTGTGTTGGCCATCTTGATGTGTGTGTGTTATTGCGCAGTGATGATCTGCGCGCTGGGCTTGTGTCAGCGACCCTGATGGGTAATGCTCAGTAGCTCAGGTGTGCTGATGCTGACAGGTAGTGTTCTCGCTCTGGGGAAATCAAGCTCGCGCTGTAAATGAGTCTGTTTACTGCACCAGGGAAAACAAACAGGCCTCGTGCTCATCAGCATCACACTTACAGGACGTACAAACAGGCCCTACTTTTACAACTACAGCAGACGCGTTTAATGCATACTAATCATGCAGCGTTTCACCGCCAACTTCTGACGGCAAATCTGGAGAAACACCAGATAAAAGGCAGAGGAACGAACGCAGGCACAAACATAATGCACTGACTGTTTACAATGGGTGGCTATTTCTAAAATTTGTATGTAAGTGGGGCACAAGTAAGATTTTTTTAATATGGAAAATGTGGAAAGAAAATGTCTGGATGATAATAATAATAATAAGGTAACACTTTATTTTACGGTGTCGTTGTTATATATGTTACATGGTATAGATACTACAGTAATAACTATAAATCATGCATAATTACATGCAACTAACCCCTAAACCAAACCAAAGCCTAATCCTGATTTCTAACCCTATAGTAAGTACATGTAGTTACTTTATATTACCCAGTTACCAATGTAACAAAGACAGCTTAAAATAAAGTGTAATAACAATAATTAACAAATGAATAAAAACAAAATTAAAGACATAAGGACAAAAAATTTATGAAAATGCAGACATCAACATTGAGAAAGAGACGGAAAAATGAATTAAATAATAATTATATATATAAAACATAAAAAATAAAAATCTAAATACCATTATGGCATTTTCAGAAAAAAATTATTATAAAATGATTGTTGCAGAAATAAATGCAAATTCCAATTATGACACACACACACACACACACACGCACGCACGCACACACACACACACACACACACACACACACACACACACACACACACACACACACACACACACACACACACACACACACACACACACACACACACACACACACACACACACACACACACACACACACACACACACGCACACACACACACACACACACACTTACTTAAGAACACTTTTTTTTTAAACAGCTTTTTAGGGTTTCATTACACCTTAACTGTTACCAACACTGTTTTGTAATCTATTTCTACAAATATTAATCATGAATATTGATGAGTTTTTAATGTACTCTGTATGTTTCAAACATCAGAACTAGTTGAATGAGACTAGTTTACACCCATGGCGTCTCTCATCATAAATCACTCTGCATATCTCTCAGTTTAACACCTAAGCAAAGGCGAAAATACAGCGAGCAAACCACATTGTCTACCATATTTCCCATAACACTCCCAAACACACATATTAATAAGCTCATAATTATTCATCTAATCATCATCGCTGTTGGTAGACCGGAGAATATATTGAACACGTTTAAAGCCAGGACAGAAAGAAAGACTTAAATAATATTGACTGAATCTTTTATAAAATATAATCCTGGTTATGTGTTGAATAGCATATAATATCGAATTATTATCAACACTTTGATACTGTTTGAATATCTATTCTTGCACGTGTATACTGTTTAACAAAGTTTTTTTTAAGTATCTAGCTAGTGTTGACCTTTAACCTCAGAAAGTTGTGAAAGTTAGTCTCTTTTCCTCCGGGAAATAACACATCATTCCCTCTCAGTATGAGCACTTAAAACAAACTTAAAACATGGGAATGACTTATTGCACCTCGAGGGTACGTTTCTTTGTGTACGCCTACATAAATGAAACAGAGTTAGCCAAATTGCTCACTACTCCATTTCAACTTTAAAACTTTTGGCGGCACTATTGACAATTACTGTAACATCGTTCCTCTCGGCTTCCACCACAGTTTGGAAACGCAAGAATCTTCTGGCTGGAAATCTCTCTGACTTCAGTAACTGGTTTGGGACATTAGGGGGTGCTGGAATTCTTCTGGATGTGAGCATGCATGATCTTCCCAGATCTATCCCACTTTTCCATGTCAGACGGAAAACTAACTTTTCAAGCACTTGCCTGAGAAATAATACATGAGAAGAAAATCAAAAGGGGAAAAAAACAGCTTTAGTTGGTATTTTAAAAATTAGAAACCAAAATTAATATTGACATCACTCTTTATTCAAATATTATTATTGATATTTTGTAAGCATATACAGTAGTTGTGCGTGGAGTCGGTTGTTTTATTTGTGATAATAAAGCAATGAAACGATACAAATTGTGCCGAAATCATTTTTGACCAGGCTGTCATCCAAAGAAATTATGAACAAGACAGAACCAACCAACTTTTAATAACTGATTATGTTGTAGTCAATGTATGCTTTTTCCTCTGGGCCTTTTGCATAGTAAAAAAAAAAAAAAAAAAACTGTAGCCGTAGTTTGCCAAATAATTGTGTTAGATAAATACCTAAAGATAAATTTCCCTCATATTTAAAAAAATATTTTCCTCAAATTTTGATATTTTCTTCATATTTTCCCACTTCTGCATTAGTATAAACTGCTCTTTTATAAAATGATCAATTTCTTTGAGTAAATATCTTTTTTTTAAAATATTATTTTCTTTATAAAACTATGAACACTGTCCCACAAATCAGTATTTTTACAAAACGCCCCCCCAAAACTGACGTTGCTCATGAATTATTGAAAAAGAACACATTTCCTCTTGTTTACCCATATACACATATGTATAAAATATCATTTATTCTAATAGGCTCTATAAATCAAAAGTATTGTCAGCGAATGAGAGATAAGTGAGGTTATTGTGCGACGAGGCCAGCTGGTGGTAATAATTTAATGAAGTTTTACAGGCGCTATAAAGGCAGGAAGCAGATGTGGCATTAAGGATTATAAAGTTGGTAAAACTTTTAACAAGTGAGATGGATTTCAACGGTACAACAGCAGAACTGCCGAAAAAAGAGGGTGAATTTACACATCCTTCAATTGCAAAGCTATCAATCACACGCGCGTTATTCCTCTGGGAGAATCTTTACATGCATATTTATTAGCTGAACATGCTAATTCCCGCTGCTCCGGGCCCTACCGCTGCGGCGCCAAGCCTGTTTATGACTCATAATTGTTGATATCCTTTGATATATTTCTCTCAACTAAGACATCATTTGCTTTTTGTGGTTTTAAGTCAATGAGGCACAATGACCCAGGCTTTCAATTCAGATTTACAGTTCAACATCTTAACAGCGAGTCAATGCCTCCAGTGGAGGATCGTCGCAGCGCAAAAGCAAGTATTGTAAAAAAAAAAAAAACACAAAAAAAGCAAAATGTTATATAATTAAAATAAGAAATAAGAACAGCTGGATAAACGTAATGCACCAGAGACCAAGAGGAACTACATTTTAAAGTCACAGGGAATCTCTCCTTCCTAAACACTCGAACGGAGGAAAAGTTTCCATATTTCAGAGCAGCTTCGGGATGCATTTCCATGGCTCACCGTGAGTGTGTGTGTGTGTGTGTGTGAGCAGAGATTTGACTCCCTCAGACACCTGCCGTCGAGCTTCGCTCCTCCGGGGATCCGGCGTCTGAAATGCAATTTGAGCGTTTCAGAGCCACAGAGAAAAAACAAACACACCGACAGAATAAACACCAATACAGTTGAGGATGGACAAACATGTATTTGGGCGGGGGAGAAAAAACTGGATCTGTTGTCTCACAGGTGTGGATTATTCAAGGACAAACTCGATTGCGGCAGAACGAGGGACCGTCTTGGTTTTAGCATTATGATGATGATGATGATGATGATGATTATGACAGAGCTCAAGCACGAGACATTTACTCTGCAGGTCCAGGGAAGTTCAAAGGTCATGGCCCCTGTAGTTTGAAATAAAATGATTTAATTTAAAGAAACGGCACTGGGTTCAACAAGTCTGAGATCTTTAAAATTACACCATGGAAATAAAGTTTTGGGATTTTGACAAATAAAAAATAAAAAATAGTTATATATAAAGCAGTGGCCAAAAGTGACCATCAAAATGTGAGGGAAATATTTATATATTTTCTTTATATTTTTAATATGAGTGAAAAATAAAACACTAAACTTTAAACACAAAAAAATGGTTAAGTTATTTCTCTAACACGATTATTTGGCAAATTACAGCTTCAGCTTTTATTTTACTATGCAAAAAAAATGCAGAGAAAAAAGAAAAATCATACATTGACGACAACCATCAGTTTCAATTTTTCAATGGTTCTCTCTTGTTTTTTCATGCATTCAAAATGTCTTTGTTATGTCGGCACAATTTGGCATATTTCACTGTGTTATTATCACAAATAAAACTATTGACCCCAGGTTCAAAAATGCAATATACTTCCATCAATCTTTAACACATTTTTACTAATATTTGCATGAAGGGTGAAGATGTCAATTTTGTAACACTTTAGTTTTGGCTCCAATTCTCATTATTAACTAGTTGCTTATCAACATGCATATTACTCGGATATTGGCTGTTTATTAGTACTTATAAAGCACATATTAATGCCTTATTCTGCATGACCATATTGTACATTAATTACTAAACTTAACTACTACGTTATTAACTGTTAATAAGCACTAATACATTAATTAAGGCAAAAGTCATAGTTAATAGTGAGAATTGGACCATAAACTAAAGTGTGACCATATGTATTATATATAAAAATAGCATTTTTTATCTCAGTCTCAGACTTTGGAGATTATTCTCCATAAAAACTTTGATCAGCGGTTGCTAGAATGCATTTTAATGCTATTTGAGTCCCCTTTTTGTGTTACAGGGTTAAGGAGTAATTAATCACAACATTTTTGACACTAAACATTACATAAAAATAAAAAGGCTGACAAGTTGTTTTGCATAATCAAGTGTGCCGCTCTCACCTGTGATGACACCGCCGAAAGGGCCCGCCGAACCCTCGTCATTACACCCCACAATAACACAGGTGTGTGAAAAATGGAAAACTGGCAGCGATATGAATTATTAATGTCAAACTTAAGTATTAGAACAGGAAATCAACCAACTTACCTGGCACGATTAAAATGCAAAACACCTCTTTTTTCCCCCCCCACAAAACGGGAAAGTATAATTACGGCCCGCTATTCTGGAACACGTTAACTTGTGCTTTTTTCTAAAGCTCGAAGCACCTGCTTACTTTGTTTATACTCCTGTATTCTCTCTCATATTAATAAGAGGCTGCTCGCATGTCCTCCTACAGCTCTGCACAAACACGATGAGAACTCGTCAAGCCTCGTCATAATCTGAATTACAAATGCTTTGTATAGCTGCTAAACTATAAGTTAAGTGGGGGTTCAGCAGGAGATGCACGCCAACATGTGGGTGTTGTGAAGTCAAAGAGGGAAAAGCCATATTTATCCGCCCTTTGGAAAAAGTGGAGCCGAGTAAACAAATCAATTTTCACTACATGTTAATTGTTTCGAGCGTCGTATTATCTTGGTGGCACATTGCTAGTCAGTGTTTCGCGTGCAAATCGCGGATCGCTTTCAAACAGGTGACCAATAGCGAAGCCGCGTTCCTAAAGGATGCTGGGAAACAGCTTGAGCCGCATCCAACGTGGGACCGGCGTTTTTGGCAAGTCAAACTTTATCAGTGCAAACACGCAGAGATGAAAACAAACACATCCCGGCTTGCTAATTACGGACACATTGGAGTCTCTGCGGCTCATCATCGCTCGGTCTTCCTCTTGGCCCGATTCCTCGGACAACCTGGACGTCCGTACAAACCTCGGTATCGTCGGTGGCCTGTCTGTGATTTTTTTCAAACCCATTATTTCACATGCAAAGTTATAAATGACTGGACTGACACCAGGCTGGTATCTCACAGGCCATGTGGCCTGAACTAACGCCAAATCCTGCACCACTAATTTTACTAATTGCCCGGGCGAAGCCAACACTTTTCATTGGTCCATCGCCGGCCTTGTCACAGTGAACCTCTCTAATTGCTCCATTTCTCATTGTAGTTACCATTTCTGTAATACGAGAACGGGTGCCAAAATGTTTACGGTGTAATTATTTTGGATAGAAATATCAACGTATTCAGTGCAGTTCCAAAAATAATAAACCTTTAGAGAAAAACATTAGAAGTATTTATTCAGATGACTGCTCAATTCATGATGTATCATGTTGATCTAAATAGCAGACTTTTTTGTTGTTATTATTATTATTTTAGGATTCCCAGCTTTTTGTGGCTTTGGAGCCAAAAAAAAAAATTATGCTTTTTTTTAATTCAAATTTTATTGCAAATCATATTAAATGTAAATTCCTCTATTTTGTTTTTTTTTACAGTGGTCACACTTTAGATTAGGGTCCAATTCTCACTATTAACTTGACTTTTGCCTCTATAAACTCCTAATTACTGCTTATTAATAGTTAGTATGGTATTTCATTATTATTTTAGGATACCAAACTTATTGTAGCTTTAGAGCAAAAAAAAAAAAGGAAAGAAAGAAAGAAAAAGAAAGAAATGATCAGGATTCTTTTGTTTTTTTTCAAATGTAATTACAATTCGTATTGAATATGATATACATTTCTCTTTTAAAATACACTCTAAAAAATAAAGGTTCTTTATTTGCATCAATTGTTGCATTAAGAACCTTTAACATCCACAGAATCTCTGTTTGTTTTTGTTTTTATTTTATTTGACATGGACATTACAATTACATTTGACAAACCATATGCATTTGCTTGGGTGTTTTAGCACGCATACTAATTTTCAACACCTGTACACAGGAGGCCTTTAGAAAGAAAATACAAGAACAATAAATACAGGTTCTTTATAGTGGAATTTTTTTGTTGTAATTATTTGTAAGACTCTATTAATTTCCTTTGTGTCTACGCTTGTGGCTGTAGAATAAAATACCACCACATGTCTATTTCTGCAGTATGCGTACTGTTAATATTTTCTGTATCCTGGAATTCCTAAAAGACATTTTTGATTAAAAATAGCCATTTTTAATTTCTCAGATAACTGGATGGCACTCATGGAATTACAAATGCAAGTAATGAGGTCATGTGACAACAACATAGCATAATACTGTTTGAAATGTTTATCTAATGCACATATAATAAAGTAGTATAAAGTAAATACTGCACAGTGTTCAGGAAGTGTTTCATTCCAAACGTCGCCTCTCTCTGTAGATATTCCAGCAGATGTCACCTGGGGCTGGAGTGTGTGTGTGTGTGTGTGTGTGTGTGTGTGCGTGTGTGTGTGTGTGTGTGTGTGTGTGTGTGTGTGTGTGTGTGTGTGTGTGTGTGTGTGTGTGTGTGTGTGTGTGTGTGTGTGTGTGTGTGTGTGTGTGTGTGTGTGTCTGTGTGTGATGTTCCTGCTCGGGCGAGCTTCCCGTTTACACACATCGGCCACCGTTTCACTCGGCGCATCTTCAGGCAACCTGTAATTTAGCAGTAAATTTAATCATCCAAATAGCTAAATATTTTATGTTATTAAAGCGCAACTGAAAAGAACGCTATTATTTATTTACATCCCAGATCTTCACTCCAGCATCAGGTGGGCCGGTGGGTCCAGTTCATCTACAACATGTTCTGAATTATTGACCGATAATCTGTCTTGATTCACATCACCACAGGACGGCCGTTCCTTTGATAGATGCGACAGAAATGCCTAGTTTACGCTACGGTGCAGAGAGAGGGGAAAAGTGTGTTTCTGTGGAAAGAGGGGATGGGGGAAGGGTGGAAGGTATGGTAAAATATGATTAAATAAATTATGATGACAGACAAAACAGGGTTTAGGTTGAGAACATTTGCCATGCTAAAGAATTCAGATGACAGAACTGTCAATCAAAGCTCACAGCGGGAAGAGCGTTAAGACCCGAGTGTGTGTTTCTGCACCGCTGTGATTCCCCACAACCATACAACAGTTCCCATGTTCTTTTCATTGCGAGATAGTAGATAAACAGCAAAAAATTGCTATTTCATAAATTTGCCGTAATAATTTTAATTGATATTTAATTAATGGTACAATATAGACACTGTATATATACAGTCAAAACAAAAAACAAAAAAACAAAATTCAGACACCTTCAACATTTCTCACATTATCACAGTTTATTCACTATAATTTAGAAATTGGTAATAAAATATGACAAGAACTTGATATTTCACTGGTTTTGTCCATCCTTCTGTTAGACTGTCTCACAAATGAATTATGTTGAATATCTGTCAGTGTAGAAGATTTTATTATTTAGAAAATAAGTACCTAAAATTAAAGTATGAAAAAGTTTAAATTTACAGTAAATCAATATATAAAATATAATATTTTTTCTTTTATATAAAATAAATATTTTACAAAATATGTTTGACTATAAAATTACTATAAAATGAAAGCCATATATCTAACCAAGTTGTGTTCCAAATTTAAAGTTGATATCACAAAAATTGAAGTTCCCACGGGATTTTGTTTAGGCGTAATACCAGATATAGCCACCGGGTTCCATTGAATTTAACTGTATGCATTCTGCCATAACAAATTAATAAATTTATATCCAAATATCACTTATGTCACTAAATATGGAACCTTGAGACTCAGACCTTTCTGACAATGTGTTTTGTCAAGATTAGAAAAGGTTTTGATCATAAATTATGAAAGATGACGCCCAAAAGGGGAGGAGCTAATACAATAATTTAGAGTACAGTTTCTATGGTAACGCAACGTCCAATTTCGAAACGGTTTTCACAGGATGAATTCTGAGTTCGTAAGCTTTCAAATGATACCTAATATATGATAACTACTAAAATATGTGATGGAATAATAAAAATAAATTATATATATATATATATATATATATATATATATATATATATAATATTATACTTTTTAAAATATTATTTTATCATTTTTTTATTGACAAATACTAGATTATGTTATATTATGAACTTTTAGCATTAAAAACCAAAGTTTCAATTATCAAAAGTGTGTGCGTCAACTTTGTCAGAAACTCCTGTAATGATGTAGATTTTTTGAGGTGCGCTCTTGTCATAAATTCATCCATTACTGTTCCTACATAATTTGTAATAAATAATAAAAAAACAGCGCTAAAATATCTACTTAGGAGTCTTAGACCTTTCCAACGATATGTAGTTTGTCATGATTAAATTAGGATTTAATAGTAATATATTGAAGTAAAGTTAGGCGTCCCGCTAGCAGGACGGTGACAGGGAAAGCTATATATTTGGACAATTATTTCCTCTGTGTGTGTGTGTGTGTGTGTGTGTGTGTGTGTGTGTGTGTGTGTGTGTGTGCGTGTGTGTGTGCGTGCGTGTGTGTGTGTGTGTGTGTGTGTGTGTGTGTGTGTCTTTTGGAGGCCTGAAAAAAGAACTTGAATGTTGATGCAGCAGAAAATTCTATTCTGAGAAGTCACATGGTACAATAACTTTACCCAAAACTATCTATAGGGTGTGTAACCTTCTCTGGAAAAAGATGTATGGTATATAAATCTGAACCAAGAAAAATCTGGAGCGACTTTTCTGCAGAAGACGCTCGGCTTTGTTTGTTGGAAAATAAAGTCTACTATTTCTGGCATCCAAGATCTCTGAGAAGTGATTTCCCAAAAAGACCGAAACCGCAACATCAGCTGTTAAATTTAACTAAATTTAACAATTAGATAATACCAGTTTGGCTCAACCAATTACCGAGCAATGCTTCACGTTGTTCAGTTTGTGATGTAAAAAGGTGCATTAGTTATTAAAGAAAAAACACTTCAGCAAAACATCATTTTGGGCCCAAAGTTTTATAAATTCACTGAATGAAGAATTTTGGGGTATAATATATCACAGTTTACTTTATTTTGCTATCCTCACTGACATGAACTATAGTGTCTTGCTCCCACTAGTAAAAAAATATCAAAAATTATATCTGGTGTCTGAATAATTTTAGTTTTAATGGTATATATATATATACACTGCATCAGGGACTTTCCACAAAACACATTATGTATATGAAAAAAACAATTAATCCTTAACATATACAAGGGGGGAATGCTGTGAGCATAAGAGCATGCTGTGCATCAAATGAACTTGATAAAATGTAGCAAAGAAAATAAACGTAAGCGTCAGACACAGTTGTTGAATTGGATTAACGTGAGCATAACCCAAGAGCTGATGTGGCATCGATAAAGGATCCCTGATAGTTTATCTACATATAATGGGCCTTCAAATTGTCATAATACTATTGTAAAAGCGGTTCTCTTGTATGCGTGCTAATCTCTCCCAATCACAAACTCCGAGCACAGCGATGATCGAGACTGAATCAGATTACAGCGTCCCCTCAGGTCACAGCGCTTTAAACAGACGTTTGACTGAGTATCAAAAGCACAGTATTTCTCTGCTTTAATCGCCTCTATAGGGCACTTTGATGATCACTATAAAATCACAAGAGAACTCTGTTCCCAAACGCCGCTGGATACTGTGTGATTATTCAATACAAATAATAATTCAAATCGGGAATTTTAAACATTAAAAGACTTAAAGGGAAGATCTACTTCTTTACATAAAAATCAATAATCAATAATAACTCCATTGTTACTGATCTAAGAGTGACTGTAACACACACACACACACACACACACACACACACACACACACACACACACACACACACACACACACACACACACACACACACACACACACACACACACACACACACACAACAAACTGGAGTTCAATGAAATGGATTTAAGTAAACATAATGGCTAAAATATTCACAATGTTGCTTTTGTCACATATATTATAGACATGCAGAATCATGAGGTGCTTTTAAATCTTCTCTTAGGGGATGTTCAAACGACAACGATGCGCTAAAAAAAGAAAAAGTTTTTCCTTTGCGTTTTTAAAAAGTTGCATGACAGTGTTGTCACACCGATCCCCGTTCACATGGATCCGTGAACACGACTAGAAACGACGTATTCTCCAGGCCAGTAGTGGGCGATGTCACTTTGTATTTTTTTTTTATCTTTAGAAAAAATATTGAACTTGTTTGACTGCTTTGTCCTTTCCTTTGTTCATTTGTAGGGGAAACGGTTGACAAAAAGTGACAGATGTACAGCTTGCACCAACACAAACCCTCTTTTGGTGTTAATAAACTACGGTCAGGATTTACTAAAGACACGCAGTGAAAAATTTGCGCTAAAAAGGCGTGGACAAGTTTTTTTTTTGCGGCTGCCCTTATTACATGTGCATATAAATGCATCAGATATTTATGGGAGAAGAGTATTTAAATCTGCCCCAAAGTCCTTTATATGGAAAATTGTGTTTTTATTTGTTTGGTTGAACTTGCTAATGTAACAAACTACATTTACTAGTACTGTACTTAAGTACACTTTTTGAGTATCTGTACTTTACTTGAGTCTTATATTTTCTGGAAACGTTTTACTTTACCTTCACTACATTTGAAAGACAAATGTCATACTTTTTACTCGACTACATTTCTGTCAAGATCCTTGAGTAGAAAGTAGTTCTGACGTCAAAACAAATTTTCCTTTTCAACCACAATACAACGTCAGTCCAACATTGGAGATTTACGTCAATCTGATGTTGGATTCTGACATCAACCTGATTTTTATTTTCAACGTTGGATTTGGTCTTCTAAATGCAAATTTTGTCATTGTTTTGGAGCACAATAGCTTATAGATAACATTAAGGCTAACATATTCATACTAAAAGCCAAATAACTTTAATTAGGGCATTATTTGAGTATTAATTATACTCAAATATTATATTAATTATACTTCTGTACATTTACTTAAGAAAAAATCGGTCCTTACAACTTTTACTTGTAACAGAGTAATATTCGACCAGTAGTATCTGTACTTTCACTCAAGTAAGGAAGTTACTACCTCTGAATCTAAGTTAGGGAAATAAGCCACATTAAGTCGAATTAACCTAAATTTGAGTGCAGACAACTTGAAAAAGTAAGTTTTAAAAATTTCAACTAAACTTTATAAGTCCAGACAACATTAAAAAGTAAGTTTGTAACATTTCAACTAAACTTTGTAAGTCCAGGTTACTTAGAATAAGTAGTTGTGTCAATTATTTAATTATGCCAACAAAACTTTTCAAGTATAAAAAAAAAGATAACACAAAAAAATAAGTTTATTTTATTTTTTTATGGTGTACTTGCCTATAGACTGAACATATAATACACACGAGGGTGACATCAATGTTTTCACATGGCAATTCAGATTTTTGTAGCTTACACAGAGATGATAATGGTATCATTTTCAAAAACGTGCACTTTAAAACCCATATTCAAAGTTTATGTTTTCAGCCCCCCAGACACCATTATCATGTAAATGAAAGACCAAAATGCATAAAAAGTTCAGTTTTTAGTTAAAAATGGCTCCTTAGAACTTATTTATTAGGGTTGATTTTATGTGATTATTTTGTTGCTTCATATTGTATTCTTCTTAAATTGAATTGATAGTATGTTTTCACTCTGTATTTTGTATTTTTTTTATTTTGCTCGTCAAGCATTTTGAGATGAAACTATTAAGAGCACTATAAAAAATAAAGTTTATTATTATTATAAATAATGTGGTCTAAATTATAAATATTGACCTACATGGGACTACCACATGACATGTACATGACAAAGCATAATGTGCAGTTTGCTTGATTTAAAAATAAGTAAATAAATTAGCAAATGTGACAAAGTCCTAAACTATAAGTAACTTTGCACCTACATGTGAACTAACTCACATTAGAGTATTAGTAGACTGTTAGGTTCGGGTTAGTAGAATAACTTGACATGTAGTTGTAAAGTTACTTATAGTCAGTAAATATCTGTTGAGGAGCATCAAAATAAAGACAGCAGATATTAAGTTGACTAATACTCTAATGAGTGATAGTTGACATGTAGTTACTTATAGTTAGTCTAAAGTAAACCATCGAAGTAAAGTGTAACCTAAAGTGTCTTTATAACGACAAACAATCTTCTATAACAAGCAAACACTCGTTTTTTCTTCTATTTCAGGGCCTTCCTTTGGAGACCAACATCATGAGAGTTAATATGACTGAAATAGACCTCCATGTATCTTACAGCATGACAAATGAAATAAATGTCTAGAAAAATTCAACCTAAAAGAACATGTCTTGTCAATTTCTGGCTAGTTATCGTGGAAGAGTTCAGCGCTTGAGTTCTGCTCAGTGACTTACACAAATAGTTATGTTTAATAAAAACGACCCGGTTTGAAGGGGAAACCCTTGTGGCGATTCCGAAACGCTGAGAAAAATTAACCTCATCCTCAGTGGCAGCGGTCAAAATACACATTGTTTCTTATTGTGTTTGAATCATGACTTCAAAACACACACTGGGGACGCTGCATGGAAATAAGACCGGGTTCCTTCAGAAAAGCAAGAAATTACTAAACAAAATTACTACGCAACAAACACAGTAGCCAAAGGTGAAACACAGAAGAAGAATGATTTATCAATTAAATGAGGTAATTTGCAATTTTATTTTTTTAAGTGTTCGGAAAAAAGTCATAGTTAATAATGACAAAATATTTTGCCATTATACATATAAAAATGCATTTATTGTTGTAAATAATAAATAAAAGCATTAAAACATTTTACAAGTTAAAAAATATGAAGCAATATTGTTTAAAATAAAGACTTGGATTATTTTCTAGTTGTCAAACTTTGGGGGGGGGGGGGGGGGGGGGAGGGGGGGGGGTAAAAAGTAATTGAAAAAGTGACGCTTTGAGAAAAGCTCGAGCATCATTTGCTTGCAGATGACACTTGGTTTGATATTTTCTATCTAATACAATTATTTAAAGATATTTTTTAGTGACTTTACTGTCTAAAGATCTACTGTACGGCACATAAAAGACTTGAAAAGTCAAGCAAACTGATGTACGGCTGTTCTGGGTGCAACAGATGTGCACTTGAAGGCCGTTTCTAAAGCAGAAAAACCAAGATGACCAAATGTCAGCAAACTTCTGTAAAAGTGCTGGTGTGTGTGTGTGTGTCTGTGTGAGTGAGTGAATGTGTGTGTGTGTGTGTGTGTGTGTGTGTGTGTGTGTGTGTGTGTGTGTGTGTGTGTGTGTGTGTGTGTGTGTGTGTGTGTGTTTGTGAGAGTGTGTGTGAGAGTGTGTGTGTGTGAGTGTGTGTGAGAGTGTGTGTGTTTTTGTGTGTGTGTGTTTGAACAGCTGCTTGGTTCGATGCGCGGCTCCATTCGTTGCACAGGCACACAGAGCAGAGATGAGAGAGATAAACGCATACGTGAAGCTTGCGTTTGACATATGAAACATCTGAACTCTCGTTTCAGTACAGATGTGCAATGCGTGGGGGGGGGGGTACTATTAATAACGCAGTGTTTGCCATCCTGTTGTGTTCTTGGGCTCAACTAATTTCCACGAGGTTCAACCTGCATCTTTAAAGAATAGAACAGTGTAAAAAGTCCAAAGGGGGACAAAAAAGCAAGTATTATTAACTATACTGTATTAACTATATACAGGTATCATGGACTATATTACAAAAATTCTGTCATAATTTTCTCACCCTCAAGTTGTTCTAAACCTGTATGAGTTTCTTTGTTCTCTTGAACATAAAAGTCGATATTTTAAAGAGTGTTGGTAACCAAACAGAAACACTTAGAGTTTAAAGGGCGTTCACACCAAACACGATAAAGATATAGTTTAAAAACCGTTCTAAATAAAAAAGAATATCAAAGTCTACACTATAAATATAATGAGTGACACAGATATCATTGGAATCACATTCAAAATGATTTTGTCCAGTTGATGAATGATAAAAACATTGACAGTTGGAGCGGACACTGATGTAGTTATAGTTCTTGGTGTGAACGAGCCTTTAGAATTTGATGACAGAATTTGTATTTTTGGGTGAAATATCACTTTAAACAAATGTATGAATGAACTTTACTAATATACCAAACATTTGGTCCCAAACTAGATAGCTTCATTCAGCCAAAACTTTTTTGTCAAGATTTTTTTTATTTTATAAATAAATATGAATTTATTTGCATGTTTATTTAAAGTGTATATATATATATATATATATATATATATATATATATATATATATCCAGCTGATATATATCCAGTGTGTGTGTGTATGTGTGGGCTGTCAAATCGATTGATTGAGATTAACCACATCTAACATAAAAGTTTGTGCTTATATTTACATACAGGTGCGGGTCATATAATTAGAATATCATCAAAAAGTTGATTTATTTCAGTAATTCCATTCAAAAAGTGAAATTTGGATATTATATTAATTCATTACACACAGTCTGATATATTTCAAGTGTTAGAGATAGAGAGGCGAAGGGAAGGAAAAGATGTGGTAGAAAAAAAGTGTACAAGCAATAGGGATAACCGCACCCTGGAGAGGATTATGAAACAAAACCGATTAAAAAATGTGGGGGAGATTCACAAAGAGTGGACTGCAGCTGGAGTCAGTGCTTCAAGAACCACCACGCACAGACGTATGCAAGACATGGGTTGCAGCTGTCGCACTCCTTGTGTCAAGCCACTCTTGAACAAGACACAGCGTCAGAAGCGTCTCGCCTGGGTTAAAGACAAAAAGGACGGGACTGCTGCTGAGTGGTCCAAAGTTATGTTCTCTGATGAAAGTAAATGTTGCATTTCCTTTGGAAATCAAGGTCCCAGAGTCTGGAGGAAGAGAGGAGAGGCACAGAATCCACGTTGCTTGAAGTCCAGTGTAAAGTTTCCACAGTCCGTGATGGTTTGGGGTGCCATGTCATCTGCTGGTGTTGGTCCACTGTTTTTTCTGAGGTCCAAGGTCAACGCAGCCGTCTACCAGGAAGTTTTAGAGCACTTCATGCTTCCTGCTGCTGACCAACTTTATGGAGATGCAGATTTCATTTTCCAACAGGACTTGGCACCTGCACACAGTGCGCTACCAGTACCTGGTTTAAGGACCGTGGTATCCCTGTTCTTAATTGGCCAGCAAACTCGCCTGACCTTAGCCCTATAGTAAATCTATGGGGTATTGTGTAGAGGAAGATGCGACACACCAGACCCAACAATGCAGAAGAGCTGAAGGTCACTATCAGAGCAACCTGGGCTCTCATAACACCTGAGCAGTCCCACAGACTGATCGACTCCATGCCACGCCGCATTGCTGCAGTAATTCAGGCAAAAGGAGTCCCAACTAAGTATTGAGTGCTGTACATGCTCATACTTTTCAGTTGGCCAACATTTCTTAAAATCCTTTTTTTGTATTGGTCTTAAGTAATATTCTAATTTTCGGAGAAACTGAATTCGGGATTTTCATCAGTGGAAAGAGATAGAGCAGGTTGTGAGAAAGGCAAGGGCTTCATCATCTCCAGGGCCTAATGGAGTTCCGTACAGAGTGTACAAGAGTGCTTCAGGAGTTCTACGAATTCTGTGGAAATTGATAAAACTGGCTTGGGAAAAGCAGGTTGTACCTAGAGCATGGCGCAGAGCAGGGGGAGTCTTTATACCCAAAGAAAAAGATGCTACAAGCATCAGTCAGTTTCGCCCTATTTCACTATTAAACGTCGAAGGAAAGATTTTCTTCAGCATTATTGCTCAGAGATTGTCAACCTACCTATTAAAGAATGGCTTCATTGACACTTCAGTTCAAAAAGCGGGCATTCCAGGATTCTCAGGATGCTTAGAACACATCAGTGTTATCTGGCAACGAATTCAATCAGCTAAAAAGGAGAGGAAGGAGCTCCACGTGACATTCCTGGATTTGGCTAATGCATATGGTTCAGTGCCACATGAGCTTCTTTGGGCATCATTTGATTTTTTCAGGGTACCGATGTCGATAACAAATTTAGTGAAAGCCTATTTTGGAGATTTGCAATTTAGTTTCTCCACTCCAGAATTCAGCACTACATGGCAATGCTTAGAGGTTGGAATAATGCCAGGATGCACCATTTCTCCACTGGCTTTTACCATGGCAATGGAAGTAATCATTAGGGCATCAAAATGGGTAGTAGGAGGAGAGCGCTTGGCTTCTGGGATGCGACTACCACCAATCAGAGCATACATGGATGACATGACAACCATGACTACAACGGTAGCCTGCACTAATCGGTTATTGGGGAAGTTAACAGATAATATTGAATGGGCACGAATGCAATTTAAGCCCTCTAAATCAAGGAGCATCTCCATAATTAAAGGCAAGGTAGTAGATAAAACATTCTTCATTAATGGTGAGGCAATACCAACAGTTTCTCAGAAGCCAGTGAAGAGTCTAGGGAGATGGTACGATGGGGATCTAAAGGACACAGTTCGAGTGGGAGAAGTTAGACGACAAGCAGTGGAAGGGTTGAAGAGCATAAACAGCTGTGCTCTACCAGGCAAACTGAAACTCTGGTGCTTTCAGTTTGGTCTACTGCCAAGGTTGCTGTGGCCACTGACTGTGTATGAGGTTTCTTTGACAACAGTGGATAAGCTGGAAGCGTTAATAAGTTCATACATCAGGAAATGGTTGGGAGTTCCACGCTGCCTCAGCAGAGTGGGACTTTATAGTAAAGGAGTATTGCAGCTGCCAGTCTCTGCTTTAACCGAGGAGTTTAAGTGTGCCAAGGTCAGACTGGAAATGACTTTAGCAGAGTCACGTGACAAATGTGTAAGGGAGACAGCCCCTGTGGTAAAAACTGGTAGAAAGTGGTCAGCAAAGAAATCTGTAGTAGAGGCAAAGGCTGACCTTCAAATTGGGGATATCGTGGGACAGGTACAGCATGGAAGAGGGGGTTTTGGGCTCAGTTTAGCTCCTCCTAAATGGCACAAGGCAGGCCCAGCCCAAAGGAGGAAGCTGGTAGTCAACGAGGTGCGAAAGCAGGAGGAGAGGATGAGATGTATAAAGGCCATTTCCCAGGCCAAGCAGGGAGAGTGGATGAGATGGGAGAGTGTGGAACAACGCAAAATGGGCTGGCAAGACCTTTGGTCAATGGAAGAGAGTAGGATCAGTTTCCTTATTAGGTCAACATATGATGTTCTCCCATCACCGCAGAACCTAAACCTCTGGGTAGGAGAGGATCCATCTTGTCCTTTGTGTTCATCACCTGCCACATTAAGGCACATTTTGACAGGATGTAAGGTGGCTCTTAGCCAGGGTCGGTTTACTTGGCGCCATGACCAATTATTGCGATGTTTGGCTTTAGCATTGGAAGGCAAGCGTAGTATGACCAATAAATTGCCGCCTGTTCTAGCAAAACATTACACGCAGAAGACAATATTCCTCCGCCCAGGCGAGCAACCACCAAGAAAAGGTGCTAACACCAATTCTCGCCCAGGACAACTGGAAGCTGCTAGGGACTGGAAGATGCTGGTTGATCTTGATCAACGGCTTATTTTTCCACCTGAGATTGCCACCACTAACCTACGACCAGATATTGTTTTGTGGTCTGGATCAGCATGCATTGTTCAACTGATAGAGTTAACAGTGCCATGGGAGGATGCGGTAGATGAGGCATATGAGAGGAAGAAACTGCGGTATGCTCATCTGGCCACTGAAGCAGAACAGCGAGGATGGAGAGTCCAGGTTTATCCAGTGGAAGTGGGTTGTCGTGGTTTTGTGGCACACTCTACAACCCGGTTCCTCAGAGACGTCGGATTCAGTGGCCAAGAGTTGCGTCGTACAGTAAAGAACTTATCTGAAGCAGCAGAAAGGAGCAGCAACTGGCTGTGGTTGAGACGGAAAGATTCTAGCTGGCTGTGTACAGGCCGCCATGCTACGGTTTCGTAGAATTCTTGAAAACTTGAAAGATCTGTTGGTTTATTTGTATAGGTTGTATAGTATTTACAGTCATTACGTTCCTGTGTATATTGCGTGAATGACGGGTGGTTGGGCAGATATTGTGTTTTGCGGTAGGTGGTATGCCATAAGGAACCGTTGCCACAGAAACTGCATATTAACGCACCAGTGGGGCTCGACAGCCTTAGTCAAACGGGTTGGCGCGTATGGTTGGGTTGCGGTGAGATTGTGGTTAGGTCTCAGCAGCAACTGTTGGTTTATTTGTATAGGTTGTATAGTATTTACAGTCATTACGTTCCTGTGTATATTGCGTGAATGACGGGTGGTTGGGCAGATATTGTGTTTTGTGGTAGGTGGTATGCCATACGGAACCGTTGCCACTGAAACTGCATATTAACGCACCAGTGGGGCTCGACAGCCTTAGTCAAACGGGTTGGCGCGTATGGTTGGGTTGCGGAGAGATTGTGAGATTGTGGTTAGGTCTCAGCAGCAAGAGGGAAGTAGAGGTCAGTAAGCTGGGCTGAGTTGAGTGGGGGACGGAGGGGGGTGACTCTGGGACGCCAGAGTCACTGTCGAGCCCTCTTGAGGTGTCGTGGGCTAGTCGACGAAACACTGAGGACGGAAGGTGCCCACTTGAAGACCCTAGAGATGTTCCCTACTCTGCTCAATCCAGAGGGTTGTTATGGGGGACCGCACTGTGGTTGCAGCCGTTGTGTGTGCTGACGCGCAATACACTGTATTAACACCAGACAGAAGATTCACGTCACCAGATGGAAAGAAGCGTAAATGGATGGAGAAGCATAGGTTACTGTAAAGCTACGTCTTAGTTGGTGATTATCTTGGCGAAAGCCGAGTACAAATCAGCATGAAGTTTTAACATCTACTCTCGTGTAATGGAAATCATGAAGTTGTCAGTTTTAATCATAACAATTAAATGAAATAAACATCTGAAATATATCAGTCTGTGTGTAATGAATGAATATGTGTAATGAATGAATATAATATCCAAATTTCACTTTTTGAATGGAATTACTGAAATAAATCAACTTTTTGATGATATTCTAATTATATGACCAGCACCTGCATATATACACACATATATATATATATATATATATATATATACACACATACATACACTCACCTAAAGGGTTATTAGGAACACCATACTAATACTGTGTTTGACCCCCTTTCGCCTTCAAAACTGCCTTAATCCTACGTGGCATTGATTCAACAAGGTGCTGAAAGCATTCTTTAGAATTGTTGGCTCATATTGATAGGATAGCATCTTGCAGTTGATGGAGATTTGTGGGATGCACATCCAGGGCACGAAGCTCCCATTCCACCACATCCCCAAAGATGCTCTATTGGGTTGAGATCTGGTGACTGTGGGGGCCATTTTAGTACAGTGAACTTATTGTCATGTTCAAGAAACCAATTTGAAATGATTCGAGCTTTGTGACATGGTGCATTATCCTGCTGGAAGTAGCCATCAGAGGATGGGTACATGGTGGCCATAAAGGGATGGACATGGTCAGAAACAATGCTCAGGTAGGCCGTGGCATTTAAACGATGCCCAATTGGCACTAAGGGGCCTAAAGTGTGCCACGAAAACATCCCCCACACCATTACACCACCACCACCAGCCTGCACAGTGGTAACAAGGCACGATGGATCCATGTTCTCAATCGGTTTACGCCAAATTCTGACTCTACCATCTGAATGTCTCAACAGAAATCGAGACTCATCAGACCAGGCAACATTTTTCCAGTCTTCAACTGTACAATTTTGGTGAGCTCTTGCAAATTGTAGCCTCTTTTTCCTATTTGTAGTGGAGATGAGTGGTACCCGGTGGGGTCTTCTGCTGTTGTAGCCCATAAGGTTGTGCGTGTTGTGGCTTCACAAATGCTTTGCTGCATATCTCGGTTGTAACGAGTGGTTATTTCAGTCAAAGTTGCTCTTCTATCAGCTTGAATCAGTCGGCCCATTCTCCTCTGAACTCTAGCATCAACAAGGCATTTTCGCCCACAGGACTACCGCATACTGGATGTTTTTCCCTTTTCACACCATTCTTTGTAAACCCCAGAAATGGTTGTGCGTGAAAATCCCAGTAACTGAGCAGATTGTGAAATACTCAGACGGGCCCGTCTAGCACCAACAACCATGCCACGCTCAAAATTGCTTAAATCAGCTTTCTTTCCCATTCTGACATTCAGTTTGGAGTTCAGGAGATTGTCTTGACCAGGACCACACCCCTAAATGCATTGAAGCAACTGCCATGTGATTGGTTGATTAGATAATTGTATTAATGAGAAATTGAACAGGTGTTCCCAATAATCCATAAACATGGATACATATTATATAAACACAAACTTTTATTTTTTATGTTATGTATATATATATATATATATATTAAATTTATTTGAAAATAAATCTATCCATTTAAATGTATAAACAATATTAAAATATATAAGTGTAAATGAGAAATAGAGAGAGAAAATAATTAAATATATTTACATATTTTTTAAATTAATAATGATACATATGGTTGTAAAAGTTAAAATAAATAAATAGAGTATAAATTGACCCAAATATTGTGTCCAATTCCAAAATATTTAAAACGACGACACATTATTTACGATCAATAATCCTTTTGTATATCCACAAAGTTCAGCCTGTGTTTGTTTTAAAGTGCGACTCCAAATAAGCACCATAAAAGTCGTATGCTAGTTTTGGTCTGTACTTTTATAGAGTGTTGTCCTGTTTGGAGCTTGACAGCTGTGGTCACTAAGAACTGTTAATATTCTACATTTCTCTTCATGCATTTTTGCGTTCGCAGAGGATGAATTTGAATATAAGCGTGTACGCGTTCTGTTGCACACAGTGACGTGTGTTAGCATCTGCAGGTGGCGTTTCTGAAGAACATTAAGATATGTGCACACGGGTCTGTGCTCTCGTGAGCAGCTCTGAACACATTACCATCAGTCCAGTGTAAATAACGTGAAGTGGCATCACGTAAATACTTAATGATGCAAAAAATCCACAAGGGTCCCCCCTCACCTCTCCCCCCTCCCCCCTCCCCCTCCTCTGCTGCTCCTGTGGGAATGAAGACCTGCCACAGGAGTGTCACAGCGGGACATCTTAGCCTGCGGACAGCAACTGGTGGAAAAACATTCAAAACATGCTGACTTACTGACAAAGCAGAGACTGGCTCAGTGCAGAGATCGGGATCAGAAGAACACGGATCACTGTTAATCTGCTGTGGGAAAAATGACAATAAGAACAGGCATAAGGCAGGCACATTTAAAAGACTGAAAAATGAAAACCATCATTTACTCACAATCATGGTTTTATTGTGGAACACAAAGCCAGTTATTTAGATATAATGTGCAGGCTGCTCTTTTCCATACAACATGCTGGATTGTAAAACAGGATATTTAAAGTCAAACAATATGATCAGACCAAAACTTGAACATATTGTTCATTAACTAGACTAAAAAACAAAAGCAATAATATTTTGACTAATTAGCAGATTTTATATTTAATTTTATATTTACATTAGCGTTCAAAAGCTTGTGGTCAGTAAGATGTTTTTTTGAATGAAATTGATACACTTTTCAGCAAGAACACATTACATTAATCAAAAGTGTCAGTAAAGATTCTCATAATGTTACTGAAGATACTATTTCAAATAAATGCTTTTTATTCATCAAATAATCCAAAAAATGTATCACGGTTTCCACAAAAATATATAGCAACAGCAGAACTGTTTTCTACATTGATAATAATAATCAGAAAAGTTTCTCGAGCAGCAAATCAGCATATTAGAATGATTTCTGAAGGATCATGTGACACTAAAGACTGAACATTTTAATAATAATTCACTGTTTTGACTATGTTTGATCAAATAAATCCAGCCTTGGTGAGCAGAAGAGATTTATACTACGCTACAAAAATATTACCAACCTCAAACAGCAGTGTATATTTAAGATAATACATATTATATTTTAGATTTAAATTTAATTTGTATATATTTTATTAATTATTCAAACCATTAACTTTTGAGTTTGTGAGTCTTTCTAACCAAATCATTAAAAAAGAAAAACAGTTTGGTCTCTGCATTATATTGCTGTACAGCATCTAGGTTTTTTTTTCACATTCACAATGATTATCATATTTGTTTCAAACTGTACGCTTCCAACTCAGGAAGAACATAAATCCGTCTGCCATGGCACTGTAGATAATGTTTTCACCATGTTTTCAAAACAACATCTCAAAATGCAAAACAAACTAGATAATTCTACAGTAATTATTATTATAATAATAAAGATGTCTAGACTTCAATCTTTGATGCGACACACACTCAGTCGACAGACATCTGTTTTTGTTGTGGCGCCTGTTTATATTTTACACCTATTTGATATGAAATGATTTTATTAATAAATAAAACGTCAGTCAAACAGCTCTAAGTCAACATGAAGTGCAAGTTGTGCTTGGAGTTGATTGGATGGTTGTGGTTTTTATAGAGGGTTATGCGTGTGACGTCACCATCAGCCAGAGTGACTGCGGGTACACACACTGAGTGGCATAAAAAGACTGAGCGGCAGCATTTGTTTTCAGCGTGAATTCCATGAAAAACGCATCTAAAATGGGAAAGAGCTTTGAGATTGACTGTACAACTAGATTTCACAAGAAATCTGAGGTATATTTTTACAGACTGCTGAAAGTTACAGAAAATAGAAGCAAATGGATCTGCAATTCACAGAAACAACTGGATCCAGGCAGAGAAAGCTGGATTTGCAGTTATCATTTTATGTCAATAGGCTAAATTCAGGGATTCAGGGGGGAAAATATACCCTATTATAAAAGTATAGCTATGCAACCGTCTACTACAGTATCGCATCAGACAGTGCATTGTAGTCTCCCTGAGGATAAATTCCATTAATTCGTTGCAATAGGAGAGGAAGAATTGTCTAAACTCGTTAAATCATCTAAATCAACAACATATATGTTAGAGACCATATTCCGACTAAGCTATTGAAAGAGATGCTTCCAGAGGTCATAGATCCTCTTCTTAATATAATTTATTCATCTTTGTCACTAGGATATGTACCGAAAACTTTTAAGCTGGCTGTTATTAAACCTCTTGCTAAAAAAACGCAACTTGATCCCAGAGAATTAGTCATTTACAGGCCATTCTCAAATCTACACTTTTTAGTCAAAGATACTAAAAATGCAGTATCACAACAACTATGTTCCTTTTTTAGAAAGAAATGGTATCTGCAAGGATTTCCAGTCAGGGTTTAGACCGTACCATAGTAC
>NW_027508741.1:550000-670000 GCF_051911475.1 Siphateles boraxobius | reverse complement strand
AGTGCTCCTCTGCAGAGCTCAGTTGGCGGCTGAACTGCGAGAGCAATGAGCTCATTGTTCTGCTCTGGAAGCTTTTCTCGATTTCCAGAGCAATCAACAGCTGTCGATCGAGATGTCCTGGATCCACTCCATCTATCACATACTATCATCCAGAGACACAACAACAACACACAGGGAAATCACAGGCTCACACACACACTAACCTGAGAGCTCGTGAAGGTCACAGCATTTCTTAAACTACGGCTTAGAATCACAAGCGACACACAATGTTCTTTGACTGCAGGAAGATTTATGTCCTAACAGATTACATTTTTTCCACTTATTGCTATATGAAGGTTTTATTGAAACTTTTGACAAGACTTTCATTATTTGCATAGTCATAACATATAACTATTATTTAAATGTCCTAAAATCCTTCATAAAAATATTTATATTTTGCTAATAGCACATTAAATTACAACGATTTTTTAAATATTTATATACATTTATACTAATATTATTTATTATAATGAATATATATATATATATATATATATATATATATATATATACACACACACACACACACACACACAATACATTTATAATATGTATTATACATATTATAAATTATAATATATTACATTTATTATAATGTATAAATTATAATACTATACATGTATAATGTATATTATATGTATAATTTAATTATAATAATAAATAAAAAAGTAGCAAATATATATTTATATAATATATACATATATATATATATATATATACATACATGTATATATATATATATATATATATATATTTACACATACAGACACATATATATATATATACACATACATACACACACACACATATATATATATATATATATGGGTCAATGACGTGACGCCTACATTTTCTGTCCGATTGCATTTGTTCAGGTAAAAACGGTTTTAAATGCATAAAAATATACTGTATATTTGTAGTACTTCTCCCATGTATGTACTCACTTTAACTTTTAAAAAAACGTAGTTATTTGTAACTTTTTTGGATATTTTAAGTGTCAAAATATCATGTGGTGCGACTGTCCGGCCCTAACTTCTGTTTTGAAAACGTCTTTGAAATTACTCTAAATTTATTAAAAATTATTTTCTGCACTCTTTGGCATGATTTCCAAAGTGTTTTGTAATTATGTAAAAAAAAATCAAAGCATTTGTAGTTATATTTCCATCATACTATACAAACAAACTTTGTCCGATGATGTCCATTTTATGAAATATCATGTGGTGCGACCATCAAGGAACTACCATTTTGGGACTTTTACGTTGAAAACTATTCAAACACAGGAAGTTACATCATATACCAATTTGCCAAAGACCCATGGAAGCCACAAGCAGGTTTGTAATTCTCTCAAATAGGAAAAAAATAAACCTTTGTAATGGTTGGTATGCAGTTACCAAAGTTGGATGTCATGTGGTATGACCTTAAAAAAAAATTATATGAAAGTTATTTCAACAAATATATATTTTTATTATAAATTTTATATTGACCTTTTGTGGAAAGCTACCTTGTTTTGTTTAGGTGACCAATTCTGTGCCTGTAAATTTTGACTGAATTTGAAAATTTCATGTGGTGTGACCACTGCAGACTGCTTTTCATGATAGATATATGTCCTAGATTGACAGGTTTTGTGCTTTTATATTCAATTGATGGTTTATATACAAAAAGTTCTTTAATTTAGTATAATTTGGAATAGAATTTTATGCAATTTGGGATTTTGTTTTTTATATTTCAGACGGTTTATGTTTACTCTATGTACAATATGAGAAAAATGCAACAAAAAAGTTATAGCATTTAATTTTAGTTTAGTAATTATGCATTTTTTAGTAATGTATTTATTTTGTGCCTATTTATTTATTTAAAACTATTTTAATCTATTTTACCAGATGCCAATGCCAAGTGAAGTAAAAATTCTGACCCTGCAGCAAGAGTGGAGTACCTGCTAGGATAAGAGTGAAATATTATTACAGTTTAAAATAGCTGGTTTCTATGTGAATATATAGTAAACTGTAATTTATTCCTGTGATCAAAGCTAAATTTTCAGCATCATTACTCCAGTCTTCAGTGTCACATGATCCTTCAGAAATCACTATAATATGATGATTTGATGCTCAAGAAACTTGATTATTATCGATGCTGATCTATCCTCTAGATCTAACGTTCAATTTCCGGATTGAGGATTTTAGTTATACTATTTTTTTTACTACTGGAAATTGTGGAAACTGTGATACATTTTATATGTCATGATTATTTGATGAATAGAAAGTTCAAAAGAACAGCATTTATTTTAAATAGAATCTTTTGTTACATTCTAGCCTAAATATCTTTACGGTCACTTTATCAATTTAATTTGTCCTTGATTAATAAAAAAAACTATTGACCCCAAATGTTACCTATACACAATATTTGTATTTATATATATATATATATATATATATATAACATTACTATTTGTTAGAAAGAAATTCTAAGTCAAGTTAAATGAAATGGTGCACTTATGTTTGCGATGTGATTTTTATAAAAAAAGAAATGTTTATAAAATGATTGTGTTCAGGAAAATTCTGTGTATTTTGTATAAAATTTGGTTTAAATTTATTTTTTGTATAAAATGCATTGTTCATTGATCTCTTTAAATCGATTTTTAACTATATAAGGTCTTCGTTGTCATTTGGAGCGACCACTCATCATGTGGTGCGACCAATAAAAGCAATCTCTGTATTAAATTTAAAATAAAATATCTTATTTCTGTGGCTGAAATATGAATCACTGATAAAGTATGCTTAAGTGAATGATATTTTTAAAACATTTTTATCAGTTTTACGTGATTTACAGGAAAAATAACTAGATTTAAGGCGGCAACTCTAAAATTATTGAACAAAAAAATGTTATTATATACAAAAACTTAAAAGAAATGCAAATATTTTGTTCCTAAACACTTTATCTACTAAGAACTTGTAAAAAAAAAATGTTAAGCATGTTAAGGAAATTAATTCATTTTAAGATAAATCACGGTCACACCACATGACATTTTTTAAGGCTATGGCCAATTCATCTAGATGAAGACACACTAAAATCACTTAAATAAATTTTTTATATGAATTTGTGTACAGAACATCCTTAATGTTTGAACAATTGCAACAGGTATTATTTTTTTTTGTATTTTAAAATCGGCCTGTTGAAAATCCTTATACGTCATTGACCCATATATATATATATATATATATATATATATATATATATATATATATATATATATATATATATATATATATATATAATAAAAAGTTAATTGTAATAATTTCCATCTCAATTAACACTTTTTCCACTAATGAGGTTTTATTAAAAGTTTGTGCACTTGTAATAAGGACACAAAATCATAAAGATAGTTATCGGAATATTTTATGTTTAAGTTCCATACATAAATTGCTGGCTATGAAACTGGCTTTACCAAGATGAAAATGATGCCATTTTATTTCAAAAATATTTCAAATGTAATTTCCACTAGAATGAATGAAAGGCCAAATTGTAGATGATGGTGGAAAAAGAACATAATTCTCCTGTAATGTATGCAAGTATAACTAGTGCGAGTGTTGTGAAAAGTATTAGTTTTAAGCAGGTTTATAGTTCACAGGGCCAAAATTCCTCATAGTTGAGGAAACAACTGGATATATCCGTATTAAAGAAAGTAAAGTGCCGTGACTCTTAGATTCCCTCTCGTCTCTATTGAGGTCAATGATGTTTTCCTGAACGATCAAATCCCTTATTCTCTCCGGAAATGCCAGAAAGAAACCAAGCGCTGGCATGAAACGCATTCAGAGGAAGCTCAGCTTGTTATCTCAAACACGAACAATAGAAGACAAAGGTAAAACCACAACCAATCAAACAAATCGGGGGGAACATAAAAAAAGAGGTGCTTTTGTGCAAATATCTCCTCCGCCGATCCCTTACAAACATAAACATAAATCAATGCTTTTAAATGAGCAATGCAACACGGCAAGTTAACTACCCATGTTCAGAAATCATCTCGGCGTGGCAAACATTCAATCACAATATCGCTGACCCCTTTCCTTCATAACTCGAGCGAGAAAAACATTTCATCCGAGAGCGTTTTCTCCAGATGCCGTGTGAGAATGTGGAGAGCGAAACGATGAGCTCAGAAATAAATGCTCTCAGTCTGGGAAAGTTGAGGTTGGCCGCAATAACGCAATTTATGTCTGGCCCTCGCTAATAAAGTAAATCTTAATAAATCATGTGCAATCTCTCTCCACACTAACCCCTCCATTATCTCACCGTGCCATCTGTTATCATCAAAACTATATGACTGTTTAAAATGGAATTAATATGTAAACAACATTTTAATTAAGAGTGACAGACCGCTCGAGAGCCTCCATACAGCGGAAAAGAACAAAGAAGTCTTAGCGCATCATCGTCTCGACAGATGTCTTTTATTTCAGCGTTCGGCCTTTTAGCCTCTTCATCGAGCCGGTGTGTGTAGCAGTGTTTACATTCACTAACCGGAGTGTGTTTTGTGCTTTTTAACGGAAATATCTTTTTCTGTTGTTGATAAAAACTTTTACTTTTACATTAAACAATGCAACACCAGTGACACATGCACATTAATGAACTGAAATGTGCTCAGATCTTCTGTCATGAGCTCTTCTTCTGAGTTTCAGTCTACAACTACTGTACCTGCACCTTCATCTACTCCTTCCTTCCTCTCCTTCACACACACACACACACACACACACACACACACACACACACACACACACACACACGCACACACACACGCACACACGCACACACACACGCGCACACACACACACAAACACACACACACACACACACACACACACACACACACACACACACACACACACACACACACACACACACACACACACACACACACTAACCCTACCCCTAAACCAACCCATCACACACACACACGCACTAACCCTACCCCTAAACATGCCCATCACACACACACCCTACCCATCACACACACACACACTCACTCACTCACACACACACACACACACTAACCCTACCCCTAAACCAACCCATCAGACACACACTAAACTTATTAAACACACACACAAACACTAACCCTACCACTTAACCTACCCATCACACACACACACACACTAACCCTACCCCTAAACATGCCCATCACACACATACACACACACCCACCCTACACATAACACACATACAAGCCCTACACCTACCCATCAAACACACACACACACACACTCTAACCCTACCCCTAAACATGACCATCACACACACACCCTACCTATCACACACACTCACTCACTCACACACACACACACACACACACACACACACACACACACACACACACACACACACTCACACTAACCCTACCCCTAAACCTACCCATCACACACACACTAACCCCTAAACCTGCCCATCACACACACACAGACACACACAAACACTAACCCTACCCCTAAACCTACCCATCACACACACACTAAACCTATTCATCACACACACAAACACTAACCCTACCCCTAAACATGCCCATCACTCACTCACACACACACACACACACACACACACACACGCGTAACCTGATGTTTCCCACCGGACACTTCTATTCCTATGCGTTGCAACTACAGATGCGAGGCTGCCATCAGAAGCCAGACGAGCTGCATCAGTAATGAAGGAATACAGAGGGACAATAGAAAGACGAGCTGATCTTCGGCCTACTTGCTTTCCTGTTCTCAGCGGGCAGAGAGATGAAGCTGGCACACTGAGGATACCCACGCTCACCCTGGGCCATCTATATTCCACCCATGCCTTGGCAATATTGATATTGGCAGGCGAGCTGCTGATATTGGGGACGTAATGATGCAATTAAAACTCAAAGCATTTTACTATTATTGGCACGCGCACCGAACCCCCCCTTTATTTTAGGAGGCAAATATGATTTGGAATTCACAAGCGCGCTCATAATAAAGAAATTCATGGTGTCATTTTTTGTCCATCCATCACTATATCGTTCGAAGGGCTGATGCCTTCTCAAAGAAACGGCTTTGTGATCTTATAATGGCTGGTTTGTCTTATAGTGTTGATGTGATACGTGCCGTTTAATCGAGAGTCAAGGAGAATTTCCTCGTTTACAACGGAGGTAAATGAGATACACCGTTACTCGTAGACGTGTTCCTAACAAAGAAAAGGTTTGTTTAAATCGAGAAATATTTTTGCGATTTAAAAGCTGTTTTCTAAGAGAATATACAGTAAAGTGTATTTTATTCCTGTGATCAAAGCTGAATTTTCAGCATCATAACTCCAGTCTTCAGTGTCACATGATCCTTCAGAAATCACTATAATATGATGATTTGCTAAGATTTCTGATTATTATCAGTGTTGAAAACAGTCGTTCAGTTTCTTGATTTTTTATTGAAGCGGTGACACTTTTTTCAGGATTATTAGATCAATAAAAAGTTCAGAAGATTCTCCAGCACTGAGTAGAATTTCCTCTTTTGAGAAAAGATCTTCCTCACCTTATAGGTTATGATTTTAAAGCCATATGTTCTTCCTTTGTTCCGAGATGACTTCATGTCACTTATGCTTCTTATTAGTAAAATGATTTATGCCACATTCACTCCAAAATTTAGCTTGCAAATGAGAAAATGCATTGTGACTCGACCAGATGTGCACAATAAAACAAGATTCCCATTGTAATCTCGGGTACTTAGTTTATATGAAGCTAATATAAGGCACACTTGGATGTGGCAAAGTCACTCTTTTTAAAATTTGACTATAAATGATTGGAAATAAATTGTGTGTTTTATGCCGGATGGCATGAGTGGGTTGATAAATTAGGAACAGTTTTGTACCCTGACTTATCTACAAGACAAACCTGGTGGAGATCACAGGGATTAATTGCCTCAGAGGTGTGAAACGCCGCTTTCCCATTCTTCCCACACACTCCGCGCCTAAACAATGATTAATCACCCTATAACTATTCTCCAGAGGATCCCAGCGGTTGCCAACGCGGCTCTTATCCGAGGAAATCCACGCACGCAGGTTGGGAAGTACTTGCCAGGTACAGGAACGCAACCTGTCCCCATTCGTTATCAGATTAGGCGCGTGTCACCGAGCAGAAGTGCATCGGCCTGCTGTCACTCCTGTGTGTGTGTGTGTGTGTGTGTCCGTCGGCCGAAGCCAAAGCCTCGTCTGTGGTGCCGATGGAGGCGCTGTCGTGCGGATAGATGAACTCTGTGATGATAACATTTAACTCTTTCCCTGCCATTGACGGAATAGTCCGGCTTTCCGTGTTTTCAGTGTTATACAGTAGAGGGCGCTGTCACGCGCCTTCTGAAAGAGTACAGAATCTCCAGATCTAAACACAGGTGAAAAAGAAGCAGAAACAAGAGATAGCATATTTGAGCAGATGCTTATAAAAATGATCAAAAATGCTGGCGGGGAAAGAGTTAAAAGCACTGAACTAAGGCCTTGATGATGTGTGAGATGAGCTCTATGATGATAACATAACATTTAACTCTTTCCCCACCACTGTTTTCAGTGTTATATAGTAGAGGGCACACACACACACACAACATTAAACGGCATATAAATCATATAAATTTGGGGTCTTGATGGCCAACATTATGTGAATGCTTTAGCCAAGCATTCACATAAAGCTTAGCTTTTATACCACTGTTGAATCAGATCGAATGCTTTAATAATATTATGAACAGCAGCTATGCTAATTATTTCCCATCTGGTTTTCTGCTGTTATCTCGGGACGCTAGTGCCGAGGTAAATAGCGTACGTCAGCTCCAGTTTGTATCCAGCCTCTCACGGAGACTTCAGATGCCTCAACACCTGCGATGAACGCCTGTGAAGAGACGACTCAACGCCGGCGATATGTTATGCCCTAAATTATACATGATTAACTAACTGTATTTTTCTATGTACATTTCTGAAATGCACTTTCTGTAAAGCTGCTTTGAAACAATATGTATTGTGAAAAGCGCTATACAAATAAATTTGAATTGAATTGATGGACTCGATCTACTTCTAATGTGTTTTTCTCAGATTTCTGCTTTTTTAAAGTTAAACACCCACATTTAAGTGTTGATAAAAACAAAATAATGCATGAAGCTAAAATAAAACAGGTTATTTTGTTTAAAAAGCAAAGGCTCTGTTCTTTCTTTAGATACATTGCATGTTCATATAACTCTTTCCCGCCACTGTGGAATTATCCGGCTTTCCGTGTTTTCGCCGTTAAGCGATAGAGGGCGATATTACGCATATTCTGAAAGAGTACAGCATCTCCTGATCAAAACACAGGCAGAAACGAAGAAAAGAAGCAGAAACAAGTGATAGCATGTAAAATAATGCAATCATCAACATTAAACGGCATATAAATCATATACATCTATGGGTGTTGATGGACTCGATCTACTCTATGTTTTGATCATCGTTCTAAACACAATCCAGACGTAATCTTTGAGCCATATGTGTTTTTCTCAGCTTTTTGCTTCTTTTCACATTCATATAAAAAAACAATGCATGAAGCAAAAATAAAACTTTTTTTTAAAGCAGAGTCTCTGTTCTTTCTTTTGATATTCACACAACAGAAATTTCTGGGGGCCATGAAATTTTTGTGAAATTGATCACAAATGCTGGCGGTTCTGAAAAAACGCTGGTGGGGAAAGGGTTAAAAGCACTCAACTAAGACCTTGTCCACACTAAAAAAACATATTATTCTTCTCTGTTTATACCCCTGTTGTGCCTGTTATGTGTTATTCACTTTCACACAGTTACTAAATATGTTATTTTGCACACACTCTCCATATCACAGTCCTGCAAAGATGACAGAAAATTCACTCGCATTTGCTTTTAGACCAAACATATGATGTCTGAGTGTGACCTGGACGCATCAGTGAATGCGGAGATATTCTGCTAAATAAATAAAATATTTTTTTTATTTTTAAAATAGCATGAGAACTTTATGATGTCTATTCTGTATCATCTCCGTGAGATCTGACCGTTTTCCGATATTTCAGTGTGGATGAGAAACTATTGGAAAACGCTAGTGGACGGAGAGCGTTTTGAAATAAAAAAGCTGTTGATTCATGTAGATGTAAAACAGCTAAAAAAAAAAATTCTGAAAACACCTGTAATTTCTGACTAAATGTATTGAGTTGCCGGCAGAAAAAAGGAAGTCACCTTTATTTCTATACTGCTTTATACAATACAGATTGTTTCGAATAACAGGAAAATAACAATCAATTTGCAAATTGAGAATCAAACATGACATATTCAGCTCAATTCAGTTCAGTGTTGATTCAGTTCAGTTCAATAATTGTGTGAAGTTCATCAGTTATGAAACGAGTTCAAGCAGCTCTACAGAAGAAAATAGTCATTTTTCAGTTTAAGTTTTGTTCTCATCTAATAGTGTCGACAATATTACTGAATATTAATATCTTTCTAACCCCAACAAAGGCGACAGTAGCCATTTCCATCCACTCTTTTTAACATAAATATTTGTGTATAGCATGAAAAAATCTTTTTTTAATCCGATAAGGCATGTGCATAAACTACGATAGAAACACATTTATGTGTACCACACTCAATGCACAAAACAACAAAAACAACAAAAAACAACAACAGAGGCTGTGATTGGATAACTGGTGTAACCAGCCGACCAATCACATCACAGAATATCAAATGTTGTTGTAGTCATTCTGGTATGCCAGGGAGTCAAAGTCTGTAAGCACAACGGTTGGGTGTAATTCCCTCAGGAAGCGTCACACCCGATTGCGTTCACAAACACCAGCATCCGAACACAACCTGACAGCGTTTCTTCTGACTGTACGTTCACACCGCCGCCGACTTGAGCTTCCAAAGCTACCGGAAGTCATTCATTTTCAGTGGAAGCTGGCTTCTCTCCGCTGCAAGCAGCGTCAAATCCATCGGCGTCGCGTTTTAGGCGTTTTGAGAGTCAATCAGAAAGGTTAAAGTAGCTCAACTTTATGGTAATGAGCTGTGACGCGGTTCAGCGGCAAAAGCCAGCAACCAATCAGAATATAGACGTCCTTCACGCTGGCTGATTCCGGAGAAATATACAATGTAAACTTTCGTTCCTACCAAAACATTAGTTACGATACGGAAATGGAGGAGAAGCTAATCATCACCGTTGCTGAGCTTCCTATCATTTATGATATGACGTTGTTTGCATACAGATAACGGTCCTGGAGGGTGTCATGAACCCAACATCTCCGAGTCCGACGTCTTCTCCGCAAATACAATACAGCAGCACCAAACACAACACCTTCGCGATGATCCATAATGATCCATTGATACACATTTGAGGATGAGCGCAACTTTTATTGGAAATATTACAAACGCTCGTTTTAAGCGAGAATGCAATTCAATTGCTCACGGTAACACCGATGTGACCAATTGCACTAGATGCAAATAATAATAATAATAATAATAATAATTCTTTTTTCCCCCCGACCAAAATGTGACCAAAACGGTTATAAAAATGCTGTCATTATAAAAGGTTTCTAGTGTCAATGTATTGCTTGTATTTTCTGTTTACATTTCATGTTGTGACACTTCTCTTCTCTCGAACATAGATACTGCTATGTCAGAGCGGCCAAAGCGTCAACAAGCTTCCCCGTACTTTTTGACAAGCATCCTTGACAGGACGGCCAGAGCTTCTTTGCCGCTCAAGTCGGCGGCGGTGTGTACGTACAGTGATGCTCTGTGACATAAGTTATTTACGAATAGACCCCTTTTGCGCTGATGTCACAATTACGTCATGGCGTTAGCTGGAGGCAAAACAAAGTGAAAACTGGAGGCGGCCAATACAAACCAGGCCAGATTCGGCTACATAATAAGGATCTTAAGTTATTATTATTATTATTAAATGTCATCTTGTAGTGTTTCTGGGTGCAAGAATCACCTACAGGATCCAATTTGAAATTTTATCGCATAATGTTTTCTAAATTATTGTGATTATTTGTGAATCATCTATGATTGTATACATTGTTGTGATTGATTGTGATAGACTTTTTGAAGAACCTGGTAAGAAGTAATAATCAAATACATAGTTAATATAATTTTAATACATAAAAAAATATTTTATTTCTAGAAAATATTCACATCACTAAAATAAAATGGCACTGTAATGTCATTCTTTACATTGTGGTCTTCTGGCCTTGGCGCTGGGCAGGACTGCGCAATGTAACGTTGCCACAAGTCAAGACCATTCATCACATAGTTATAGGCATCTAAAGATGTATATGCCCTCAGTTTGTCTTTAGGCTCTGTTTCTCTATCAGGTGTAGATGTCAGGCCACTCAACCGAGGTAACGTTAATCCTGTCAGATCGTCCATCCATTGACTGAGCGTGTATGGGTCGGCCAATCTGGTTCCGTCCGTTAAAGTTAACTTTTGCAAATAAAAATCGCGGTCCTGGACAGTGAGTGACCGTGCACATTAAGATAAAATCGGATTTTTTCCCGTCATTGTTAAAAAACAAGCTAACAAACTAGTGTTAGTGAAGCGGCCAGAGGGATCGTTCTGCCTCCACCTAAGCTCCGGCCACATAAAAACATAATCATGTTTACCAAATGAAAAGGGGTCTATAAAGAGCTCAATTATAGCAACTTCAATTTTTATTACAGATGTTTTGCGGCACTTTTCCAGGAAGTGCCGATTTCTAATCCTGAACCTTAAAAATGCAATAAAAGTCGCTTTGGATAAAAGCATCTGCCAAATGAATAAATGTAAATGAACACATGGGATAAAAAAAAAAAAAACAGTGCCTTATTTGCAATTTTTTTTGTGTGTGCAATATTCACAACTTTGATTGGAAGCATAGCAAGTGGCAAGTAACTCTCGTGAGCTAAAAACTATATCATATAGCGTTCCCGAAAGAAGGCCAGCTCCAGATGAGCACGCTCTGTTTTTGTTTGGAATAAAGGAAAATTGAGGAGGAGAAAAACTCTCTCCTCTCCTCTCCTCTCCTCCGGGCCCAAGTGACCACTTTGGTTTGGTCAGTAAAGGAAAGGAGGTTAGCGTTGAATATTTGATGGCACCTGCAGCGAGTGTGTGCGTGCAGTAATGCAGGCGACAGATAAACGGAGCGTGGTCCCCGGGCTCCTGCGGAGAGTAAGTGCACGGCTTTATCTCTATACCAGCTCGATATCTCAAATGGATAACTTGTGTAGCCTCTAATTTACATTAGACGGGGAGTGAAGCGTGAAAGCTGCGGTGAAGGCCGTGACACCTCCAATTAATGCAGCTCTGCTTATGAACAACTCCACACAGACCTGGACACCATGAGCACTGTAGAAAAAGAGTTTTATAGAAATGCATTCATTATTAATAATATATATCATATTTTTAACATTTGAAAATAATTACAATAATGTAAAATTATGCTTACCAAGGCTTCATTTATTTCATCAAACCTACAGTAAAAGCAGTAAAATTGTGAAATATTATTACAATTTAAAACAGCTGTTTTCTATGTGAATATATTGTAAAGTGTAATTTATTCCTTCATCATTACTCCAGTCTTCAGTGTCACATGATCCTTCAGAAATCATTTGCTTCTCAAGAAACAGTTTTTGCTGCTTAACGTTTTTGAGGAAATCATGTACTTTTCCAGGATTCTTTGATGAATAGAAAGTCTAATGAACAGTATTTATTAAAAAGTGAAGACATTTATAATGTTACTTTTGATCAATTTAATGCATCCTTGCTGAATAAAAGTATTAAACTCTTTTTTTTAAATCCTACCATAAATGTTTAATGGATATAGTTTCCACAAAAATGCCAAGCAGCAAAAACTGTTGTTTTCAATAATCATAAATGTTTCTCGAGCAGCATATTAGAATGATTTCTGAAGGATCAAATGTCTAGCTGTATCTGCATATTAAGAAAATATTTTAAAAACGGCCAAAATGATTACACTAACCATCCTTAATGATTATGCCGGTCCACCATTTAAACCAGCACCTAACCAGACTTTTTTTTCAGCTGAGAACTAGTTCTGGCATCTGGTAAATGGGCACAAGTTTTTCTCTGGAAGGAAACAAAGCAAAGCACTGAAACACAAAAGCGTGCAATGCAGTTCTGCTGGTGTGGTAAACACTGATGGGCTGCTTGCCAAGCACACCGTCTCTGGTTTCATTTCAATGTGTGACAAAATATGGACGTCCTGACACGTCTCTGAATGTTAACAATGGCAACGTGTTGTTGCCGCACAGAATTAAAAAGACATTTTTACACCTCGTAACATATTTTCACATCGCTACAATATGCAATCTGTTGTATTGAAATAAAAGTGAAAATACATACCAGTGCTCAACAGTGTTAATCAGTGTAATTTATATGTTCATAAAAAAAAGGGCGAGATTGGTTGACACTAGACATGTTTTTTAAGGAGCTATGATTATAAGCATTGACTTAATCAGTTCAGAGAGAAGACAATTCACAACATATTATTTCCTTTCAACCCTTAACAGGAGGGTTAGCTCTGTAGGAACTCTCTTAGCTCTGAAGGAACTAATTCGGGGGGCCGAAGAAAAGAAGGACGTTTTTTTCAAGAGAGATCCACGCGTGGAAAATTTTCAGCTTTCAATTTGCTTTTACATTCATCTCATCACTTCGAATGAGCTCCTCCATTCCAGTGCTTCCTTTTGTCCTCTTTCTGAGAAAGACACAATCTCAACTTGATTACCTCCTACTCTGTCATTACCTAATAAGATTGAGCTCACAGCAGACGCAGGGTTTTCTGCCTCGATCTCTCCGAGCAGTGATTGCACCTTGTGCCGAGGACTGTTTGCTCAACACTTCCAGGCTTCAAGGGCCATTTCGCCTCATTCCGGCACAGGTGGCAAATGCGCTGGAGGTCGTCGGCTATAAGTAACAGTTAATTAACATTTGAATCACTTTCTTTTGAAATGTGGAGGGTAAGATGTCTTGTCACGTGCTCAGACGTCCCTGAGGACGACGGCTCTCGGGGTTTGATGCTCGAGGGTTTGTTACCGCCGTCAATCCCCCAAGGGCGAGAAGTAACCAATGCTCAAAAACACGCCGTTGTGCAAATAATTATTCAAGACGTGCGATTAACAAGGGAGAAACGTCGTTTAGATTTATGCATCTGAAGTCACTTGCCGTGCATTCAGCGTAGGATGTAGATTTTACTCTAACTCATGACATTGGTAAAGTTATTGCCACGTGCTACCAGTTGAACTTCATAAACGAGAAAGAAAATATATATATTTTTTACATCTTTTACATTAAAAAAAAAAACCGTACAATAGATCTGCTTGAGCAACTCAAGAGAAAGTGCAGCTATAAATGTAAATATTTAAAAAGAAAAATGCACGACTCTTAAGAAAACTTATTTTATTGCTTATTTTAGCAATAAATGAAAAAAATTTACATTTTAAAAATAGTATATATGTAAACATTTTTAATTTTAATGTATGTTTATGCAAATCTGATTTGTTAAATATTTTAAATAAATAGCTGTGTGAAGCACCAAATCCATAGGAATTTCACTGACATTTTAATCAAAATCCCTAATTTCTTTAAAAAAAAACGTCTTTCATCTACCAGAACTGTGCACACATTTGACCATATTTGAATCAAATCATATTTCCCCCATAATCAGCACAGAAAAAGCTGAAAGTATGTGCATATTCTGTGTGGGCCTTTACATGCACAGATCTCTATCCTCCGCTTGAATAAAGACGCTGCTAAAAACCCACTTAATTTCCTATAAACACCTATAAACACAACCCGATTAAGTGGCTGACAGTGTTTTGGTCCCGTGGGGATAATACTAGACCCCCGTTAGGTCATATACTTTTAAAGTGGCACACTTCATCACTAAACTCTTTTGGGATACTCTCCCGGGAATATCATTTCATCCAAGAATCCAGTTCCACTGTGAGCCGGGCTTTGTGCAGCGGTTATGAATCATCACACGGGAAGGATATTCTGGTTGAAGAAAGGGTGACTGGTTTTGGGGAAAGTTGGCCGCTCCGACTCAAAACAGCAGCTGGCAGGTGCAGCAGTTTATCACAAAGCCAGAAATAATCGAAAGTGACAACTAGCAGCGGCACAAATGATTTATTAGTCTTTTACTCTGCTCCTAACCATCCTTGGGGCCAGAATCTATTATTTATCAACGACGTGTCTTCAAAATCATTAATTCTGGTGCGCTCCGTCCCATGTGAAGAAAACTACACGTGGACCTCGGGATGGAGACTTCACCTCAACTCATAAACCTTCCATCGAAATCACAAACATCATATTAGTGAAATTACGGCCTCCTGACAGTCAACTGGCACTGCCAGTTCAATTCACAGTTTTCATACAAATGACAAGTTCTTCCCCACAGAGCCGCGTCGTAACACTGCATTTCTCGTACTTCTTTCTCACCTTCGCAGAAAAAAAAGAACATTTCACTTCGCAGCAAAAAAAGAGAAAAAAAAAAAGAGACACGGTTACTTTTAAAATGAGTGAAATACGAATGTATTATTTCGTAGTTGTGGTCTGATGCATAATTAACACACTTCGGTTTTAAGCTTTAACGCGAGCCTGTATTTATTATGGCTCAAGTGCGATTCGACATAAATACGAAGCATGCATATAACGCGCTTCCCGTTATTAATTATGGAAATAACACAACAGAAGCATATCCCAACTCCATTACGGCAGTAAGCTAGACTTGTCTCAATAAATCAGCATCTACAATCAAAATTGAAATAATTTTTTATGCATAATGTATGTGCTTGTTGCCACAACAGCTGTTCATTATGCAGAGTAATGCATTCTTGTAGTTTTTAAAAACTTCAGGCCTATAAAATAATCATAATGAATGCTTCATTATGGAGAGAGTGAGAAGAGAGAAGCACACTTAACAATACATCCCCTGCTTTACTGTTTCCTCCACTTTTTATAGGTAAGGCACAGTCTCACAAGTTTTAAGTGTTGATGAAGGACCTGCAGTCGTGCTTTTAAATCAGACACACGGATTTTGAATTAAGCATGGAGTAGAGACAGATGCAAACATGACGCTTCAGCTCGACAAGTAGCAGAGAAAGCAGATCCTTGGAGAACCAAAGCATTGAAATAATCCTCAGTGATGATCGACAGTGCGCCGCGGTGTGAAAAACACAGATAAATATATATTTAATTTTTAAATCGATGAGATCTAGAGGTTATCAGAACGGCTCAACCTATACTTTTCACATCGTGACCTGAACGTAATTCACAAAACAAACCACGCGTGGTTGGGTTAATTGCTATTCTATTCACTTTGAGTTCAGGGGTATTATCCGGTTTCTCAGGTTAATTACAAAGCAACACAAACGACACATATGTTGGCATACTTTAAGGTGCACTTTGTTTGGTAAAAACCTCATTTAAGTAGTTTGAAAAAGTAACAGGTGGCTAAAAAAGCTTCAACTAAACAATCAAAACAATTTCTACACATTAGCTTGTATAGTTTGGTCTATGATATAAAATGATCTTGTCCCACTGTATACACCATCTCTGCTCTTTTGTTGAGTGTGTTTGACCTCCGACTTGGTGGATGAGAGTGTTTTTAAGGGTGTGTTTCGCTGGTACACAGTCACACACACACAAGACTGCATGAGATACAGAACATGTAAACGATTCACAATTCAAGCCTCAAGTGTGATTCAACATATAGGAAGCATGCATATAATGCACTTCCTATTATTAAATAACATAACAGAAGTGAACTGCTACTGAAGATGTGTATTTCGCATGTTCAAGGTAGTATAGTAAGTATTTCCTTTGCTGCTTGTCTCCAAATGAGTAGCTCGGATTTTTCGTATCTCTTGCAATGCAGACAAGTGGAAATGTTGTTCTGTGTAATATTCTAGTGGAAAACGTAACTAACAGTGCATTGAGCATGGCTGTTACACCTCGGGTGTGCATTATTTTTCAATAATCCAACAGCCTGGAGTCAATTAATCCACTTATACTACTGTTACCTCACATCAAGTCATTGTTCAGATGTTTAATTTCAAGACATTTGTCAGATTTTTGTCCTGAAAACGCTCTAGTGTGTAGGATAAATTTCTTACACATCTCATCCCACGCATTGCTCGAGCATTGATATCAATCTAATGCAGTTATTAATCCAGTTATTAGAGAGAGAGATTAAGCGTGTGTGAATGTGTCCGAGTCTGTTCGGCAGAAGCGTCTCTACCAATAGTGAAATTGTAAGTTTATCTGCTTCAAGAACAGCGCTGTTTCCTCGCTAGTGAGAAATGTCTTGTAGCTTTAAGTTACTAAACTATTTTACTGATAAAATCATCAGAGCAGCGCTGACAACACGTTTCTGTGTGAGTGTGTGTCTGTACTGTGTGTGTGTGTGTGTGTTTGAGCGGGAGAAAGGGAGTATGTGCTTTCTGTACATAATAAAACTTGCAAAAAATCTATTTGCTTGATCAGTGTTGTTGTGGGTTTTGTAGTGATGTAGTATTCGAGACCGATTTCTGCTTTCTCGGACTCGTCTCGGACTTGTTCCTTCAAAGACTCGCTCTTGACTCGGTCTCGACCCTTCAAAGACTCGGTCTTGACTCGGTCTCGACCCTTCAAAGACTCGGTCTTGACTCGGTCTCGACCCTTCAAAGACTCGGTCCCGACCCTTCAAAGACTCGGTCTTGACTCGGTCTCGACCCTTCAAAGACTCGGTCTTGACTCGGTCTCGACCCTTCAAAGACTCGGTCTTGACTCGGTCTCGACCCTTCAAAGACTCGGTCTTGACTCGGTCTCGACCCTTCAAAGACTCGCTCTTGACTCGGTCTCGACCCTTCAAAGACTCGGTCTTGACTCGGTCTCGACCCTTCAAAGACTCGGTCTTGACTCGGTCTCGACCCTTCAAAGACTCGGTCTTCACTCGGACTCGACCCTTCAAAGACTCGGTCTTCACTCGGACTCGACCCTTCAAAGACTCGGTCTTGACTCGGTCTCGACCCTTCAAAGACTCGGTCTTGACTCGGTCTCGACCCTTCAAAGACTCGGTCTTCACTCGGACTCGACCCTTCAAAGACTCGGTCTTGACTCGGACTCGACCCTTCAAAGACTCGGTCTTGACTCGGACTCGACCCTTCAAAGACTCGGTCTCGACCCTTCAAAGACTCGGTCTTGACCTGGTCTCGACCCTTCAAAGACTCGGTCTTGACTCGGACTCGACCGTTCAAAGACTCGGTCTCGACTCGGACTCGACCGTTCAAAGACTCGGTCTTGACTTGGTCTCGACCCTTCAAAGACTCGGTCTTGACTCGGTCTCGACCCTTCAAAGACTCGGTCTTCACTCGGACTCGACCGTTCAAAGACTCGGTCTTGACTCGGACTCGACCGTTCAAAGACTCGGTCTTGACTTGGTCTCGACCCTTCAAAGACTCGGTCTCGACCCTTCAAAGACTCGGTCTCGACCCTTCAAAGACTCGGTCTCGACCCTTCAAAGACTCGGTCTCGACCCTTCAAAGACTCGGTCTCGACCCTTCAAAGACTCGGTCTTGACCTGGTCTCGACCCTTCAAAGACTCGGTCTTGACTCGGACTCGACCGTTCAAAGACTCGGTCTTGACTCGGACTCGACCGTTCAAAGACTCGGTCTTGACTTGGTCTCGACCCTTCAAAGACTCGGTCTTGACTCGGTCTCGACCCTTCAAAGACTCGGTCTTGACTCTGTCTCGACCCTTCAAAGACTCGGTCTTGAGTCGGACTCGACCCTTCAAAGACTCGGTCTTGACTCGGACTCGACCCTTCAAAGACTCGGTCTTGACTCGGACTCGACCCCTCAAAGACTCGGTCTTGACTCGGACTCGACCCCTCAAAGACTCGGTCTTGACACGGCATAGGCGGTCTCGTCCCCATCACTAGGGTTTTGGTTCATTTGCTGTTCTCGGCTGTAAAGACTTTTGAAATAAATGAAATCATTTGGCGCAGTAATATGGAGCTGTAATGCGGTCGAAACCTACCTGAACTACTTTCACTGAGTTTCACTGAAAATAATTGCACTCCTTAGAAAGTTTGTCAACCAACCATATTCAAGCATTTAACATCTCTGTGATAATATATAATAATCTACATAATATGACAATTTGGAATGTTATCAAGTCAAAACATGTAGTTATGTTCAACATGGTAAGAACACATGAATGTAGCAATGCTTCCCTCCAAAGTTACGAATTGAACGTGTGCAAAATTGGAATATTGCATAAAACATTTGCGAAGAATCAGCGTTTCTATCCCATGTTTTCAAGAGAATAAAATTGTCACTTCCTGGGAAGTGGAAGTTGCTGCAATCGGGCTGTTTTTCCCTCCATCATAAATGAGTGTGTCTCAGAGCGTCAGACGAAACACAATAAACGCTGTCACGTTCTCTTGCGTTCGGATGCTGGTGTTTGGGAACACAATCGTGTGAGACGGTTCTAGAGGAAATTAAACCAAATCATTCTGATGACAGACTTTGTGCTCCGGCGTTTAGGAAACACCAAACCAACATTTGAGATGCTGCGATGTGATTGGTCCGCTGGATACTCCAGTTATCCAATCACAGCCTCTGCTGAGGCAAAGTCAGGGATTGATTCAGTAAGTGTGTTTCCATCATAGTTTGTGCATGTTTTCTTATCGGGTAAAGAAATGTATCTGCCTTCATTAAGCACAAACGTTTTTTTTTATGTTTAATCTTGTGTTTTCATCCAGGGTTTTTTATGTGATATCCCAAAATGCACATAAAGATAGATTGAAACATAGCTAATGATATATAGCAGAATGAGTATACTCTCATATTTGATATTGCAAATTAAAATGACACAAAAAAAGTGTGGAAAAACCCATTGGGATTCAATATCAATACAAAACTTTTCTTGGATTAGAATTAGTGGTGGGTTTTTCCTGATACAGAATGACAGCTAACGAGAAGCTCAAACAATGCTGAAACTATTATTTTATACTAGTAATTCTGCTGGTTAGAGTGTAAAATGGGTAACGGGTCAGTGCTGACAGCCCTTATCAACTTTCCCCCATGTCTGACAGTATGTTGACCTTAAAGATGCTACTTCCAATGAAACAGATGTAGTTCTTTTGATTTGAAATAGATGATGGAAAACCTTCCTCTCCCCTGACAAATAATGCATGGGATTTGCAGTTACATTCATACAGACAGAGACACATTACGTGTGCAAAAGGTCAGAGCAAGTGTCTGGCAGTAAGATAAATGCAGTGGCTCTTGTTTTGATAACAGGCTGATGTTCTTGCAGAAACCTGTCTCAGCTTCTGTGTCAAATGAAGACAAAATGGCCTGGGAAGGAGATTTAATTTCCACGCGTGACGTGCGAACGCGATCCCGCACTGCAACAATGTGCATCTGAATGCAATAATCTCAAATTAAGTCATGCATAATTCACAGCTTGTCATGAGGATGGATTAATAATTCAATAGATAAATAATTTACAAAATAATCAAATAAATAAATAATGACACTCCATAAATAACTCATCGGATTAGATCATTTCACAAAGCAACCTCACGCGAGAATCAAAGCCTGGACCGATGAGGACCTTACACACTATTCTTCCTTCACCTCACCCGCGTTTGTGATCCGCCAAATAAAGATGTACAACAACACTTCCAAAGTGTTATGCATTATGCCACTTTTGGCAAGCGTGCCAGGCTCATTTGCCACTTGAGAAATTACAGAATCTAGTGTTACGTGGAGCTGCGACGGGAAACTGCGTCTGCTTTAGTTCTTCTGCTCGTTGTTGTTATTAGTGAAATCTCCTGAATAAATGCATCATCTATCGATGTGTTTTTCCTTCAGGTCGCAGCGAGCTTCGTCACACACACACACACACACACACACACACACACACACGGATCGAGACTCTGAGAGACGGAGGTCAGGATGAGGCTACACATGCCAGCGGTGGAAACTGTGCTCCGGTTCTGCTCTCCTGAGACCAGATACACCATCTGCTGCCATTCTCTACACACACACACACACACACACACACACACACACACACACACACACGACATAACTGTCAGGTGCCACGGCAACCAGCACACCGCCCTGCACAGATAATGCTTTATTGCTTATAAACTACTTTTTTTTTTTTACCAGTACAATACCAATTATTACTATGCTTTCATGCCTTCATGCTTTCATGCCTGATAATATGCAGAACCTATTTCTACTGTTTATTTAAGTTTATCAACACTATTCTCATTGCGGTTGTTTTTGTCATCATTTGTTAACGTTATTTATAAAACAACGTTTTATATGTACACATACATATATATACACACACACACATATATATATATATATATATATATATATATATATATATATATATATATATATATATATATAGACATACATATATATATATACACACATATATATATATACACACACACACACACATATATATATACATACATACAAACATACATACATACTACAGGCCAAAAGTTTGGACACATTACTATTTGTAATGTTTTTGAAAGAAGTTTCTTCTGCATTTATTTGATCAAAAATACAGAAAAAAATTTGATATTGTGATATATTATTACAATTTAAAATAATTTGTTTTCAATTTATTATACTTTAAATGATCATTTATTTCTGATGCAAAGCTGAATTTTAAAGGATGTGTTAAAATGATAAAAAGTGATAGTAAAGAAGATTTATATTATTAGAAAATATTTTTTTATTTTGAATAAATGTGGTTCTTTTTAACCTTTTATTCATCAAATATATTAGGCAGCAGAACTGTTTCCAACACTCATAATAAATCAGAATATTAGAATGATTTCTAAAGGATCATGTGATAGACTGGATGTCACATGTGACACTGAAGACTGAGTAATTATCCTGAAAATTCAGCTTTGCATCACAGAAATTAATGATAATTTAAAAGTATAATAAATTGAAAACCAATTATATTAAATTGTAATAATATATCACAATATTACATTTTTTTTCAGTATTTTTGATCAAATAAATGCAGGCTTGATGAGCAGAAGATCTTATTTTGGCATGTAGGGTATACACACACATATATATATATACATATATAAAATGTATTGTTTTTAGGTCAAATGCTTTTATGCCTGATAATATGCAGAAGCTATTTTTAATCATAGTTTATTTCTGCTTATTGACAAAATAAAATTTCTTGTTGACCCAATAACACATGAACAATATTACAGCAATAACAAAATTAACAATAATAATGTTTATTATTATTATTATTAATAATAATAATGTGTGCGTTATATTATTATTATAGCAAATTTAATTTCATTTGGGTTTTTTGGGGGTTTAACTGATGAGTTCAAAATGCTATGCGTTTTTTTATGAGTGGCATTTATATAAAAAGTTGAGTAATTTATGCAAACGATAAATGAAGTATACCTTTCTCGTGAACACACTGACTCCAGTCGAACTCACAGTGGTGTGATGATGTCATCGGGTGCAATTCTTCATCCTCACACCTGATGATCGTGGGTGACAATTATCTCTTTATAAAGTGCATTATATATTCATAAATATTGATTGTCAGAATGATTAAAAGGCAATCAAGGGAAAGATAGCTGTTTTATTATATAATGTGAAGATGAGAGAAATTAAAGGGGTGGTTGATTATGATTTCACTTTTTTAACTTTAGTTAGTGTGTAATGTTGCTGTTTGAGCATAAACAACATCTGCAAAGTTACAACGCTCAAAGTTCAAAGCAAATGGAGATATTTTACATTGTCATGACATAATATGCTAATCAATGACTTGAAGATAGTAAACATCACATCAGCAACATAAATTCATCAACTAACCATTCAGAAATATCATGTTGCTTCTACATGTTGTCACTTCTTGAGTCTCTCCATCTTTGTCCGACTCCGGCTTCAACATAAAAGCCTAAAAGTTTAGAAATGTTCAGTGCATGTCTGTGTGAGGTAATCTGCTCTCTCTCTCTCTCTCACACACACACACACACACACACACACACACACACACACACACACACACACACACACACACACACACACACACACACACACACACACACACACACACACACACACACACACACACACACACACACACACACACACACACACACACACACACACACACACACACACACACACACACACACACACACACACACACACACACACACACACACACACACACACACACACACACACACACACACACACACAGACACACACACACACACACTTGCATTTAAAGGGACACACACAAAAACAGCTCGTTTTTGCTTACCCTCAAAAACTAAAACATTTTTAACATGCTATAAAAAAAACATCAGAGGTATTTCAGCTAAAACTTCACATACACACTCTGGGGACATCAGAGACTTATTTTACATCTTGTGAAAAGGGCATTATAGGACCCCTTTAATAATGGAAACCATTACACAGAGGCTACATGGGTGATATTTAGGCCTTTGTCTCATCATATACGTCTTACATTTGGATAAAATATTAAAATCAATAATCGTAATTAATAAAGTGCCCGAACATATTCATGAATGTCTGCTGTATTCTATTATATGCGTAATCATTTACAGAGTTTTAAAGTTAGACTGCTTTGAAAATCCCATCAATCTGAACACGATGAAAACAATGAAAAAAGCAAACACTGGAAAAAAACAGCTAAATTCCTCTTTTCCTTCACCTCGCACATCGGCCAACGATCACAAACAATAATAATAAATGCAGGAGACAAAGATTAATTAAAAAGCAAAATGTACAATGGACACATGAATGGTTTCATTAGCAGCCAGTTCGAGCAGATGCAGAAATGCCAGGGAAATATTTATGAGGCTCCAGGACGGACAGCGCTTAAGATAAAACAGTCAAAAAATGTGCAACAGACAAAAGCAGCAGATCTGGGACGGTGAGGAGTCTAATGAAGCCAGCTGGGTGAGATCCAGAGGAAGGAGGGATGGATGGATGGAGGAGAGAGGAGACCCGTGTGTGTGTGTGTGTGTGTGTGTGTGTGTGTGGGGAGACAGAGGAGCACATGAAGGATGTGCGGATGCTGAAGCTTCTGTATTGTATCAGGATGCAGCAGAATCTCCACGTCTTCCAAACTCCAGGAAAACCTGATCCATGCCAAACACTCACATCTGCTAATCACAGTGCAATTACTAGACTAATAGATGTTTTTTTTTCTTCCCCGCAACGTTTTCCTGCCGTGTTGCGAGGACAGAATTTAGAGTTATTTTGAGGAGCCTTTTTTTTTCAGGCGATTCCGTTTGCTGATATTCTGATATGATATATGCTGATATGTTTTCAGAGATCGTGCTCTTAAACACAGCAACAATACAAGACCTTGTGAAAAGGATATTTGTGTGGGTTTGTTGACTAGCAATGTCACTGTCAATAGACAGGGTCTGGAAAATATACACATTAAAAAAAAATTAGTAAAAAAAGTGCAAAAGTGTTGAGTATAAAAATTATCATAAAAATTCAGGAGGTCAAACTAAACACTGTTTTATTTCTTATTAATTTTATGAGGTTTGCAACCTTGATAGCAAACTTTAGGACATGCCTAAATTAGAACCATGATTTACAGTATGTGGTTTTCCTTTTATAATAATTTTCTAATACATTTTTTAATAAAAAAAAATCTGAATTTTAAGTAATATATATTACGTGTGAGTGAGTGAGTGTGTGTGAGAGAGAGTGAGTATCTGTGTGTGAGTGACTGATTGAGTGTGTGTGTGTGTGTGTGTGTGTGTGTGTGTGTGTGTGTGTGTGTGTGTGTGTGTGTGTGTGTGTGTGTGTGTGTGTGTGTGTGTGTGAGAGAGTGAGTGACAGTGTGTGAGTGACTGACTGAGTGAGTGAGTGAGTGAGTGAGTGTGTGTGTGTGTGTGTGTGTGTGTGTGTGTGTGAGTGAGTGAGTGTGTGAGAGAGAGTGAATGTCAGTGTGTGAGTGAGTGACTGAGTGAGTGACTGAGTGAATGACTGTGTGTGTGTGAAAGAGTGAGTGAGTCTGCGTGAGTGATTGTGTGTCTGTGGGAGTGAGTGAGTGTGTGTGTGTGTATGTGTGTGTGTATGCGTGTGAGTGAGTGTGTGTGAGTGACTGACTGTCTGAGTGTCTGTGTGTGTGTGTGTGTGAGAGAGAGAGTCTGTCAGTGAGGGAGTGAGTGTGTGTGAGTGACTGTCTGTGTGTGAGTGTGTGTGTGTGTGTGTGCGTGTGAGTGAGTGAGTGTGTGTGTGTCTGATTGAGTGTCTGTGACTGAGTGAGTGAGTGTGTGTGAGTGACTGACTGTCTGAGTGTCTGTGTGTGTGTGTGTGAGGGAGTGAGTGAGTGAGTGAGTGAGTTTGTGTGTGTGTGTCTGAGTGAGTGAGTGAGTGAGTGAGTGAGTGTGTGTCTGTCTGTGTGTGTGTGTGTGTGTGTGTGTGTGTGTGTGTGTGTGTGTGTGTGTGTGTGTGTGTGTGTGTGTGTGTGTGTGTGTGTGTGTGTGTGTGTGTGTGTGTGTGTGTGTGTGAGAGGGAGAGAGAGTCTGTCTGTGAGGGAGTGAGTGAGTGAGTGAGTGCGTGTCTGTGTGTGTGTGTGTGTGTGTGTGAGAGAGAGACTGTCTGTGAGTGAGTATGTGTGTGTGACTGACTGACTGACTGACTGACTGTCTGTGTGTGTGTGTGTGTGTGTGTGTGCGTGCGTGTGTGCGTGTGTGTGTGTGTGAGTGAGTGAGTGTCTGTGTGTGTGTGTCTGTGCGTGTGTGTGTGTCTGCGTGTGAGTGAGTGTGTGTCTGTGAGTGACTGTCTGAGTGTCTGTGTGTGTGAGTGAGTGTGTGTGTGTGTGTGTGTGTGTGTGTGTGTGTGTGAAACAGGCCACGCCCTCTACATTATGAGGAAATGCCGCTGTTCTCATGATTCAAATCGCTAAAACATACTAAACAATTTATTAAAAATGTAAAAATGCAGAAAGTTTTCAGTGATGGGTAGATTTAGGGGCTAGAAAATGTCATTGGACAAAAAAAAACATATCTATGGAATGTCCTCATAATGATAGGAGTGTGTATGTGTGTGTATTGCCAAAATCCCTATTTTAAATACACACATGTAATACTGGGTTAGTTTAACACAAACATACAACAGATTTGTGGCTTTAATGCGATTTAAAAAGTAATTTGTCACCAAAGTGGGTGTTTTTGTGCTTCAGTATCAGTCATAAACTCATGACCAATGCATCAGTACGATGAATTAACATTTACAACTAAAGTGCACTAGAGAGCAGTGGTGTAAACTGCAAATCAAGATCATACCTCACTTCAAGATGCAAAATAAATGAATAAATGAGTGAATTATTTAGGCCTAATTAAAAGTACTCAAGCCAAGTCAGGCTTAAGGATTAAAAGTAGCTTGATGACTCACTATAGAGAAACAATAGGTCATGTAAAATAATAAATTATATTCATTCATCCATTTACCATTATAGTTGATCTGATTTAGTGAAATAAGACAATGGAGGAATCATACCTACTACTTTTATGATATTTAGAAAGGAGTTCGTGCTCACGGACCAGGACACAAAAATCTGAGGGAAAGGACCCAAGGTCTAGCTAGGACCAAGGAGCAGGACCGGAGCACAGAAAGTTTAATATATATTTATTAGTACAGAATGACTAACGTTTTCGACGCCATGCGTCTTCTTCAGAGTCAAACAGTCAATGGCAACAATATACAGAATTTAAAGAATCCAACTTCAAGGTATTGGCCACTGGCCTAGGTGGGTGTGGTGCAGCAATTAACCAATCCTATACAAGCACTCAAGCCTATTTTTTTTTTAACATTTTAAAATTAATTAAAAAAAAATAAAAAAAATAAAAATAATAATAATAATAAATAATAATAATAAGAAGAAGAAGAAGAAGAAGAAAAAAAATATATATATGCCTATACTTTTATGATATGTGTATGCTGTTTATTTGTCATGTTTGGAACGTATATAAAATCAAAACCCACTTGTTAAAGAGCTGCTCAGACATTCATAAGATCTCTTTTTGTTTCTGATGGAAGAAAGAAAATAGCAACAGGTTGAAGGGCGAGTTAATGTTCATATCTGGGTGAACAATTCCTTAAAAACAAACTCAACATGAAGCTGTCGAGAAGTTAAATATGACCAGTATTCCATAAAAATAAACTCATCTGGAAATATTTCCTAATGAAACGAAGTTTGGGCCAATTTGGTTTAAATAGCCTTCATTAGCGACTATCATGAGCTGTGACAGACAAAAATGAAAGATTTATGCATTCACTAAAATTATATGCATGCATTCATTCCACCAGACAAAACAAGTAAATAAAATAGATAATAAATAAATATATGAAAAAAATATTAAGAAATAAAATAAATTTTTTAATTTTTAATATATAAATAAATGAAAATAAATAAATGGTAATAAATAAATAAATAATACATTGAAATAAGTAAATAAAATAAATAAATGCATGCATGCTCTTTTAAATCATCTACTATAATATGAAAAAAACTACTAAAAAACTACTACTAAAAAAAAGAAAAGAAAGAAAGAAAAGTACAGTATGTATATGTTGCTTACAAATAATATTCCTTCATAATGCAATACTTTTGAATGTCTGGCAACAGAGAAAGATTAAATTATGCATCTACCAGTCCAGTAGTGGATAACTGATAGTAAACACACGTACCTCGACCCCATGCTGTCGTAGGGACATCCTCATGTTCACACCGCTGTGTGCAAGATGGGTCACTACCAGCTTTGATCCTTTTTCCTGGAAGACAAAATATGTAAATTAAATGCATATATCCACTCCAATATTCACTGAAAAATTGATTTAGTCAACTTTAAGAAAGTATGAAAGCATAAACATTCTCAAAGCAAACAGACATGGACGAAAAGCCACAAAACTCAAGCCGAAAGTGATTCAACAAAGAAAAGGCTTTGTTGAGAAACTGTAGAACACACAACAAGAGGAAGTTTATGACAGAAAGCTGCACTTCATTGTCATATTACCATTTAACTAGATGATGATCTCAGTTAGTAGCCTATATTTCACTCTTTATCTTCTCAATTTAATAGAAAAATTCTCATATTTTAAAAGCACTGTCTGGAAAAAAACATCACCTGATGTCTCAGATGGGCCAGAGACGGCGAGGAAACAGCTCACCAAATGTTGTGCAAATTGAAAATTTTATTTCCCAAAGCCACAGTAGATTCTTCAGTTTGAACAGTTTATTGGGCCGCCCGCGGATCTAGAAGAACTGAACCCACCACAACACCAACAATCTTTGTTAAACAGAAGCGTTAAAGCATGCACTATAAATGAATTAAATGCAAACAATTGCACTCAAGAAGGTATTTTGGTAACAACTGTTTTCCTTTTTCCCCAATATAAATGTAGACGGTGTGATCTGACATGGTTTAATTGAAGTTGGCGGCCAGTGTAACGGGCAGAGCGCTAATTAACAGAGCTGTGCAAAACTCACGAGCTGAAAGCGTTGTGTACCGCGTGCTCGCACACGACTGCTCGCTCCGTGCGGTTTCACACAATTTGCAGAAGCAAACCAGATTCTTCATTCTGCGATTACGATGCATCTTCCCCTTCAAACAAATTTCACCCCTTTAAACTTCCTGCATTAAGAAACATTAACATATGGGCAATGTTTTAAAATTCACTTGGCAAGTCACGTGCCGTAAATGCATGAATTTATTTAGCGCCTGGGGAATGCATAGTAAACATTTGGAAGTCATTATTGGTTTGCGTACCGGTACACTTTGTCTATTCCTCTTTCCTTCATTTCCCACCAGGCCAATCTTTCGTCTTGGGTCGCCATTGCAAACCTTTAAACACAAGAGGACATCCAGAGCGAAGCCACTCGCGTGTACAAACCACAGCGCTTCAGACTTTAATGATTCTCAGTCTATAGGCAGAACGCCTTAAATTATGCAAGACATGAAAATGTTGAGTTTCCCACTGACATTATACTAAATGTTTCTGCAGAGTTCACAGAGAACATCCAACTAAGACAAGACAGCAAAACGCAGAGAAAAACAGCACAGATATAGCTGTAATTCACATGGGAGCCTGAGAGAACACACATGGTAGTAATGAAGTATGGAAGTAAAAATGGGTTTTGAAGCTGGAAGACATTTTGTTGACAGGGTCACAATTAACATCTCTGTGGATTCTGCATGTAATGGGCAATTTTGTTAAATGAAATTCACCTACTGTGAGGAAGGAAGTAGTTAACATGTTGTCAAAGTAAAACAACATGCTTCATATATGAATGAAGAAAATCCTCAAGAAGAAAAACAATTCATCATGTTAGATGATTAAAAATATGACATCGCCAAATAGAACGGGCAAAAATAATCATTAACCACGTTTTGTAATAAAGTACCGGCTATTCTGCATACTGAAGAATGTATAGTCCACAATATGCTATATTGTTGTCACATGACCTCATTTTAAGTTAACTACACATTTCATATTTTCAAAATTGTGCAAAAATCTCTTACCTTTTGACAGTCTGATCACATAACGGTATAGAAAAGAAATGCTAAAAGTCACGGCTGATATCACTTCCGGTTCATTCAAAATACTGGAAATGGAAGAATTATGGGATGCAATACTCAACACAGTATTTCTGGCCCAATTTGGAACACACCAATCATAAGATATGGTGAAAATATAGTATGCCATTTTTAAATTTAGCCACTGCAGATTATGGCAAATGTAACAGGTCACCAAGTTATGCAATGACTACAGAAATACTACATACTATATAATGCAGCAATGGTAATGTAGTATGTTACTATGTAATTGAAGTCATAGCCAAAGTTTACAAACCAGCAATCAGAAATTTGTGCCAGGCTGATAAACGTTGCTGCTGAATTGTAATATAAAGAGCCCATATTGACTCTCCACCGGGATGCGATTATTTCTTCATATAACACACTGCACACCGGCCGCAGAGAGCGAGGAAGGTAAACAGTGCCACCGTACTTGATTAAGTGATGTTATTCGCTGTCAATGAATTCCTCTGAAATGTCTGTTTCTCTCTCCCTGGGTTTCTCCATCTCATCTCATCACACACACCGAGAGCTCGTTCGACTAAATGATAGCCGCCTCTCTCGGCTGTTTAAACATACGGTAATGACACCCAGCTCTCCATCACGCTGTCAGATGGGGCATTACGGCTTGTGAGGAGTTCAGAGATGTACGGCACACCGAGGAACCCACCGCTGACAAACCAATGAGCTCCAATGGAGCCATTACTCCATTTTAATCATAACGCTTAAGAGAAACAATGTGGGCATAAGACGCTGTGATATGCGTCTTTGCAGATAGTTAAGAATGCATTTAGCAGTTACCCATACACTTCATTATTCAAATGTTGCACAGGTGTAAATTAGTGTAAACGTGACATAATTGAAAACAGGGGCCAGCGGGGTCTGAGAGCGATCCTACACTTTCTACAATTTTTAAAAAATGGTTTAACAGAATTCATTATGCACGGATAAACATTTTAAATAGTATGCAACACTAGCAATGTTTCAGCCAATTCGCTATTTACACACACATAAAAAAAGGAATATTAAAAAAAAAATGTAGCAAATAAACCAGTGTTTCCATCTTATGTGTTCAAGAGAACAACATTCAGCATTTTTATGCAATTTTCCAAATTTTGCTGAAGTATATGGATCAAATCACGGTTATTTTTGTCACAAGACCTCATTGTGGTTGGTGTTGGGGTGTAATGCATTACTAAGTAATTAATAATAAGTAATTGCGTTATAGACTATAGAATAGTTCTATATAAAACAATAGTGGATTTAACATCTAATGTTAAAATGCATGTTTTCAATGTAACCTTCTCCCTTTAAATAATTTGTTCAGTTCAAGATTAATTTATTTGAAATAACTAAAAGAGCAGTTTCATGTCTATCTTTGTATTGTTCAACTGGTTGGTAATTAATAAGTAATGCAAAACTTTTTAGATAGTAATTAGTACAGAAATATAATTACACTATTGAAGATGAAATTAGTAGGTAGTAATTAATTACTTTTTTCGAGTAACTTACCCAGCACTGATTGCGAGGTTTAATTCAGCAAATGTCCGGCTAACATCTCGCAAATAAATATAGCTATCTTGCATTTTAAACCAATTTTGTATATATATAAAGTATATATATATATATATATAAATAAACTTTCGGCAGTCAATCAAAGTATTTAAGAAAGACATTCAAAACAACTAAGAAATGTCTGGGAAAAAAATGGGCCTAATGTACAGCACATTTTCCACACTGATTATTCACAGGTGTTTTTACCCCTATGTTGAATTACGCATTGCATTGTGTTTTAATGTTAAAGGAAATGTCTGTAAATTACTATTACCGTTTTTCTATAGATTGTTTTTCTATCTTGTATCTTTCTTGTATCTTGGGGTAAACATTTGTTTTGTTTAAACTTTGTGTATTACAAAAAAAAAAAAAAAAAAGCAATCCAATAACATGAGTCAAGAATACAACTTACGGAAAATAGTCAAGTGCATTGTGGGATGTATATGCAGTGTGCTCTAGCACGACAATTGTCCAAACAATTTAAAAATCCAGACAATTTGCATACTGCATTTCTATTATGCCAGTCCAGTGTCTTCTCCTGAGAGAGAAAACAGACGAGCTCAACACATGTAAATAGAAGCGAGCACTAAATTTTGGCTTGTTCTTCATTTCAGCAAGCATGCAATGAATTTGGCAGAACTTTCCAGAATGCACGGGCATGACGCTTTCAGTGGTGTTACAGACTATAACAGCTCATATCCTGATTTCAAGGATCAAACTTTGTTTCAAAAATCATTTAATCTCGTTAGACAAAAGAGACTTACAGGGTAAAACAGGGGAGAAAAAGCCTGCTGTAAAAATGCATGCAGAAACCTTCAATAGTGAGATGAACAAATTGCTACTCTGAATTTCCAGAAGACAACAGCAAAAACAATGGTCTTTTCTGAATGAAAATGTTTCTGTGGAGACAAGCAAACAAAAGAATGGCAGTGACACTCGTTATGGAAGGGCTTTGTTTGCAGATCATGTCTATGTACGGGTGTGTGTGGGTGTTTGCATGCTTCACAGGTGTGTCTTTTGCAAGAACATTGTTATATATATATATATATACATACACACAGTACATATACACATATATATATATAGAAAGACACACACACACACACACACACACACACACACACACACACACACACACACACACACACACACACACACACACACACACACACACACACACACACACACCTAGTATGTGTATTGCATGTTGCAGCCATTTAACCAGTAAACTGTCATTAATGAAGTATAAGATACATAATTCAAGTAGTGTATTTTACATTTTGTGTTGAAAAATGCAATGCACATGAAAGTTTAGGTAGGAGTTGTTTTGGAGAGCTACTAATGCAAACTAAGTAATTTTACTAGTGATCTTAAAATTTTTGATCCCACTGTATATACAATAGAGAAAGAGGAGGAGAAAAAAGCAGGTTTGAGTGACATATCATACGATTTTCACGGCATATACTCCAAATGTAACATGTAATTCTCAGCATGCTCAGATATTATATAACAGGAGCTGAGAGCGTCAGGGAAGCTCCTCTGCCATGTAATAACATCTCTATCAGCTGTCCCGCGGGAACAGGGCCTGTCAGCGCTCGATCCACAGAGACTCATCCTTACACACACACCTCGTTTGTTTAATGTTAATCGACTCGAGTCACATGCTGCTAAACACCATGACCTCACTCCTCAAACATCTCACAGTCACATGACCTCACACAACAATCAGCACATTTTACACAGCGGTTTATCAACTTTGATTGCCTTGAGTACTTCAGTGAAGAGAACTACAGTAGAGACAGATATAATGACAGACAAATAGATATAATGATAGACAGACATATAACAATTGACTGACAGACAGACAGACAGATATAATAATAGACAGATAGATGATATACAGATAGATATAATGATAGATAGATATAATGATAAATAGATAGATAGATAGATAGATATAATGATAGACAGACATATAACAATTGACTGACAGACAGACAGACAGATATAATAATAGACAGGTAGATGATAGATATATATACTGATAGATAGATATAATGATAGATATAATGATAGATAGATATAATGATAGATAGATCGATAGATATAATGATAGATAGATAGATATAATGATAGATATAATGATAGATAGATAGATATAATGATATATATATATAATGATAGACAGACAGATAGATAGATAGATATAATGATAGATAGATATGATAGATAGATAGATAGATATAATGATATATATATATAATGATAGACAGACAGATAGATAGATATAATGATAGACAGACAGATAGATAGATATAATGACATGTGTGTATATATATATATATATATATATATATATATATATATAAAATTATAGATTGACAGATAAGATATATAGATAGATAGATAAATAGATATAATGATAAATAAAATAAAAAGACAAAAAAGATAAAAAGATAGATAAATAAAAAGACATACAGACCGAAAGATATATATGACATACACAGTAAACAGAAGGATAGACAGTCACGGAGTTCTTTCAGTTTCCTTATTTGACTAGCATCATCTTCACGCCCCACTCCCGACCTTTTGGAGACACACACACACACACACACACACACACATAAACACACACACACGTTCCCTGCTGAACAAACGTGTAGAAAAACTAAATGATCCCCATTGTGGAGCTGAATACAGTAGCAGGTGTTGGTTCCTCCCACCCACCTCCACACACACACACACACACACACACACCACGTGCAGATGCGCCATCAAAGGCCAGCTCGTGAAACCGAGATAACAGTTTACCGAGTTTGAAGACTGACTGTAGAAGCATTTCCTCACAGCTCTGAACAATGCGCTCGCTGAGGAACTGTTTTTAGGTCACATATGGACGGGCACACGCTTGAGAACTGACAAGAAAACCCGATAATGCCATAGCAGAGATGGAGGGAGAGAGAAGGGGGGGTGGAGGACGGGAAAAAAGGCAGTGATTGAATAACAGTAATTAAAGCGGTTATTCGTTCGGCGAGCACCTGCGTGAAGGATGATATTACTCCTTAATTCAGCTCAGTTTAACTTCCCTCAGCCGCTGCTTTTCAACTACACCTCATTAATCGCTGATTGGCATCGAGCTGTTTGCGGGAACAAAATGTTTATACTCCACAAACCTCTTTCTCAAGGGCTAGTTTCATGTTTTTCTTTACCTTGCACATTATTCAAGGGCTGGATATTTTCCCCCTAAGTTTTTTACTGTTAGAGACAGGGGGAAACTATTAAAGATTCAATGAAACAAAGAGAGCGAGATCTGTAGCTGCGTTTCAGCCTCAACCCAGTGTTTGCTTCAAGCCGGCCATTGACATTTAACATGGAAGCAAATCTGTAAGAAACAGTGTGCAGAAACACACAAAGATGGTTAGTTTGTGAGAATAACCACATCCAAAATTCACAGCGACACAAAATGCAATTGAAAAAAAAGAAAAAAAAAAGAATGGCGGCTCCCAAACATATGGCCATGTGTTAATTTTCTGCATTTCTTGTTTTTGTTGAGATCAATACTTTTTTTCCCTCATGATTTTAACATGGTAATCTTGACAAAACAAGACAGAAAAATAACTATTGCATTGCCTTTTAAAAAAAAAAGCATAATATTTAATAATTAAATAGTATAATATACTGGTAAAATAAGACAGAAAATAACAAATTCATGGCCTCTAAAGAAAAATTAACTACATGCATGGCATTATTTTTTTTATTTTTTTACCAAAGTTAAAAACTGAACTTTTAACTTTTTTAGTATTGATATATGCATTTAATAAATCCTCTAAGTGTAGGAATTTGTAAAGTATGGAAGCTTTTTTCTGCCATGTTATAAAAAAAAGGTAATTGTGAGACTCACATTTCTTAATTTTTTCAGAATTGCATGATATGAAGTCACAATTGCGTGTAAAAAATTCCAATTCTGATGAAAAATAGACTGACTTTATATCACGTAATTGTGAGAAAAAAAGAATTGCGAGATGTTAATTTGCAATCGTGAGAAGAAAAAAAAAAGAGTCAGAATTGCCATATAAAAAGTTCTATAGTAAAGTTCTATCATAACTGGTGAAAAAAGAAAAAAGAAGCTTAGTTACTTAAATATTTAATCAGAAATTATTTCAGTAAATGTTCAGTGGAATTTACTGAATGCTTCTACATTAAGACAGTTCATATTCCTCGTTGTGTGTTAATTTACAAATAAAACAATTCATAAAGGCAAAAGTTCAAATGAGAGTCCAAATCAGTTCCTCCCTTCCACTACCGTCCGTACATGCGTACGAGTGTAAGAGAGAGAAATCCAGCAGCTTTATGTTCAATATTTACTCGTCACCAGCGAGTGCTAATGCAGAAACCCTTGACGAGACATTGAAATGCTTTCAGATGAGACCGATTTCTTCTTAAAAAAAACGGACACTTCTTATTCGTGAGAGAATACCTTCTTGTTTATTGGATTTTCAGCCATTTCATTGAGCTCCATTCCTTTTTAAGGTGAAAATGAAAAATGGTATTGAGCAGCGCGGGTTTGTGCAACATATTGTGCTTGATGCAATGTAGGTCAGTGTTCTGCAGCGCCGCAGATAAGACACGGGGAACAAGTGTTGTGTGTACTTACAAGCAAATATCTGTCAAAATAGCAATTGACAGATCTACAAGAGCGCTTTTGGCTTGGGACGTGTTTCTCCGTCATTAGCATTTTCAAAAAAAAAGAAAAGGGCCAGAGATTTGGGCCTATCAGCCTTGACTCGCTGCAGAGCTGGGCTGGCCCAGGTTGTTATCTGTTCAGTACAGAGGTGCAGATGTTTAGCGAATGGATTTGCTGATTTTTAAAGGGAGATGAGGGGGGAAAGAGAGAGAGAGAGAGGAGAGAGAGAGAAAGAGAGAGAAAGAGAGGGAGAGGGAGAGAGAGAGAGAGAGAGAGAGAGAGAGAGAGAGAGAGGGAGAGGGAGAGAGAGAGAGAGAGAGAGAGAGAGAGAGAGAGAGAGAGAGAGAGAGAGAGAGAGAGAGAAGAATCAGGTACTAACAACAAGCCTCTCGAAAACAAGCCTTCAGAATTTCATAAACCGCACCTTGTGTGTGTGTGAGTGAAGCCCGCAATATTTTTTTGGGAAAGACACAAAAAAAGCATGAAAAATGTTTATTTACTCTCCAGTGTCCCGAGGGCCACTTCAGCGCCGCCCTGGTGGACGAGAGGAAGGGGAAGAAATGTGGCGCTTTAGGTGGTGTAGGGATGCGGCTGGCAAGTCAGACACCTTTGTCTGAAGCAATCCCAGCGTAGCACACACACACACACACACACACACACACACACACACACACACACACACACACACACACACACACACACACACACACACACACACACGTGGAGGAATTCTGGCCCTAGCGGAGCCAAGGGGAGGGACATTCGCCCCTGGCCAGAGAGAAAGAGGGTGCCTGCCTTTACTGAAGCATAATCACGCGCTTCAGTGTTTCCCACACCGGGAGCGGCTTCATACTGACGATAAAGATCCAACACAATTTTATATTGCGTCTACATTCTCAGTCACTGATTTGATGACACAGGACTAAATCGATCAGACGACTCTGAATCAGCCTCAATGAATCACTCGCATACGCTATTATTCAAAAATTTTGGGTCGGTAACATTTTTAAATGTTTTTGAAAGTCACCAAGTCTGCATTTATTTTGATCAAAAATACAGTAAAAATAGTGAAATATTATTACAATTTAAAAAAGCTGTTTTCTGTGAGAACATATAGTAAAGTGTAATTTATTCCTGTGATCAAAGCTGAATTTCATTTCATCATTACTCCAGTCTTCAGTGTCACATGATCCTTCAGAAATCAGTATAATAGGATGATTTGCAGCTAAAAAAGCAATTATGATTATTGTGCTGCTTCATGTTTTCATGTGAATAGAATGTTAAAAAGAACAGCATTTGTTTTAAATAAAAGAAATTTGTAACATTATAAATGTCTTTACTGTAACTTTTGATTAATTTAATGTATCCTTGCTGAATAAAACCATTTCAAAAAACAAAAATCTTATTGACATCAAATTTTTAAAACAGTATATATATATATAATTATATTATGCATTTGGCAGATACTTTATTCAAAGCAACGTATATTACATTAAAGCTATACATTTTTTTAATTCCTGCATTCTCTGGAAATCAAACACAATCAAGCACAATGCTCTGCTCTTTGAGGTACAGGAAGAAGAACTATAATAATAATAATAATAATAATAATAATAATATATTATATTACAGTTTAGCTTTATTATTTTGTGTGTGTGTGTGTGTGTGTGTATATATATATATATATATATATATATATATTTTATTATAAGGAAACACGGGTACACATGGAGAAACCGTATCCGTCAGGACATTTCACACTGCAGCAGAAGTACAAAATGATTGTATAAAATGATAAAACTCGTTCAAAATAGAGCTCAGTGAATGTGCTTTTATAATTCAAACGTGTTATTGATTGAACGAATCACGGTAAAGATGCTCTCATGACTAATCAAAATATATTTCATTAAAAAAAACAGAGATGCAGGTGCTTTTGAAAATGTATTAATTTCATGCCATTTCCCCCCATAATTCTTTTCCATTACTGCTCTTCATTTCTCCTGTCTATCGAGTGGGTGTCCAAACTAACAATTAAACTATTGTTAAGAGAACAGAAAGCTGGAGGAGTTGCCATTTCAGGAGATAATAATCAAATATCACTACACTGTAATCACTGTTAAACTACTTAACCCTCAATTGCAACACATACACACACACACATGCAAAACTAAGACCAATGACAAAAGTACTCAAAAAGAATTTGAAACTTCTTAATCTATTAAAAGTTACGCTTTCATCAGCTTCGTGAAGCTTTACATGTGCTTTTTCCTCTAACGGCTCGGGTGGGGAATGTTTTCTTGGCCTACGTCGAGGTCTGACAGATGCTGCCCATCCAAAAGACTCTTGACTCTGCCAAAAATATCAGGCAGGAATTTAGGGAAGGCAATCTATTATTTAAAACAACAAGCGACAGTTCATATGCTTCTGCAACTCTGGAGCCCGGAGCATCAGACTTTCCTCAAACTCGCCTCGCTGTGTTTAGCTCTCCCCGTAAGCCCCCTTCAACCGCATAATGACTTCTGCACTGAGACAATATAAAATAAACACCTTCAAGCCGGTCTATTAGACAACACTTAAAATCATTTTTTTTTTTTTTGGTTAGCAGGGGAGGGGTGGCGTCTTAATTACTTCCTTGTTGGAGTGAGCTTGAACGTTAACGAGGGATGCTCCTTTCTCTCGACGCGAGCGTGTGTAGTTTATTCGTATAATCAGCTAGCTGTCGGAGACTGGATTAGCCCCTCCACGGCGAGTGAAGTGTTTAACATGGCACGCACGATGGGCTCAAACAAGCTCTCTGCCTGCCTTCTCTCCACAAACACTCATTGTCATTAATTTGATTTGCTTATCGCCCTCCCCCCCCCCCTTTTAAAAGCTCTCTGTTTCACATTCGACAGCCTTTCCTTTCAAAACACCAGTGCACCTGCTGCTAAGAATTACCAGGTAAAGATTTTAAAAAAAGAGTTAAATTAAGATGAAGAATTGTAAAATGTTTCCAGTTGGAAGAGTGTTGATTACTAGTGCGCCGGTCCTGCAGGATTACCTGCGATTTATCCTCATATTTTGGGATGCCTCGCCCTCCACGTCACGTTCTTGTCTCCGGGGGCCGACGAAAGCAGCTTGCATGCACCTCTGCCAAAAGAGTTTATTAGAGCAAATGGTATTGTAAGCCCTATGGAAGGCATACCTTATGTGAAGATTTAAAAGATATTAAGAAGATTGTGAGGCCCAGAACCCAGGTGTGTCGGGTAATAGTCATTGTCTTGTACATGTGTGCGAGGATGAGACGGGGCAAGGTGCCAGCGAGAGAGGGTAGAGAACACCCCAGGCGCCTCTGTAATTTACACCCAACTGAAGAGATTCCTAGACGCTGCCGAGTCTTTACTAGCTCTGCTTCATATTACCAGGATAATAGAGTAATATGGGCGAGATAAACGCACGTGGGTTCAGCACCTCATCTAGTTGAGCAATGCGTTTAGACTACAATAGCAATTGAGAGTCCCTGATTGGACTAGCAGCCCTGTGAGAACTGTGTATGTATATCTAATATATTATAATATAATAAAATCTTACATTGTCCTGTTATTTGTCTTTAAATTAGTAAAGTTGTTGCCCAGGATTTGGCACAAAAAAAATAAAAACACATGCAAATGTGAAGACTTGGCCAATATTTCAAACGCTGTCCCTTTGTACATGCTTAATGTGTATTTGTGATGCTATGCCGGTAATTCACCTCAGGACTCACGGGGGCGATAGAGTTCACCAGCCATTACGCTGCCATCTTTGCTTCATGGTTGCTCAGTTCTGGAAACATACTTTCAAGATAATCACCTGAGCAATAAGTGCCATGCAGTCAACCTGTATTAGGTCAATTAAAAAAGGTCAAAAAGTTCACTGGTAAAACATACAGTACACTATAATAAAATGAAATTTTACTGTATGCACGCATGCAAAATATCGTAGTCCACACACTACTTTTGAATGAGCATCAAAGGCAAAAACTTACCCACATAATGGTGTAGTAATGACAATTACCAGCAGGGACAAATGTTCATATAAACCACCAATCAAACCTTCACCTGCTGGTTATTAAAGGCTGCGTCTCAATTCGCTTACTTATACTACGCCCTAAAAGTATGTACTTTTTTTGAAGAAAAAGTAGATACTTTTGAGTGTGTAGCAAAAGAGTACCCAAGCTTTGGGACATACTATCACGTCATACAATTGAGTCTTTAACGGTTGCTCTCTGTCGCATCATGTCACAGTAAACTGGCCTGTCAATCATCTTTTCAAAGATAAAATCCTCCACAATTAATTTCCTACCATATCAGAGAGAAATGCAGAATTGATCTTTAGTGCGGAGACTCTCCTCATATTAATGCATAATGATGCATTTAAAAGTTAATTGCCAAACAGATCTTTATAAAAGTCCAAATTGTTTTTGCAGATGAAATATAACACGGATAACATTAAATAAATATTTTTATATCAGGTAAGACTTTGATTAGTCTCTCAAACCCCTTTATCTATACGTCTTACCGTCGTTCGCGCATATCCGTCATGTTTTGTAGTTTTTTAACACTTTTTACTCATGTTTATAGTTCCTCCTCCAAAGTGCAATGGGTTGTGGGTAATATTAGCTGTTATTGTGAGCATGGATACACACTTCCACCGGAAAAATCCACCGGAAACAGTAGACCATCCAGGACTTTTGACATACTCTTTTCAACATACTAAGCTTTGGGACACACTTATTTTAATCTCAAATATATTTAGGATGGATAGTATGGACATTGGGATGCAGGGCAAGAGTATTATTTTACATGAAAGTGAAAACCGGAGAATGCAACACGTACCGGTGTCTGAACTGCAAAAAGTGTGCGTTTCAGGCCTTAGACATAATGAGAAGAGCCTGCAATTATACAACCTGCAAATGCATCTTCACTCCCGCAAAAGAACAGACGCAACTTTTGATGGTTAACAACAACAACCTTGGAGTGAATATATCGTTGGCATTCAGCATGGATCAATGACGGGGGGCTTTTTGTGTCTAAAATACTGAGCATCTGAGTACTGTACCCCCATCAACATCTTATCCTCATTATGCTAAAACATTATTCCATGTGCAACACCTGCGGAATAAATTTACCATTCAGATTTGCTAGGGATGATCAAACAAGTCTGAAACACTGTCATTATTTCTACCTCCAACACGCCGGTGAAAATGACTAGTTTTCCTAGGTTTGCGGGAATTATCAATTCAACTGGAAGTAAACTTCATTTTATCGGTTTAATTTACTTCATTTTCGATAGATGAACAAAAAAAAAAAGCACACCTGAACAAGTCCACATTCGACGTTCCCTGATTGAGGTGCTCAAATGAGTTTTAAAACAAAGCAAGACACATTTAATGCGGCCCGGGGAACACAATACTTCACTAATGTGTCATTGTTTCGCTCCTTTTAACAGAACTCGAAGATCGCCGGGAGAGCTCAGCAAAACGAGGAGGGCAGGAGAGTCTGCCGCATTCATCCATCTGGAAGACGGCAGCAAACAACATTTATCCAGCTCGGCACCGGCACACTAACCTCGCAACTCAAAAGCTAGATAAAAAGAAATGAGAGCTAATGAATTAAACCTCCCCAGATATAATTCTGTATTGGCTGTAATCAGGCGCTGAATACACATGCCCAGCATCAGCTGAAATCCTGTTGGTGGTCAATATTCTTGAAGCTCTGCCAGCGTGGGAATATTCCTGCTTCGTTCTTCTCTGCTTTAATGTTATCAGGTAACACACACTGGCATTAAATCCACAACATAATAAAAGCCCTTTCTGGAAGCCTTCAGAGCAGACAATGCGGCTCTCGCCGAAAGCCCTTTAAATGTTCCTGTTTAATGTCATTACGGAAGCACGAAGCACGCAGGCTTGTCGAAGCTCAGCTTGAAAAGGGAAACCCTACACAAGACCTCAAGGTACATTTGCTCAGACGAAAGACAAAACGAAAGGAAGAAAGCAAACAGAACAAACAAACGAGTCGGTTTATTACGTTGGGGAGATGAATGGCAAGGCAACAACTCTAGCCATCTCCGCTGACAGCTTTTAAACCCAGAGATTTGTGCACATTAGTCACACATTTTAGGAAGAAGGTGCTTTATGAAGTGCATTGATTGGGATTACAGTTCTATCTTTTCCTGTCGTTCTTTCATTCTAAGACCTGTCGCTGATTTCAAGGTTGCCAAGCGCTTCCTCAAAATAAAAAAAACGGGGAGCTTTTGTCCTTCGTTTTCTCAAATGCAAATGCCTTTTGCATTAAGAGGTGTAATCTACGATTAATATATTTTTTAATGATTCTAATATAGACGAAGTTCTGCTGTTTATTAGCTTAATACAGTCATTTGCAAGCCTGAAATGGTAAACGAACCCCACATGACCAGGATTACGTGCTGATGTGTCTGTACGACGAAGATTTAAATAAATTTTGTTCATTGTGTAGAAAAACAAAAAAAATATTCCCGACAGAAGCGTTAATGAAGCAAATGTGCATTTAAAAATAGATGACAAAACCTATAAGGCTTTGGTGTTGTCTAAAGGACATTTAACTAGTAACTAACTTTTACTTTACTTTATTGTCAGACGAGTCTGAAATTTTTCTTGCATAACAGTGTCTATGTTTACAACATCTAACATACATTCTACATCGACATACACTTAAACATCACATATTATATTTTGTTTCTAATGTCTACGATCTCATTATTAACGAATCTGGGACGAATTTCTTTAGCGCTTCTTAGCAAACCAAAGTCCACAAAGCAGTGATGCAGGCTGAATTATTCATATTAGCGGTCAATCTGACAAAAATAACAGAAATTCAGCTCGCTTTTTATTTTCCCATAATCTCTTGAGCCTTATTTTGTAAGGACGGAGGCTGACTTCTGTGGATGTGGGAAATCAATAGTGCTGCCGTAGGGAAGGCTCTCATTTATGTAAGAAATGCCAAGAGGCTAATATTAGAATCATAAACAAAAGCTTTGTCTTTTATTCCCTATGAACCATTCAACATAGCAGCGGATTAAAGTGTGGATGAAATACTATATAGACAAGATTCCCTCAGGACTGGTTCCTCCTCTTCGGTATTCTCTCGGAGGGGAGAGAAAGAGAGCCCACTGCACCTTTAGTGCTGAAAGAGAGGAGGAGGAGGACGACGACAAGGAGGAGGAATTAATTTCTGCCCTCTGGGAATAACACACACGGGATCTCAAGAGTTTGAATGAATCTACAAATCTAGCTCTGAAAAGATTAAATAAATAAGCAGGGGGAGGAAGGCGAAGCTGATCAATGTGCATTCGGCAGCGGCGGTCCCTTCTGTTCTGGTCACAGAGGACATGACGCATCCACCTTAAACACTGATAAGCTGGAAAAATCAAAGCTTTTTATTCAGTTCATAGCTGAGATTCCAAGTGGCAAAACCCCACACAAAGTTTATGGAAAAAATGTGGGGGCGACTCTTAATAAGTCATTTTTTTATATCGTTCAGCAGTCGTGACGGGAAGTTTGTGATTATCTACAGACAACCTGCTGGGTTTTGGCAAAACACCCAATAAAGCTCCCGGACAATAAAACACAATTAACTGCTCGCTACCACAGTAAATAAGCACCTCGGATCAAAAACAATATACCTGGAAATAAAAGGCATGAGGAAGTTCAGCAAAATAGGTGATTGCGAACCCAAAGACTCCAATAATCCACTCTCATTCGCTGGCGTACCGAGGGAAGCCGGTGGGGTGTGGGACTGTGGGAAGGGATCAGAGAAAATGAGCGACTGTATTGACACACGAATTTCCGCACAAAGTCGTGTGCAACTGCTCAGTTCATGTGTCAACAGCGTTCATTCCACTTAGTCCCTGCACTCACAACGCTTATCTCGCTTATGATCTCATTTCATCAGTCTGGCCATGTTCCCCAAGAGTCAAGCTGTCACCCAGTGCATCCAATTTAATGATGCGGGAATGAAACGGATATAATTTCGTCTTGGTCTCAAGATTGGCCTATGGTAAGTCACCTACAAATACATTTACGCTACAAATGGTCATTTAGGTACGCTTTCAGAAGCTGACTACATACAAAAAATGGCACTATTACTTTTTTTACACCATTTAGGTTCCCTGCGATTACCTTGAAGTCTTCGACACCTTTCCCAAGATGCGCCCCAGTCCCAATCACAAACGGCGAAGCAATATAGATTTGATCATAGATGTTAAATCTATGCATATATCGAATTGAAATTAGATTCAAATCGAGAATTGATTTTGAATCGAAATCGTGACCCAAAATATTCCCAGCCCTATAAATAAAATGCACTATTACTTCCACAAAGGGACACAATTTTGTTCCCAATCGGCCTTCGATTACCTTGAAGTTTTGACCTGCTTGAAAAGTCTTCGACCTTCAACACCTTTCCCAAGATGCGCCCCAGTCACAAACGGCGGTTTACACACACAGCATTATCTTGTCCTCTTCTAGCCCAAGCTACTCCCACCAGGGCATTGTGGGAAGAGTACAACTGTTGCGAGTGGGTGGCACATCTGTTCCCAGAGACAGCCCATGCCCTCGGGGGTCAACCTGAAACATAGCTATCATTTCACATCCTCCTCTAATAACCGCTCTGATATTCCTGTCGAGTTGAAGACAAAGGGTTCGCATAGGGTTGCCTATTGTCTGATCAGAGGCACATCCTTTTTAAAAGTGGGTGTATTAAGAGTCATGTTTGTCATGCACTGCTCTATCATTCCATCTGGTGCATGTTTCTCAAGTAACACGCATTTAAAATATGGAATATGTTAAGTGCAACTATCATCGGGTTGGAAGCACCATATGCGTGATATAGTGTGCTTAACATGTTTCCAAACTATTTACACACAACAACCGAATGCAAACGGCTGCATCCACAAAGGCCAGTGGGCGGTGAGCGGGAACAAAGGAGAAACTTTCTTAGAAACTTACAAGCTGTGAATTTGGCCAGTACAGACCAGCACACGCGCTAACGATAATGCAAATTCTGTTTCGCAAGTGCCCTAAATAGACTCACTTCTGCCTCTGCCGCTGCCAAAGAAGTTCTTACCGCGGCGCGGGTTCGCAGATGAGCTGGACCGAAGCTGCTGAGGTAGGTTTGATCAGGAGCTGGAGGTGCGGATACACGTGTGGGTGTTTGTGTGTCCGTGAGTTTAGGTGCTGAGGGGGAGCCGGTGGGCTTGGGTAGAAGAGGGCGAGTAGAGAGCGTGGAGGATGAAAGATGGAGTCTAATCCTCCACATGTGGCTGCTTTTTCTATTTTCTATTTTTTTTTTTTTTTAAGGAAAGCCAACTGGAGCCATTCTATGGACTGTAGGCCAAGGGCTCCAGGAAAGCATTGCCCCGAGCCAAAGCACACAGTGTGAAATGAGAAGCTAAAGCTTGAATGTGCTTTTGTTTATCAGAAAAATGCACTCTAAGTGGGATTGGCAGTATAAGGCCCAAACTCCATAAGTCATATAGACTGGCATGGGCCGGAACTGGGAATGTTGCAGAAGGGAGGTTTCAGGCAGGAATAAGGCTTGCCGAGCCTCTGGCAGGCCCTCAGCCCGACTTGCTCGCTCCCTAATCTTCACTCCAGCACAAAGGAGGATCAGCGAGGTCAATCTAAAGTAAGGAAATGTGGTCACAAGTTGAATTGGGAGAAAAATGTACGACTACGTCACACATAGTTCCGTCGAAGAATGCTGAATTGCGAAAGGCCCCTACAAAGCCTACAGAACTGGGCCAAGGATTGATCAATCTCAAACAATAGCTGCGTTCCTGCACTCACACAGGGATGGGATTCAGACGGGGTGTTCACATTCACATCAAGCGGCTTCTGTTGCACGAACAGAAGCACAAAGTCAGAGGAAAGTTAGCGGCTTACAAATTGGCCACTCGGCACAGAGTGTTGTGCATTATTTTCAACAAAATGATTTGGGTATGTCAAATTTAAATACTTTAAGAATTGCAGATGGGGTGCCAGGGAAGCTAAAAGAAATGATGCACGCCTCTGCATTTTAAGCAGTGCAGCATCTGAAAACCAGACACATTAATGCATCGGTTTTGTACAGGGTATTTTTCTTTTTTTTTCAGTAGAATGCACATAAGGTGATGTAAAATACTTTCTGCATCCACAACTTACAAGTAAGAAATACAATAGGTTGATTTCTCTGAAATGCATAGACCCGTGGCTCTATTTAAGACAGCCTGAGTTTTGAGTATCTCGTGTTTTTGTTCAACCAATGGCGGTCAGTAAATCAGCTGTACTTATATAAAACTCTTATAAAGTCAAAAATATTATTCAAAAGATCTTGACGATAGCAGCAAATGACAGATAGGTGAGCCAACTCTTCTAGAAAGGGCACTTGAGAAGGTAAGCGTCGACCAATACGAAGGAAACGCTGAACTGACTGGAGTGTCTACAAACAGATTGTTGATTTGTCATTCATCGGCCCTCTGAAAGATCTGGCTCTTTTTAAATAAGTCTGTGCAAACAGAGCAGACGCACACTTTCTCAATGCATGCCTCTCAATGCACCGTTCCATGAAGAGTAGCGGGGCACACCAACAGATGTATGTCTAGACATCGATCTGCACCGCATCAGGGAGGAAGCAGAAAAAGTGTTGTTAAACGCTGATCTCTGGTGCCAGCTGCTCGTTTAAATTGCCTTGTTTTACAAACAAACTGACTCTTAGAACTTTCTCACAGTTAAACATGAGGGAAGGACGCCGCGACTGACACGTACAAAGAGACTTGAAATTGGAAGGCAGTGGAATGTGATGCGTTTCTTACAACAAAGCCGAACAGAAAGAAACGCTTAGATGCAATATTCCCCCAGTTCGTAGGCAAGAAAGCATGAAACGAAGAAAAGGTCACTGTTGTTCAATGCTGTATTATGGAAAGTGCATGTGCTACAAAACTCACATTTAAGAATGATCTAATTGGAAGTAAAAAAATAAAAAAAAAGTTCTACAAAAGGCTATGAAAAGAAACAAGGTGCTTTAAAAACATTAGGTTTTATTGGCTAATTAACAGAAATGTAATGAGCCAATTACGGTGAACTGATGAGAGAAGTTTGATGAAAGGGGAAAAAGTGCTGAGAAGAATGGAAAAATACTTCAGGATACATGATGAAAGACAAATGAGTGTTTCAGTGATTAAAAGCAAAGCAAGGTAAAATGAAATGACAATAACTGGATATAATCAGCCAAATCTAGTCTGTTTTAATAATATGAAGTGGCAATTTTTTTTAATGATCTAATACCAAATTAGCAAAATAAAAAGTAGTAATGTGTCATTATATTCTAATTGATCTTCTAATATGAATTTCAGAAGTTTTACGGTTTGTTGGACACCAGTGATAATGATTTATACGTGATCGTGACGATCAATACATGCAAATAAACTTTAAAACAAAGAATCTTAAACTTCCAGGCTAGTTTTAAAAAGAAAAGTCATGCATTCAAAAAGCTAAAAAAAAAGCCTTACAATAAAAAGAAAAAGAAAACTTTTTTAACATTTTTAAAAGGAGTAATTGTTCTGATTAACACCTAGGGTTAACAACAAATATCACAAACTTTTTGGTATATTTAGAAAACAAAATAATATAACTTGCTAATTAGTCTTTCAGTCAATAAAATACTTCAGGTTCAGGTTCATTCAGGTTAAATAAGAACATAAATATTTCGTTTAAAAATAAATCAGCCTGAAAAAAACAACTTTTGCAACTATGATTCCATTTCTCTTTTTAAAACACACAACTTGAAACTATATACAGTTTTTCCTATTGCATTTATAGACATTCTGACCGAATGCATTTTGGTCTTTACCATAATCTTTCCAGTATTTTATCATAATTACTTGACAAGGGCTATACATATACAATACAATACAATACAATTCTCACTATTAACTAGTTACTTATTAGCATGCATATTACTAGGATATTGGCTGTTTATTATACTTATAATATCATATTCTGCATCCATTAATCCTACCAGATACCTAAACATAACCACCTAGCGATAGAGGTGAACTTAATAGAGAGAACTGGACCCTAAACTAAAATGTGACTGAATGTTTGTAACCAAACAGTTGATGGACCCCATTGACTTCCATAGTAGAAAAAAAAATATCTTCCATTCTGTTCAGCGGAAGAAAAAAAATTATACAGGTTTGGAACAACTTGAGGGTGAAATTATAGATTTTTTGGGTGAACGATCCCTTTAATACAATTGAATTCAAACAATTATACTTGAAATACTTGCATGCAATAAACGCTCCAATAAATCAATCCTCAAAGTCGCTCAGCTTTTGGTTTTGCTGCTCCAAATGATTGAATCTCTGCATTTAAAAACTACTAAGGGAGAGTTATCACAGCTTGTAAATGTTTTAGATAAATATATCTGTGAGTGTGTTGTAATATGGAGATTTTAACTCTCCTGCCAGGCTGTCGTTCAAAATAAGAACCTGTTTTAAAAATCAAGGTTATTTTATGTTTTTAAATAAAGGTTAATAATGATGAACACACATCATGAAAGTTTTACTCCTAATAAAGAATGATATCTAGCTGATGAAATGCATTTGGAAAAATATTTAGAGCAAATAAAACTTAATTTATTTTAAAATAAATATAAATAACAATAAAAAAAACATCCTTTGTGTTAAGCAAAAGAAAGAAATTTATACAGGTTTGGAACAACTTGAGGATGAGTAAATGATATCAATTTTGGGTGGCCATCCCTTTAATTCAATCAAACAATTGTGTGTTCATTGATTTATTGGAGCATTAATCGCATGCAACTTTTACTCCCAACAAAGAGTGATATCTATCTGACGAAAATATTTAGAGCTTCATGCATGTACTTGAAGGAGCACTCGATGCATACGGTTTAAACGAGTGGCACACACACGTGAGACGTCACACACACACACAGAGTGTCCTGCTGGCCAGTCGTGCACTGGGACGCCTCCAGCTCTCCCAGCATCTCTTCCCAGCAGGAGGGCTGGCCGTGCGGAGCGCGGGTGTCCCGGGGCAAGACTCTGTGTCAGCAGATAGTGTGAGGGGTGGGGGGGCGCAGGCCGCGGGGAAGATTCACGAGTGCCGGCCTTCGCCAAGACCCACACTCTCTTGGCATTTTGGCAGGGTGGAGCGCACAATAAAATGATCCAATTTAAGCTGGTTTAGAAGCGCCTGAGAATATTCAAATATTTATTTTTTCCCAGAGTTTTCTGCTCTGACGATCATTCCTACAAGCCTCGGAGACTCCGTCTGTGTGTGTGTGTGTGTGTGTGTGTGCGTGTGTGTAGCCAGTTGGCGGAGATGTTCTGTCCCTTTGGTCTTGTTTCGGCCTCTCCGTTCGACTTCTCTGACCCGGTTACCTTCGCTGCTGTTGTTGTTGTTATCTCACCCCTGATATTCAACACAACGCCTGAAGACAACTTAAAATAAATGTTTTGGGACTGCTGGGAGAACAGAAGAAGAAATTGCCTGTGTTATCCACTTTACGAGCACATAAATAAACAGAGGTGCAGTGTAAGTCTAAGCAGGTTTACAATGATTTCAGAAATGGCTCACTGAAAGTTTGGGATCAGTGAGATTTTTTCATGTCTTTAAAACAAATCTCTTATGCTCACAACGTCATTTATTTGATCAACAATGAATATAGTAAAAACAGTAACTGTGAAATATTTTGTGCTGTCGATTAAATGTGATTATTCACAAAAGTTTGTATTTATATATACACGTGTGTATGTAAGTATATATATATATATATATATATATATATATATCACACACACCCGTGTATATATATATATATATATATATATATATATATATATATATATATATATATATACACACATACAGACACACATCTAACACAATAGTTTGTATTTATATATACACGTGTATATATATAATAAACAAAAAATATAAACAAACTTTTGTGTTAGATGCGATTAATCGATTTGACAGCCCTAATTTCAAATTGCAATATTTATAGGGCTGTCAAATCAATTAATAACATCTAATACAAAAGTTTTTTGTATTTTTTGTAATTATTCAAATATATTTTAAAATACATTTTATTTCAGTCCTGAATTTTCAGCATCATTACTCCAGTCTTCAGTGTCACATGATCCTTCAGAAATCACTATAATATGATGATTTGCTGCTCAAGAAACATTTATGATTATCAATTTTTAAAACAGTTGTGCTGTTGAAATATAATTTTTTGTAACATGTAATGTTGTTGTTACATTCTAAATTCTAAACAGTTATGCGAGGCTGTTTTTGCACCGATGTCAACCTTATGAATAAGTTCATAAAAGGCATTTATTTGATTAACAATATAGTAAAAACAGTAAAAGTGTGAAATATTTAGTGCCGTCAAATCGCTTATTTGCGATTATTCATATCTCACATAAAAGTTTGTTTATATAATGTGTGTGTGTGTGTATATATATATATATAGATAGATAGATAGTTTATATTATATATACATACTTCATATATAAAAACATTTTAAATGAATATGCATGTGTATATGTATATATGCACTAAATAATTATACACAGTACACACACACATACACAAACAAATACAAACTTAAACAAAAAATAAACTTTTATGTTAGATGCGATTAATCTTGATTAATTGATTTGACAGCCCTAGAAATATTACAGTTAAAATAATAATATGAATATGTATTAAAATACATTTTATTTCAGTCCTGAATTTTCAGCATCATTACTCCAGTCTTCAGTGTCACATGATCTTTCAGAAATCATTCTAATATGATGATTTGATGCTCAAGAAACATTTATGATTATTATCAATGTTGAAAACATTTTCTGTAACATGTAATGTCTTAGTAACATTATAAATTCTAAACAGTCATGTGAGGCTGATTTTGCACCGTTCACCATAAGTTCACCATCAAGTAGCACCTTAAAAATAATAATAGTAATAATAATAATTCAGTGGATAACCCAAAATAGGCATTCAATTATTTTGTTTTTAGGAAAATTGAGTCAAATTTCCAGCAACAGTAATGTGATGCATATCGTTACCATGGTATCATATTCTTCATATTGTGATATATGATTTGTCATCCCGCCCAGCTCTACTGTATTCATAAATGAAAGCGCAAGTGAACCACAGAACGAAAGCCTCTCATTTCTTGTGTTTTGTCGATTATCCCCCTTCCACAATATTCCACTGATTTAATCCTCTCCATAAATGACTAATGCCCAGTGTGCTGTACACTTTGACATTATTGATGTTGATGATGATGAGGATCAGTGTAATAATTGCCTTTAATGTGGTTATTGCTATTACTGTTATTATTACTGCTAATGAAGGAAATGCTGGCCCACATCGCCTCAGCAGAAATTTCACCATGGAAATAAATGAAAAAATGTCTTTATTGGATTACACTAAAAGCAATTCCAAATAAATGGGCCTTGAATACGTCTGTGAGATGAAGATCACAAACATGTAATTTCATTGTGCTGGGAGCAGGGGCAGACAACTCAGCAACGAGACGTTCAGCTCAACGCACAGGCGTCCATATGCATGATCACACACACACACACACACACACACACACACACACACACACACACACACACACACACACACACACACACACACACACACACACACACACACACACACACACACACACACACACACACACACACACACACACACACACACACACACACACACACACACACGGCAAGGTATTTCTAGTGTCAAAGATAATAAGCACTTGACAAGTCAAACAGCCCATAGCAGATGATGCTTATCGGACAGTGACTCGATTGACATAAGGGTTTATTTCTAGCTCAATAAATCATGTGTTGTCTAATCTATTGCTGTTCACAGGTGGTCTATGGCATTAAAGGGATAGTTCACCCAAAAATGTAAATTCTGTCAGTAATTACTCTCCCTCATGTTGTTCAACCCCGTAAGACCTTCGTTCATCTTCGGAAACACGAATTAAGATATTTGTGATTAAATCTGAGAGCTGGATCACTCCTCCATAGGCTTCTAAGGGATTGAAACTTGTTCCCCGAAAAGTTATTTAAGACATCGTTAAAATAGTCCAAGTGACTACAGTGGCTCAATCTTAAGTTTATCAAGCGACGAGAATACTTTTTGTGCGCAAAAACAAACAAAAATAACGACTATATTTCAACTATTCATTCCCTTCTCTGTGCGCCTCGAGTCAGTTAGCGTAGTGTGATAGCGTAGTGTGATAGCGTAGTGTGATAGCGTAGTGTAATAGCGTAGTGCTACGTCACACATAGACTCACTATTGGCCGACGCTGGTCATGTGTGTGATGCGTGTGACGTACAACACAGAAGCGCTGCGCTGTTACACTAGTGAACTCACTCGAGTTTTTCAATTCTGAACAGTTCATTTTTTGGGTGAACTGTCCCTTTAATTTTTGTTGCGTTAGTCATTTCACTCATAAAGAGAAGCATCTGACCCCGCAGATATCGCAGTGATAACTGAAATTGACTTCTGAGGGTTAGAATAAACAATAAATGAAGATGATCTACAGAGGACAGGTTTTGTGAAGAGTCATCAGGTTATTTATAATGCATGCAACAAATATGAAGCTCTTTCTGCATATTTTATGATAAATTTTTTGGTCGGACAGTACTATCTGTATTTCTTGTGAAAAAGTTAAGAAACTTTTAATTAAGAATTAATTTTCCAGATTAGTTGTTAAAGTCGTAAAAAAAACCTCACAGTTCATAGCAACCAGAAGAATTTAATAAAAATATATATTTTTAATATATAATATAAATTAATAATACTAATAATTATAATTAAAAATCAAATAAATTATAAATAATAAAAAAAAAAATTATTATTCTATTCCTTAATAATCATTATATCATCATTCTTTATTTATCCATCCATGCAACAATTGTCAAACTTTGCTTTTCTGGTTAAAAATTTATTTAAATTTTTATATGAATTTAAATATGAAAATACATTTAAATTTGTTTTCATTCTAATTCCGTACATTAAAATTTCAATTAGATTCTTAAGTATTTGGTAAAGTTGTTGTTTTTTCCCACCAGTGTATTTTAGTGCTAGACAGTATTTGACCAATTATGAACTATGAACAATACAAACACTAAAAATAATGTAAGAAACATAGAAAAAGCATAAAAATAGCATACAGGTTTGGAACAATGAGTAAATGATGACAGAAGTTTCATATTTGGGTGAATTGATATTTTTGAGCCGTATGGATCACTTTTATGATGGATGGATGCACTTTTTTGGGCTTCAAAATCTCAGGAACCATTCGCTCCCATTATAAAGCTGGGAAGAGCCAGGATATTTTTAAATATATGTTATAACTCAGATTGTGATTGGCTGAAGTAGAAAGTCATATACTGTACACCTAGGATGGCTTGAGGGTGAGTGAATTATGGGATAATTCTTACTTTTGGGTGAACTATCTCTTTAAATCAAGCTGGATGAACCGGGCCTCTGCTGTTAATGTACGTACACACCAGTTCTTCCATCAGCTCTGTCAATTTATAGATCATTACCGTACAGTTATTTTTCCCACTCATCTAAAGAGACACCAGAGAAAGTGAACGTTAAATCTCAAGGATTAATTCACAATTAGCAGTCAGCATAAAGCAGCATGGGAACGACACAAAGGTCACACCGAAGACATAAAAATAGAGAAGACTATGAGCTACTGCGCAAAACAAGACAATAAATCACATTTCACACATGGAAATGCATTGCATGTACTAAACCATTAATGTCATGAGTTGTGCAAACATAACCAGAACTGAAATACATATTTACCCTTATGTAGTCTTTTAGGGGATTTACTTCTCTGAATATTACAAACGCCAAGCAGGTCTTGTGGCGTAACGTTTCCAGTCTCGATCCATGATCCCTAAACTTTCCTTCAACACTATTCTGTGGAAGGGACTTTTTTTTGTTGTTGAAAATTTTGCTTGTAATGAGTTATATTTCATTACAGTTTCTCATATGTAGTGCATTATTTCATATAAAGCCCACTGTTTCGAAGCTCATTGAGAAAGCTTTATGTAATTCACTCTAATTTCATATACAATTATTACAGCATTCATAAACGGAGTATGGTTTGTGTGTGTGTGTGTGTGTGTGTGTGTGTGTGCGTGTGTGTGTGTGTGTGTGTGTGTGTGTGTGTGTGTGTGTGTGTGTGTGTGTGTGTGTGTGTTAGAACAAACTGGTTAAAAGTTTTGAACTGAAAATGCTGCTAGCCATTTGGCATATAATAAATGATATTTCACTTGTCTGTTGAACTACTAGCCTTATAAATTGTCAAAAAAAAATGTTAAAAAAAGCCAGATAAATCTTACATGTGTATTAAAGGATCATGCCATTTTGTAGTTATGATCCCGCAAAATATTAATTACAGCAGCACAAAAGACAATGACTATGTTTACATGTACAGATTGTTGTCAATACAACTGCAGATAGCAAGTGTCATTCACATACACATACTCTGAACTCTACAATCCGATCAATTTATTTGCATGCAAAACAGCATTTAGCGTCTATAACATTACCATAACAACAAGAAGCATGCGAGTCCTGTCAGAGAAAGCCATTAAGTCAGCTGACCAATGTCAGGAAAGTCAGATCCGTTATATATAACAAGAAGCTTTCTTCTCGTGTTGCTAACTTTACCTGCAAGACAAAGAACAGAATCCGCATCCTGAAACTGGAGACTCCCAGGATATCAATAAAGCCGTCTAAGCAAGCAAGCACCTTCAGATGATGGACTTTCTATTTTAGACACACTGCAACTCCTGCCAAACTAAATTCCCCATCTGTCAGAAATAAATTTAAAATCATATGCATGACTTGATCTAATCGTGCAAGTAGCCAGATTTCAAGTTTTATATTACAATCATTCTTCTATTTAACACATTATTCCAGTGTTAGTTTAGTTTTATTTATACCTTGAATATATGAGTATACTTTATATCTGAGTGCAATTAGTGCCCGTCCACTTTTTCAGTGTTTTTTTACATTTAAAAAAAAAAGTCTTGGTTAAAGCGTAGGGATGGGCGATAAAATGGTATCGGTAGGCTATTTATCGATGGTATACCATTGTCGGTAACAATATGAAAAATGTGCGATATAGCGCTTGATATTTTCATTGAAATGCGCACGCATCGCCCGTAGATCTTAGGGGCCGTTCACATATCGCGTCTAAAAACCAAGTGATCCAAAGCGTCTCGATCGCCCCCCCGGTGGCTGGTCCCAGTAAAGCTCATAAAGCCCGCCTCCCCATGAAGTCTAATGGACACAATTGAAACTAAAATCAAATTACACTTCACAAACAGAAATATCAAACTACTGGTTGATTATATATTATAATATAAATAGTTTAATATATATAGTATAATATATAAAGTTTATTACAAAATACACATATTTTGAGATTGTACCGAGACCAACTCGATTACGCCATGAGTGGGCGGAGCTAAAGATATCTTTAGCTGTTTTGATTCTCTGATTGGTGGAATTTTCTGTACAGCATCATGGGTAATGTAGTTTTTCACCATGAATTCCCCTGTTAAACAAACCAAGTTGAACTAACACAGACTGACGGCTTCGACAGAAGCAAATACCATCGATTAACAACCTCGTCACTCACAGTAAGGCTGGCTTAAACGGTTTATAAGTTATTGTTTGAAATCAATTTCCCTATGGAGAAAATGAATGGAGCTTTTTCTTCTGGAACCCGACTATTAGCTTTTATTTTCATATTTTTAGTTATGTTAATTTGTTTAAATCTGACTAATTTCATTATGTGCTTTTGTAATTTTTTTTTAACATTGCTATTTGGATTTAATTTATTTTTAATTCAGTTTTAGTTAATTAGTTATTTCCAATTTCAGGTTACCATCTAAGGCCACATTTCTAATTTTTGCTTCTAATTTTTAATAATATTTATATTTTATTTTAGCTTTATTCCAGTTAACATGAATAATGTTAACTAAAACAAACCATTACAAACATAAGATCTTCGCCACTTCTTCCATTTTCCTGAATTTCAGCTCAATCACGTCATTCTGACCTGATCCGATCAGCCGTTTACTGAATGTGAAGATCACTCATTCTGATCAAGTAATCAGTCGCATTCAGATGCATGTAAACTGCTGATATGTGTAAAAATAAGCCTGAAATCCATAAACCCCTTTTGTCAATTCAGAGTTTTAAAAAAACAAACACTTTACATTTGAGAGAATCTGAAAACAGTCGTTTGACTTGTTGAACTCTGGGACTGAGTTTATCATGTAGATGCTTATAATCTTATCAAATGTGAAGACTGACTCGTTGCCCAGAGAAACACAAGACCAGCATTGTTTACAAATAGGCATGACTCATATCAGATAATGTGAAGTTAAGGCCAATATTCTGGATAATTTTTATCATGGGTTCAAATGATATATTGCAGTTATAACCTCCTACAGAAACCAAGAGTGGACTTTTATTTAGAAAGGCCTTCATTTCTTCTGCTCTATACTGAGCTGTCTCATATCAAGTCAATATTATACCCGTCAAAAGCCACCAATGAGTTCATACGGTCTAGATTGCCCTGACATATGAGCAATTACAGATTTTCACAGCATAACTTAATATAAAAAAAAAATGAGTGAAGTGTGGGTGTCTGTTTATGAGTACGTGTCAAAAAATCTGTGGATTTGCAATAACATCATGTCATTACATAAACACGTACACGTGCACACATACAAAAATCACACATTTCAACATGCGGAATCGCATGAAAGACGTCGACAAAATGTGTTTGCTGTCTAGAATAAATTTTTTGTACCGTACCTGTGGTTTTGTCACGCAGTTAAAACAAAGAAAGCAAAGCGCCAGAAATAATCTGTTGCTAGGAACATCTTTTCTGAAATATTACACACTGTGTACTTGCTAGTTAGCCATATCTCTAATAATATAACTTAGCATAAATATGATCTGAAGCCTTTAAAAAAGTTGAGATTACTAATCCGTACAATAAAAGTAAATGCAACATTTCCAGATGTAATAATAGTAAATGCCTAATCTCACAACTGTTACTCTTAGATGGAGATAATATTAAAATAACCTGCTTCTCAAAGAAAAGAAAAGAAGAGCCATGTCTACTCTAGAAGTTCAGAACAGTGTCTCAAACTCAAATGATCAAAGTATGAGATTTCAATATAAGCTGAATCACTTCTCCAGCTTCTGCAAAAGAACAAATCTGCACTAATATCCACATTCTTTTATATATTTAGCCTATATTTTTTAGGGTCATTTGAGTCTACATTGAATTTCTTCAAAGAAATCGTATGAAAAAAAACCTTCAAAAAACAAGGTTCCTGAGAACAAAGAACAACCTCTGAGCAATTAAATGTTCCTCTTATTGTTTAAAGGGGTCCTATTATGCTTTCTTTCATTTTTATATTTCTTTAGTGTGTAATCTGTTTGACCATGAAAAAGCTCTGGAAAAGCTCCAGTTATTCTCTATATCAGAGTCAGTGTTTCTGAACTCCTGAAACGCCTCCATTGTAGTCTTGAGTTTCTTCCGGGAACGAACACGTCACAATATTCCTCATTTAAATAATTTATTCGCAGAATAAAGGGGCGGGGCCTGGTTGAGTTAAGCCCAATTTATACTTCTGCGTCGAATTCCCGCCGTAGCTACGTCGTAGGCTGTGTAGCACAATATTGTGTGTAGCATGAATTAAATACTGATTCTTATTAAAGGATTAGATCACTTTTTAAAAAACTTTTGCTGATAATTTACTCACCCCCATGTGATCTAAGATGTCCATGTCTTTCTTTCTTCAGTCGAAAAGAAATTAAGGTTTTGATAAACATTCTAGGATTTTTCTCCATATAATGGACTTCACTGGGTACCAAACGGTCCAAGGTCCAAATGACAGTTTCAGTGAAGCTTCAAATGGTTTTAAACGACACCAGACGATGCATAAGGGTCTTATCTTGCGAAACGATCGGTCATTTAAAAAAAAAAAAAAAAAAAAAGTTTTAAAAGTACAAATGCTCTCCTTGCTCTGTTCTGTGATGCACGTTCGTGACTCTCCTGTTCAAACTCGTTCATCAAAAAGAACGAATCTTTTTTCAAGTCATTTCATTCATTTTGTTCGTTGAATGAACGAAATGACTCGAAAAAAGATTTGTTCATTTTGATGAACGAGTTCGGTAAATGACCGATCGTTTCGCAAGATAAGACCCTTATTCATCGTCTGGTGTCGTTTAAAACCATTTGAAGCTGCACTGAAACTGTCATTTGGACCTTCGACCGTTTGGTACCCAGTGAAGTCCATTATATGGAGAAAAATCCTAGAATGTTTATCAAAACCTTAATTTCTTTTCGACTGAAGAAAGAAAGACATGGACATCTTAGATGACATGGGGGTGAGTAAATTATCAGCAAAAGTTTTTTTAAAAAGTGAACTAATCCTTTAAAGCTAAACAAGTTATTCAGCCAAGAGCAGTGAGTGATTTTCTCTTTGTCTTTTGTTCATGACCCCAGTTATTGCAAGCTGTTGCAATATGCATATTGTGATATACACATTTGCGATATTTCGGTATATTGTGCAGCCCTACTATGCGGACACAAGTGCTGTAATTAGTGTACTAGAACCCCTCCCTCAGGTTTCATATGCTCATATGCACAACGACGCAGAAGTATAAATCAGCCTTTAGTCAGTGTGTTAAACTGGCGGGACATTTCCCAAACACACTCGAAGCACTCAGCCAATCACAAGACACTGATCCAGCCGACCAATCAGAGCACAGTGTGCTTTTTAGAAGGAGGGGCTTCATAGAGACAGGATTAAACAGAGCGTTACTGACAGACTGGGAAGAGAGGAACCGCAACAATGGAGAATATGAGGAAAATAATCAACATTTAAGCATGAAAAACTGATCTAGTAGAGACCAAACACAAAATCAAGACTTTTAAAAAGTGCATAATAGGTCCCCCTTTAAATATACAGTACACTACATATAGAAATGATACATACAAATCTCTCTCACTTATATATGCAGACAGTATATGCAAACAAAGTTTGATCTGATTATACAGATCAAAACCTGTAAAAGCAGCGGCACACGCATCACCTGGAGCGAGAAAAGCTGTTAAAGAAACACCCGTCTCTTTTGGAGCTTCTTTTAACAAACATTCAGACACTAAACCCCTTCATCTCCATTAATGGTGCTCTTAGCATCCATTTGCTACCTGAAAATCTGGCACGGCGTAACACCTGTGTGTTAGCGAAACAAGAGGCCTCGTCACCCCCCCATTCAGCGGCGCAAAGATAACAGCAAGATGCAAGTCTGCGACGATTCAGGGAGCGCTAACTATGAGGGATGATGTCGATTTATCATGATATTACAGCCCTGACAGGGAAACACACCTGTACTTTTTTGATGTAATTTATTGACTGGTTGTGGATGCTGAGCGAGAGAGGAAAAAATTAGCGGCGCTTTAATTACTGCTGCTGCTGGTTAAAATATTAATGGGGCACAGAGTGTTGCATGCTCATTTCTGTTGATTTTTAATTAGCAGTAATTCATTTCGCACAAAGCATGTTGATGCCTGTGCTACAGACATTAGTGAGGAAGCTGAATAAAGATGTTTTTTAGGAGAGGCTGGGTGCATGCTGGGAAACAGGAGAGTGCTGGAGTGCTCTCAGGACAAGGGAAGGTAAGGACAGAAACCCAGCGGCTTCACGGCTCTCGCTCACCACCGGGAGTTTCGGCACGTTTCCCCCCCCAAACTGTGCAAAGGTGGAGGAATATGCAAAAAAATAAATCCACTTCAATCTCTATGCAATGTTTTTTTGGCAAAGTACATAACGTTTAAAAGTAGAAATGCATGACGTAGAAATGGATGACGTGAAATATCACAATATTTAAAAAAAATAATTACAAATTAAACAAATGCCTGCAAAATTCAAGTATCTCTCAATGAAGTAAACAAGTTTTTAAAGAAATAAAAAAAATTGAAGCATTTTCTGTGCAAGATTACACAATATCCATGCAATGTCAATTAATTTGGACAAACATTAAAAATACATAACATTACATTGATTTATATAGTGATATCAACCATAAATAATTATGATTTTTATTGATCATATTTGTTTATTTAGGTGCAAGAGTGGATCTGTGCAAATATACAAGATAATATCAAAATATCTACGAACTAGAAATGCAGCGATATTTGGCCGATATTGATATTTGTCACTTGTTCAGAGAAAAACATTGGATTATGAAAGACATTATACAGCTTAGTACCTTCATGCAGTTGATTAATAAACCATCAGTTTGTTATATTGGCCTTTTCCATGCTATAGCCAATACATACATATTATTTTAAATTGATTAAAACAAATTGGCCAATAAATATCGGTGGCCGATATATTGGTGCATCTCTACTACTCTAACACTTAAAGGGGGAAAGTATCTAACGTTTATAAGAAAGTAATGAAACATGCATGTGTATTTAATTGTGATACCAGTGAAATATGACAATATTTTATATAATTCTAATTTTGATACCAGAGCAAAAACAATTATGCTTTTAAAAGCTTAATTATAAAATGTAATAATCTAAATTAAACTATTGCATGTAACTTTCAGGTATCTCTCAATTAAGTAATTAAAGTAATAAAAAAAAAACACAAACAAAGCAGTGGAAATCATTTTGGAAAAACATTAGAAATGCATAATATTGCACTGAATTTTATTGGTATCTACCAGTTATAATTGTTGTTTTATTTTTAAATGATCATATTGGTCTAATTAAGTGCAAGTGTAGATCTGTGCAACAAGATACTCAAAATACCATGCAAACAGTATGTAACATTTTACAAGCACAGATAAATATAATATAATTGACGATAAAGATAATATAATTTTTTTAATCAAATTGATTAGAATGATAATGAAAGCAGATAATACAAAAGGTAGTTTTTCTAATTCAATATTCTCTTTTAACTGTGTGTGCAATATTAAGAGAAATATAAATATCTCTTTCTGACAGTGTAAAATCATATCAATTTTCTTATTTGGCAAGTAGCCCTAATAAGCAAAATAACGTCCAATCAATGGCTCATTATGGCAAAATAAACCCCTTCAGGGTGACACATCATCAGTTTATCTTGTGATAATCACCAAGGACTGACTGTACATTATCAGATATTTCTGTGTGCATCCAGATCTAAACATTTCAAAAGTCATGCCTTTGGCTGATACTTGCTAAAAAAAAAGAAAAAAGAAAGCCTCCAAGAGGAGCAATTTGCGACAGATGTGGGCATGTACAGTAGGCCTGCCGTGATTAAAGTGCCTCTGAAATAAACAGCACAAATCAATAATGGGTTTCTCCATGAGCTGGAAATCAGTCCTTGGATTCGACACCAATAGTGTTTGTCCAGGTGTCATATCAGGGGCACACACTGCCAAAGCTGAGCCACAACACCCCTGGTTATATCCATACCATAAACACACACACACACACACACACACCCCTCCCCCAGCACACACTCTGCAATGGAGTCCGGGTGGCATCTGGGAGGCTGTGATTGAGAAGTGTAAATAAATAATAATCCCTGGAAAGGGGACCGGCACATCAGCATCTGTCTACTCCCCTGCTAATAGTTTTATTGTGGCACCATCAATTTAACACTCTTTGTTTCAATGGATCCCTCATTCAGGAAGAGATATTTCCTCTTTTAATTGAACCGAACAGCTTTGTTTGAGAATCTTTTTCCTCTAGCCCTAAACATTTAACGCAAAAACAAAAGCTAGCACAGCCACATGATGTCAGAGAGCCTTTTGGGCTTTGAATGCACAAAAACCACCGCAGTGTAGAAGCGTAATGCGACTGCTACCTTTCATTGTCATTCAAACGACACAATGTGCCCTTCAAAAGCCAAACCTCTGTCAGGATTACACGCCGTTCAAGCAAAAAGTGCCTGAGCTGGTGTTTTTTTACATGCACGGGTGTGTAAATACAATAATCTGCTGGTCATTGGGTCGGGCAACTGGAAAGGACGTTGGAAGAAATATTCGGATGTGACATAATCTTTGTCACAACATTGGTTTTCATGATTTAAAGTGTCAAAACAGCTAGATTCAAACTTATTTTATAGGAAATATGTCTATGCAAAAACAGCTAGGAAGTTCCTAATCCTAAATGCTTACTAGGCTGTTTTCTAAAACTTGTTCCTAAATATAACTCCGGGCCTTGTCTATAAGTATATACAGCGATAAAACTTACGTTTTGCCAAAGTTTCAGAGAACTTGTATTGAATTATTTATTTTTTTACCTCACTGGCACATTGTTTTATTCTTGTTTTAATCATAAATATAATAAAACCGAGCGCGCTCTGAGTCGGAGACGAACTCAGATAAGCAAATGGGACAAAATAAATAAATAATTTATGCTCACATAAACACAGTAGGTGATGTGATGTCTTAAGCATAAGTTGAGAAAGAAAACACATGTGTTACAGTATATTGGATCCGTGCATAAGCTCTTAAAGCGACAGTAGAGATAGAAAATCACTCACTGATCGTGACTGAATAACTTAAGTAGCTTTAATAAGGATAAATCTATATTTAGTGTACAGTAAGACTATGCAGTGTACATTTTACATACTGTTTGAACGTCTTCCTGAAAACCTTAAAACACTGTTTATTAAATTTGTATTTCCATTCTGTTGTTATTTTTTTTTCCGTTTTGTGTGTAATTAGTTTCTTTGTTCTCATTGCATTGCTGACTGTTTACTTGTCTTACGTAATTATTTGAAGGACCTTTCTTACATTACTTAACCTAATATTATTTAATCTTTAATTGTGACAATTCACTGATATTTAAAATTACTCATTATTGTGAAATAACTTCAATCATAATAATTGCACACAATAATAGTGTTAAATAAGATTATTTTTAGTCAATATTGAAATCGCTATGAATTAGCCCTGACCACATAATGTGCAAGGTGACAAGAGTTACTCAAAATACCCATACAAATGGCAATTGGTTTGGAAAAACATTAACAAATAGAAACAAGACTTATATTGGTATCGACCATGTACAATTTCTATAAGAAGCTATACAAATTTACACAGAGATAATCATAATGATGTCAAAGTATATCTTGAATTATGTTTATTTTGTTAGTACCAATTTATCCAAGCAAATTGTTTTATTCTTGCTGTAAACATAAATCAAACAGAGCTTTATGCTGAAAACTATGCTAACGGTACAAAAAAATAAACGTCATTCAAGACCGTGAATTGAAATCTGAACACTTAAAGTAAAGCACACTTATTGGCGCATGATTTTATGTCTCATCCATGTCCGTAGCAAAAACAATGTAAGAGTTACGTGCCAAAGTTTAATAAGAAAGTTTGAAAAAAATTCTAACCCCGAGCAATAGTAAAAGTGACGCTTTCTAACTTGAACCGTCCGATTTTAAGTTTCTCAACCTTGCTTTTACATTAGTATCCAAGAGCAACTCAAAGCTCATTTAGCATGGGACGCACACATCAATCGAAACAATGAAGGACAGAAGTCACGGAGCATCACAGCATGCGTTTAAAAGGCCTCGGCTAGAACGGAGAAGAAAAAAAAGTCGGAAAGTGTTTCCGTGGACATCAGAACATAGCTGATGGCAGTATAAATAAAGCATGCTGGAACATCTGGTCTTTGTTGTGCGTTCAGCTTTTTAATGCCTTCAAAGAGCAACTCTGACGCTTCGCTGACTACCACTCCTTGGTTTTAGCATGGAATAATAAACCATCTTTGGGGAATTGAGGCAGCCCGCACCACTCGTTCGGCTATGCCACTTATATGTTCCCCCACCCCATCCGTTTACAGAAACTTTCTTTTTTACTTAGTTGGTTTTAAATTTTTATACCTCAGGGAACATGAGCATGTCACTGTAGCTGTGGCTATATGGCTGTGAGCGCAATTAAAATTCATACAGTTCTCTCCCCGCTCTCCTTCTGCTCCGCCAATGCCTCTCTAGATGGCGCTGACAAAGAAAGTATTTGTATGCAAGATAGTCGGCATGCCGGATAAGGGCTTTCCAAGACTCAATTAAGAGCATTAAACAGGTTTTAAAATCTGAATGTTTTGCTTGGCTGGAATGGTCCTGTTCAACAGCTAGTGTTGATTATGACGATGAAACCAGGGCTCAGATTCTACACGAGAAAGGCGTGATTTAAACTATAAACATGCATAATCCCATTGTACGGGGGTATGGCATGTAACGTGTGTGTGGACGACTTTTCCTTATCAAAAAGTTCATTGTGGACTTATAATGTAAGGTGCATATCTTATTCTTAAGGTCGGGTTTAAACACCTTTTACACTTGTTTTTCAAACGAGGCCAAACTGCATAAGATGTTAATACTTGTTTTGAGAGAAAGTATCAGAGAACATGTCTTGAATTGTGTTTATTTTTCATTCCACACTGGCAAATTGTTTTATTCTTGTTCTAAGCATAAATCTAATACAACTCAGTTGGGTTTATGCTTAAAACCAGACAAAAACAATTTGCCAGTGCGGGTAAAAATAAACTTAAAAGATATATTCTCTGGAAGAAAAAAAGAAAAGGCAAAATTGCATTTTAAATTATTCAAAGTAAGCTTATTTTTATAATTGACCAGAAAAATAAAAATGCAGACAATGTTTTGCAGTTAAGTTCCTTTAAAAAAGTAAAATTCATTTTTAAAAGTTCAATGAGCAATTAATTAATAGGCACATAAAAGAGGCATGCATAGCAATTATGAAAGCAACAATGACAGTAATAATTCTGCGGTTTAAAAATAGTTTTGCATGAGTAAAATGTCACACCACAGAATATGTCATCTTTCCAAAATTACTCTCAATTCTGAAAGATGTTGAAAGTGTGGGTAGATGATATGAAAGTATGAGTGTATTATTTGTGGAGTTCATTGACCTGAACATACAGTACTAGGTCCCATTCCCAAGAGAATGATCATTTTGCTCGGGATGAATTGTGGGAAACGTTGAGGCACAAAGGGCATTTTTATGACCCTGCAGAAATCTCGTCCTGTACTCAATACTGTGAATTTCTCTGACAGACTTGTATTATTGGAGCATATCCTGTCTCAGATGACGGTGATGTTATTTGTGTCGCTCGGCTCTTTTCAAACGAGTTTCAGCATGTGTGAATTACTCGGAAATGACGTGTCTGAAAAGCGCAGCTCCTGATAAGAGAAGAAATGCACTCTGGATGAATTGTGGAGCTGTCTAGTTAGGGAAATGATGATGTTGTACAGCATCATTTAACAATTCAGTGGTACGAGAGACTGATGTGTGTGCTGTGGCATTTAATGACTCTGGGCTTTTGTTCTGTCAGTCTATGAGCTGTGTATGAACTATTGGGTGATGATGGATATAAACTTACACATACATCAAAAAAAACAAAAAAACAACAACAACTCAAATTTCCTGTGACCAAGTTGAGGCACTTCAACATGTGTTGTGCTCAAATTAGAAAAAAAGATTCCAGTCAAGCAAGGCCTACATTTCACACACTATAAATACAAATTCAAAACCTAGTCAAAAATAACTATAGGCCTATAGTCATTTTAACAGGAAAAACGTAAAACCAAAAAAAACAGACTGGGCAATAAATATATATTATAATAAAACATTACACATGTTGTTTATAACTGTATCCAATGGATATTTTGTTATGTAATTGACAACAGAAAAATCAAATAGGCTGCATCAATCTCAAAATGCATCGAATTCCATAACGACACACAATTTATATATATATATATATATATATATATATATATATATATATATATATATATATATAAGGTCAAGTAAAAAAAGAAAAAAGCTATACCATGAAACAGCCAGAATCTTAACCCTTTAAATGCCTTGGGGTAACCACTGGTGTAAAGCAATGCAACAGATTTTAAAGAAATTTTTGTTGTTGTTTTTTTACTGATAGTTCAAGTTGGTCACATGTCTCCTCTTTGCACTCTTGTGATACTGCAACAAGCTGACCATTTCTGAGACCTAAATTGTTATAATATATGTATTATATATGCTGGGCGGTATGACCAAAAACATTTTTTTAAAGGGACATTGTGTAGGAATTTCTCCCATCTGGCGGTGAAATTGTATTTTGCATTCAAACGAATTGTGCTCTCCAGCGCCTCGCTTTTTCAAATGCGTGTTGCATCTATGGTAGCTGTTATGTACCAAAAAGCTATGACAGGATGTCTACTTACAGCACTTCGTCGAGTTTTCCTTCGGGTGAACAGGTTTGTTATTTCAAACAAACTGCAACTTGACACAACGAACAAACGAATGTTACAGTGTGAATAATAACAGTGCAATGCAGGCTTTAAAACTTGCCGGGGCCGTGAAGCACCTCTCGATGCTCTAATCCTCCGTTTCTGCTGCTTTCAGTCTCGTGACGCTGGCTCTTGACGAAAACGCGTTGTGTAAATGCGTTGGCCTTGTACTTTTTGACCCTCTCTGCTATTATAGTTTTTCAAGATGGCGGAACGACATGGAAGCCTCCGTGGACCTGCCGGTCACATGTATATAAAGATAATCCATTCTTCGTTTACGAGGTTAAGTCAGATAATTGGCAGAAGTATTTGTACACCATTGAGGACATATTTATGAATAAAAATATTGATTTTAGATAATAAAATACCTAAAAAGCTACACATTATCCCTTTAGTTCACCCAAAAACTTAGATTTCTGTCATTAATTACTCACCATCAGTAATGTAGCATGCTTTGCTAAGGCAGAATACTCTGACTGATCCAGACAGTGTGCATGTGCAGTTTTGAATGCAAAAGGTGAGGTAATTTGATTGGGTACCCTCAGGGGCGGATTGGCCATCGGGAATACCGGGAACAATCCCGAACGGCCGGTCCATTTCAGGCCGAAGACCGGCCGGTGGTCAAAGAGTTTTTTTTTGTTTTAATGATACGCGACCGGCCTAACCGGCCAATCAGCTGCAGCGGAACACTGTGTGTGTGTGTGTGTGTGTGTGTTTCAGACCGGGCCAAGTCAATACTTTCAATCTGAGGGGGGGATACGAGCGGCCCCTCCCAACTTGGACTGATCCTCGTTTTTCCTGACATTCGATTGGCTCAAACTAGGCGCCGATCAAAGGAGTTTACTTTTGGTCATGTTTGGCGGGTTTGTGTGAATGCAACACAGACGGACAGTAAAAATTTTGAAAATTAGGAAAGAAGAGAAAGAAATGGGTGGGGCCGAAAAAATAAGAATTAGAAAGAAAAAAATGTTGGCACAAGAGGCAGCTGAATGCTGTAGTCATATTGATGAGTAGGGAGAGAATGATGAGGAGGAGGAGAAGGGGGAGGAAGGAAAGCAGCAAGAGAAAGAAGAGCAGGAGGATGAGGAGAATGGAACCAGTACAGAAACAGTGACAGGTACAGGGGCAGTGTTCAGAGCTGGGTTGCCAATCATATTAGGCATATCAATCAATCAGTCAAAGCTTGATTAAGGACACACACACACACACACACAAAATAGAAAAATACAGACCAATATTGCATATTTACATGATAAAATGCCAATAGTTCCACATACTAGATAATAACCTGACTGAAGCACAGATTTAATTAGAAAAAGTATTATTCTTAGTCATATTTATTACTGATATTCTTCTCATGTTCTTCTCATCTGTACAATCAGTAAGCAGAGGCAGCGTCCAGCACAGGGGAAGCTGAGCCAGGGAGAATTGAAAGTGAGGACACACACACATCTCTATTGTATGGGACTGCAGTATTTGAGTGGGTATTTGTTAGTTTTTGTAACTATTTTATCACTTCGACTGACTGTACACATGACATGCTGGTAGTTAGCAGTATACTGTGACTTGTGTGTTCGAGATTAGGTTTTGCTGACCTGATTGTGTTTAGTGCACCACTTGCTTAGTCAGGTGTCATCCTAAAATTTCTTGAATGTCTTCAGTGTAATCTGATTCTCTTTATACAATAAAAACACAATTAAAATAAAAAAAACTGCAAAATAATTCTGCTCATGCGCCAAGGTCACTCGCATAAAAGGCCTCTCCATCTTAAAGTCCCGGGCTTAATTTCAGTCCCAGTACGTCCCTGGGTACCCTCTTGCGGCACTATTTTTCATATTTTTTACGGCACTGTTATTAATTTTTCAGTTTTTACACTAGACGCGGCAAAGTTTGTTTTAATGTTATTTTAAGTCGGAGTAGAATGACAAAACTCATGCATTTTGTTCGCGTACACCCTGTCAGTTTGGGACATACGCAGTGTTTCATGGCAAAATGCTTAAAAAAAGGGTAGGGAAGGGACTTTTATTTTGTAATAACTCCTAGATGAGACCAAAAACACTTCACGAGTTATTAAGCGAGCTTCAAACAAACCGAGGTAAATCAGCCACAAAACAGTTTGGAGTTTCGCCTGCGTTCAATTAATGCAACAGCCCCACCCATCGCTGGTGAATTAGCCCTATTCATCTCCGTTAAAGCGTTGAGAGGTGATGCTTCACTTTAACTGCACCACACCATGCTTTATTTTCCTGCTAATCAGCATTTAGTGCTGTGAAAATCCAGGTGTGAGACTACTGTTGCAAGTTTAAATCTGTTCCAAGTTTTAGACTTTTTTCCCCTGAAATCAACCATTAATTAGTCACAAACATTTCTCCTCCATTTCTAATTGGCTTGTATTTGTCAAGATACAGTTAAAGAGAACGTTTAATTAATTAAACATGAAAGTCACACCTTTCTGAGTGTTGGAGAATACAGATGTAACAGATTATTTTTTCCCCTCCAAAAATCCAGAGCCACCATCAGATTTGCTCAACTCTTTATCACGTTAATTAGCACCTCAATCCTGTCCTTTTTGCAAATGAGGCTAGGTGAGAGGTGTGGGTATAATGGCTTAAAATGCACAGAGCTAACGAGTTATTCATCCCTCCACAGCTGTTCCATCCATTTAAACACTTAAAAACCATTTTTTCGCCTTTATCTTTATTTGTTTGATTTTTTTCTGTGCTTTTTTTCTGCATGATGGCTAGCTAGGTGTAAGTTGCGTACGCTCGGTCTAGCGTCTAGCTGTTTTGAGGGAAGGCTTGCTCTCTGTATGGCTAAAGTAGTTCCAGGTGGAAATTATATTCATTGATAGTTTAAACAAACAGGTGCGAGAAGCCCAACTTGAAGTGTTATTCTGCTTGTCGCATTAATGGAAGCGAAGCTTAAATGTTGTCGGTGAGTTACCCACAATGCACCTACTGTACCACAAACACCTCGGCAAATGATTTTTGTTAAATTAAGCGTTGTCAAAAGGATTTCAGACAACTATATAACACATTTCACTCACGATCAGAGAACATCATAGGCATCATTTTTGAGTAACAAAGTGAAATGCTATTCATTAACCCGCTGGTTTTGCTTGAGAACCTTGATTTTACATTAAACAACAAGTTGCAATCCAATGTACTGCAGAAATAGTTTCTCCCTCGAGCTTTAACATAAAAAAAAAAAGTTTCCAGAACTGAGTTCTTGGAAAAACCATCTATGCACCAATCAAACAATCCTAATGGATAATTATTTTAAGGTATATTAGACGTCAATCAGATCTGTGCATCAGGACGTACGCAGCCTATAAGAAATTCAACACAGTTTGGAGGAAACCTGTAGGTCAGAAATGTACTGGCCATGATTGAATTGCATAACGCTGAGATGGAGATTCGTGATCTGGTGCTGATGTTTTGGTCACCGTGTAAGTGGAGCCCTCAGTGTGAGTGGTTGCCAATGAGTGGTGTTGCTCATCCATGAGTTATTGCTTTAAAATGAATGCAGGTAGACAGGCTTCGAAAAGGAAAATAGGTTCAATTAGTACTTCAGATAATAAGAGGCCACTTCAGCTAAATTTCCTGAAAATGAATAAGTGGACACCTAGTGAGTAAATGGCTATGGTTGTGTTGTTCAGAGTATTTTACCTCGACTGAATCATTCCTGCTGTGAAAAAAATAAATAACTAGCCATTGAACCTGCATTAGATTACGGTCTACGCTGCTTGCATAAGCACTTGACAGCAAGAACATTGTAACTGTACAAAGAAAATGTTAAAAGTGATATTTAATGACATTGAAATGATTGAATTTACAAAACAAAACACTTACCTACGTATCTATCTATTAGACTTTTCATGCATTAATCATCTTTTTATTGCTACTGTGTGAACAGCTTGTAACAAAACTTAAATGGGACCTTCTCTGACTTCCTAGTTTCTCTGAAAGCCTGTAGACTTATTTATATGTGAAGGAGATTTTTGCCGGGAAAATCAAAAGAATGCAACCTTTACGCTCGCTCCTGAAAGCCTCTCTTCTGTTCAATGACGTGAAATGAATGCTTATACAATGTTCAGGATAATGCCAAAAAAGCCATTCTGTACTGTAATGTCAATGCATCAAGAGATTCATTCAAACTGTAATCTCAAATATACTTTATAATCAACATGTCGACATGATGCCGGTGGATTGCAAGAGCTGCAGCAAACATATCCACATCACTATGATCAGATGCTTTTGTGTGTTTGTTATTGAGAGGAAAGCGCGCACCACATATTTACATATTCATCTAACGTGAATGGCGTTGGGATTAGGGGCTGTGCAATTTTCGGCACCCAACGATCACCAAAATAGTATAATCGAGTAAAAACGATTATTTTGCCATGTTCTGTTTTGCAAGAACACTCTTATTTTGTCTTGTGTTCTGAATGACACACGCACACCCGCCCTTCCCGAAGCCATAAACTCACTCTGCTTGAATGTTTAAAAACTGATAAGACTTAAAAAGAAGTGAAAATTACCAACTTTAGTTGTGATGCAATGCTGGCCCGATATTGCAAGACACCTCCGTCATGTCCCGACTCCTAAACGCGAGTGTAGTTTCGACGCTTGCCGTCTCCAACACATTTTGAGAGACAGAGAGAGAGAAGACGCGGCACCGCTGAACACTGCTGAACACACACAGTTTTAAAATGACTGATTTGGTTTTATAATCTGTGTGGATTCATGTAGGCTACTCATACAATCTACATGCTAAAGTGAATCAATGTTTGCGGGGGAATTTCCCGCATTTTGGGGGAAATTTGTGGGAATTATTAAATACTTATTGAAGTATTATCTGTTATATTATTTATTTTAATAGTTAAAGTACAATAAATGTTAAAATTTAGATTTTTTAAGAATTGTTTAAATAAATCTTTTTAATAAATGCAACACGTTCCCAAAGTCATGTGAAATAATCGTGTTACATAATTGTGATTTCAATACTGACCAAAATAATCGTGATTATGATTTTTTACATAATCGAGCAGCCCTAGTTGGGATGTTCGTTAACCGTTTATTGCTGTAAAGATATTTCCATTTATATATTTTGTCATTTTGACAGAACATGATCGTAAAAATTCCGTCATAATCTATTATTAGGCTACCTTTATTTTTGATGATTTTTAATGATAGCCTAATAAGACATTTAATAGCTTCTGTTTTCGTTCACATTTTCATTTTTATTAACAAACTTACAAGACAATCACATAGGTTATGCATTTATTTATATTATGAAAGGAAAGTTGAACAAAGACTGTGCGGCACTTTTCAGTTTTCATCTTGAAAAGTTGACGCAGAGCGCGAGTGAACGCGATAATCCCTTCCTCTTTACTATTACAGAACGAAATAAACATGAATGAACATCAGAAAATTATGAAAGATACAGTACAACTTGCCAAAATCCATATCATGTCTCATGTAATCGCTCAATCAGTGTTGCAAACAATGTCACGTAACAACAGAAAAGCCATTCATTGACCATAAACTTAATAGTCAGCAAGAAAAGTAACTCTAGAGAGGAGCATTTTGCTAAATATATGCACCATTTTATATAATCATATGTTCTTTAATATTTAATGTATGTTTGAATGAGTCCGTCAAGTTTTTATGACATCCATCCACCAAAACAAAACGAATTAGAAACTTAATTATGTAAGTGTACGTATAATTATTATAACTTATTATAAAATGGACTTCAATTAGTCACCAGTACAATAAACCACCCTCAATGTCATCTGTGAAAATGATGGAAAATTTAAAAAAATTGGAAAATGTTCGGTTGACGTGACCTCTGCGTGTGTACGACCAAAAAGCTGCTGGCTGCAGTTCACTTAACGGCCACTGGTGTCACTAATAACAACAGTTTCTGAATTCTACATTAAGCCCCTTTAAGAAAATCATGCTTGACCATTTAAAACATGCGTTGCAATGTCACATTGCTACATGGTTGCTAGGGTGTTCTGAATGGTTGCCAAGTAGTTACCTAATAGCCCAAATCAAAATATGTGAGCCTATGAGATTTTTTTTCACCCATTTGTTTTGTCCGCCATGCAAAGTCTAATAATTTAGAAAAGTAATAGCACACAATATGTGTGTGTATAATAGGGCTGCAACTAACGATTATTTTGATAATCGATTAATCGGACGATTATTTTTTCGATTAATCGATTAATCGGATAGAAACTAAATTAGATTTTTTTTTATTATAACTAAATAAAACCGTAAATCAGGGTATTTATGTGTAAAAGTGTACTTTAAAAAGTGCAAAAGCCACACATTGAGTTTTACTAATATCAATATTTGCATTGTTTTTAATGATAATTGCTGATGGCAAGTTGACAAACATGATTATTGTTAAAAAAATGATATCCAACATATTATGTTTTAACACAATTTTTGTTAAAACAAATTTACACAGACATGTTGTTCAGATGTGAATATCTGAACTAAAAACAAACTAAAAACATCTAAAATATATAATTCATTTAATTTTTATTTAAAATTAATTATATATAAGGAATATAAGGATAAAGAATATAATATATATTATATATAATATATAAAAGAATATAATATAAGGATAAATTGATTAAATAAATATAGAAAGACTGAAAACAATTGTGTGAATGTAGAGCCGCAGTAGATCGCGTTTGAAAAACAATTAAAACTTAGTCGACAAATGCTATAAAAAGAGAACGGAATGGAGGTAACGTTACCCAGCAAGCTAACAGGCTTGAGTAAAGGACAGGAGAAATTATGCATTAGTGCACAAGCATTCGCTGAAAACCACTGAGTACAGTGACTAAAAAACAATATTTTACTGCTGCTGTTATTAACTGCCTTTGTATTTAATGCTTCACTTTGTAAACACCGTTTTAATTTAACCTATTTCTGCGGTAGCGCTATTTTAATCCATCACTTACGTTGCGAGCGAACTGATTGGACAACCTGATGCTCGAGACAAAATACAGACATCCCGGAAGTCCCGGGAGTCTCCCGCATATTGATTGCGGCCCTATGATTGCGGCTCCCTGATGCCCGCGAATTAGTTCAAACTCCCGCGCATGCGAGACAGAAGAGACTGCTCCAAACCGTGTAGCGCGCGCGCTCGGCAGAGCGCCTGAGGGAGAGAGACCTTGCGTGTGTGTGCGTACCAGTAAACGCCCCCCGTGACGTAAGCAGACCAACTAATCGATAATGACATTCGTTGACAACGATTTTCATAATCGATTATAATCGATTTTATCGATTAGTTGTTGCAGCCCTAGTGTATAATATATATATATATATATATATATATATATAGATATATATATATAGATATATATATATAAATAATACAGTACGAGTTTAAAGTGCCACTATTATGCTTTTTCAAAAGCTCCTAATTTTGTTTTGATGTCTCCCACAATAGGCATTATTCAACACGAACCTCCATCGCAAGAACGTTTCTCAATGATACACTACTCATTTGTAGAGAGATGTTGCAACTGTAATTCCTCAGCATCAGCATTTAGGCTACAAGTGTATGTCTATCAACAATGTATTCTAATTTATTGTGGTGCACATGCGGGAACTGTATAAACTGTACCAATAACAGTGCATGCATACATTAGCCGAGCTCTAGCGTGAATGACTGATGTAGCAAACGTTTGTAAAACAAATCTTTCTCCATGCTTTATCTTTCCTCAAAGTAGTGAGAACGACAGACAATCTGCATTAATAGAGAGTTTTAGGTAACAGTGGCTCACAGCTGCTTAACAGAAGTAATTCAGTAAGACAGTAATAACGTGAGTTAGCAGGTTAGCTGGAAACTTTCACATGTTTTGTGCGACACCTTTAAACTTGTTCTACAGAAAAAGGCAGACAGTCTAGAGTTTCTAAGAGATAAAGACACGACTGGGGACGCTGTAAAGCTGCGCTCCTGGCACTATACCATGTGGTTGCTTGGCAACATCTCAATTTAGCCGCAAAGTGGAGGTGTTTGAGATCGTCGCTGATAAATATTGAGCATGATGATATCTTGATCTCCACCGACCTGTTTTGTAGAGGGTCATCAGTGTTTTGTTCAGGTTTTGAATCTATTGCATAGGTTCAGAACGAGGTAAAATGGTGCCTTGCTGCACAATTACACCATTAAATTCGATTATTTTTGTAAGGCGCAGAGTTTGGGGTGGGTTAATTGAGCTGAGAAATGCTTGTTCTGTGAGAGACCACAGGCTTGGAAGTAACTGATCAAGAGACTACAGATCTAATTAGTCATCAGGACACAGACCGCAATCTGATTGGACCTCCTGATTCCACCTGAATCTGATTAACTTTACACTCCTCGGCTGTGTTCGTAATGTACGGGCTATTGCATTCAGTGCAGTATTGTACTATTTTTCAAAAACGTAGTATGTGAGACAATATGCAATGCACCACCATGCAAGAAATAAAACGATGCAAGATGCAATATGCAACAAAGTTGGAACAACCCGAGGGCAAATAATAAAACATGACAACTAGCAGATTTGGTTGCACATTTTTGACAAACACAACATGTCATCCAGATCTTTCATGCATGTAAAAATGTCCACACTTTGCACAGTATACATGCAAACACCTTGTACTATTTTTGCAGCATCTCGTGTGCAGCTTGTGAGTATCTGACTCATGGCAGGTGAACTCTCGGATTCTGGCTGCTCAGTGAGGTTTTGAGTCCAGCCTGCCTCTTCTTCAGATGTTTGATCAGAGGAGCCACGAAACCTTTACATCTATCAGACTGTTTGGACTGGGTGGCTCTGGTCTATCAGGCCATCCAGCTGTGCTGAGAGCTTGTTCAACATATCTCTTCTATTTACAACAGCACAAACCAGGGCCGCTTTGTGCTGTCTAATAATTTTTCAAAAAAGTAGTATGTGAGACAATATTCATGCAGCATCTCTTTTGTTTTTCACAGAAGAAAGAAAGCGAGTTCGGAACAACCCTAGGGCAAATAAAACATGACAAATAGCAGTATTGGTTGCACATTTTGACAAACGCAGTACATCATCTGGATCTTTCATGCATGCAAAAACGTGCACACTTTGTACAGTATCTCCATGCTGCAAAGATAGGCAAAAGAGGATTTTTGCCTTAAAAAAATAAGCAGATAAAATATTGGGTGAGAAAATGATTGATAGTACAAATATTACTTAATGTAATATTTTACTGTCAAAAGTGACTTAAAGGGTTAGTTCACCCAAAAGTTATCCCATAATTTACTCACCCTCAAGACATAGGTGTATATGACTTTCTTCTTTCAGCCAATACAATCTGAGTTATATTAAAAAAATATCCAGGCTCTTATAAGCTTTATAATGGGAGTGAATGGTGCCTTACATTTTGAGCCCAAAAAAGCACATCCATCCATCATAAAAGTAATCCATACAACTCCAGGGGTTAATAAATGCCTTCTGAAGTGAAGCGCATGTGATTTTGGACACAAAAAAAATCCATATTTATAACTTTATAAACTATAATATCTGGCTTAATAATAATAACAAGCTGGACGATGACTTCAAGGTTTTCTCAAGAGCGGCTATACACTCACCTAAAGGATTATTAGGAACACCTGTTCAATTTCTCATTAATGCAATTATCTAAATCAAACAATCACATGGCAGTTGCTTCAATGCATTTAGGGGTCTGGTCCTGGTCAAGACAATCTCCTGAACTCCAAACTGAATGTCAGAATGGGAAAGAAAGGTGATTTAAGCAATTTTGAGCGTGGCATGGTTGTTGGTGCCAGACGGGCCGGTCTGAGTATTTCACAATCTGCTCAGTTACTGGGATTTTCACGCACAACCATTTCTAGGGTTTACAAAGAATGGTGTGAAAAGGGAAAAGAATCCAGTATGCGGCAGTCCTGTGGGCGAAAATGCCTTGTTGATGCTAGAGTTCAGAGGAGAATGAGCCGAATGATTCAAGCTGATAGAAGAGCAGCTTTGACTGAAATAACCACTCGTTACAACCGAGGTATGCAGCAAAGCATTTGTGAAGCCACAACACGCACAACCTTGAGGCGGATGGGCTACAACAGCAGAAGACCCCACCGGGTACCACTCATCTCCACTACAAATAGGAAAAAGAGGCTACAATTTGCAAGAGCTCACCAAAATTGGACAATTGAAGACTGGAAAAATGTTGCCTGGTCTGATGAGTCTCGATTTCTGTTGAGACGTTCAGATGGTAGAGTCAGAATTTGGCGTAAACAGAATGAGAACATGGATCCATCATGCCTTGTTACCACTGTGCAGGCTGGTGGTGGTGGTGTAATGGTGTGGGGGATGTTTTCTTGGCACACTTTAGGCCCCTTAGTGCCAATTGGGCATCGTTTAAATGCCACGGCCTACCTGAGCATTGTTTCTGACCATGTCCATCCCTTTATGGCCACCATGTACCCATCCTCTGATGGCTACTTCCAGCAGGATAATGCACCATGTCACAAAGCTCGAATCATTTCAAATTGGTTTCTTGAACATGACAATAAGTTCACTGTACTAAATGGCCCCCACAGTCACCAGATCTCAACCATAAAGAGCATATTTGGGATGTGGTGGAACGGGAGCTTCGTGCCCTGGATGTGCATCCCACAAATCTCCATCAACTGCAAGATGCTATCCTATCAATATGGGCCAACATTTCTAAAGAATGCTTTCAGCACCTTGTTGAATCAATGCCACGTAGAATTAAGGCAGTTCTGAAGGCGAAAGGGGGTCAAACACAGTATTAGTATGGTGTTCCTAATAATCCTTTAGGTGAGTGTGTATATTATATTATATTATATGTATATATGTATATATATATATATATATATATATATATATATATATATATGAACTAAATTAATAACCTTTTTTTTACAACAAAAATGAAACATCACTGGACTTAAGCTGGACTGTGACATTATTTTCTTCAGGAAACAAACGTTGTTGCATTATTTTCCTGCTTTATCTCTTTAGCATTAGCATTATCTCTGTAAAGCTGCTTTGAAACAATCTGTATTTTAAAAAGCGCTATATAAATAAAGGTGACTTGACTTGGCTTGGTTTCCGGTAACGGCCGTATGCGAGTCTAGTTTTAGCGGAAGAGTGACCTCTGACCCGAGGCATGACCTCTGACCCAACACATGATGTAGGAGTAGCGTAAGCTCAGGTGAGAGTAGAAGCCTTTCTCGGGTTTCAAACAAATACAAACTCACGCTTCTCCCACATTTCTATTTTAAAAATTCTCGTTTTAGTCTTCTAATCTGTGACCGTTGTTTTGTTTCGATCTATCCTCTGCATTACCTCGTTCGTCAATATGGAATGTTTCTGGTCAGAGGTCACGCTTCCGCCGGAACTCGACTTGCGTGCGGCCGTTACCGGAAGTGATTTTAGATGATAAAATCTCTCGCATGGCTTCGCTTCAGAAGGCCTTTAATTAACCCCTGGAGTTGTATGGATTACTTTTATGATGGATGGATGCACTTTTTTTGGGCTTTAAAATCTAAGGCACCATTGACTCCCATTATAAAGCCTGGAAGAGCCAGGATATTTTTTAATATAGCTCAGATTGTGTTTGGCTGAAAGAAGAAAGTCATACTGTACACTAGGGATGTGACGGTGAAGAAATTTTCCCACTGGTTAATCGACATGCATGGTAATACCGGTATCACCGGGGGACGTTGGAGTTTTTCCCTCTTTTGCACCTTGCTTTTATTTTCGCTAATTCAAAAGTGAGAGTAAAATGCACATGGCCACAAGGGCATTCAAACCGGTGCGGAGCAGAGCGAGCGTTTTCAATTAATTCCTATGGAAGTTGCGCGTGAACACACTCTCACTCCGCACCATTATGAACTGAACTTGAAATTACAACGGGAACATGAATTTTTACATTCAACAACAATGAAAAACTCTGAAGCTGTCTGGCCTAAAGGTGCAAAAGGTCTGGGAAACAGTTTTTGATCTAATGAAATGCTATTAAAATTATGGTGATGTCAATCATTAAATTAAGCTAGGTTTTTATGGAGCTCATAAAATGAAACGCATATAGATGTTTCAGTTGGAGCTTTGTTTTTTTCAATGCAATTTGGGGTAAAGTCAATACATCATTCCTTAACGACACTAAAAAATTAGTTTAACAATGATGCCCATCCTGAAATATAACTGAGTTAAACGTGGCCTTCTTTCTTATGTTATGTAAAGTATAAGTGAAGGCACAAAAATAAACATGATTATCTATTAGGTCATTAAGAAGCCCAGCTGAGCCCGTTTGCTTATTTCAGACCCAACAAGTGACCCAGATTTTGAAAAAGAAAGCGGGGCAATTTATAACAACGGGGTTCATCATTTGAAGCATTACATCAGTGTTCTCTGAATGGACTATACTGACAGCTAAATATGACAGGATGGATTTATATATCTGTCCTTTCACATTGACCCTGGTCAGCTGGATTATCTGTTACAAAACCAAAATGAAACAATCTAGATTTATCAAAGTTTACAAGGTTAATGGCATCATCAAAACTCTGAAATTATTTCAAAGATTTGAAGGCAGACAGAACAACATGTAAGGTCAACACAAACTGTGAATGATCATTTAGTCGGTCGGACAACTGTTCTTGACCAAAATAACCCGCTGTATGGATACAGCTAGTCAAATACTGCAGGTTGTAACAGTAACAACAACAACAACAACAACCAAAAGTACATCAGTTTAAATTTGAGCGTTTATTAAAATTGAGTATTGTTATAAATACAAATGTTTTGTATCAAAATGTTCAACATTATTTTATACCAAATATTACTTATAGGCCTTAACATGCGCGCCAGTTTTTCAATAGGCCCTACTACATTATATATAAAATTCAAGAGAATATGCGTGAACTACATTAAATATCATTTTTGTGTTCCCATTTGATCAAATCTCAAATCACCCTCACAGCAGCACAAGTTTCTTGTAATTTGATGCAATATAATACAAATAATATTGTAATAAATGTATAAAAAAAGAAAAATATAAAAAAAGAAAAAAAAACTTTGCAGGATTTACGTCAATGATGACCGTAAAAACACGTCATAGTTTGTGAAAAGGATCCCTGAGCGTCAGTTTTTCAATAGGTTATATAAAACAAATTCAAGATAATATGAGAATCAGATGAAAGACATCAGTTCTAGCATTAGCATTCATCCACTTGCGCTCATGTATGATGTTATTTCCATCCATTTCTAACTGGTCTGGCGGTTTTACTACTTACCTCTGCCACATTTTTGCTTCCAGTACAATCATTCGTCGCGTGACACGTGACGTGAGTTGTGTTCGACTTGAAGCGACATCAAAGTATCGCGAGAGCGATTCAAATGCATTTGGAGCTTCTTCACTTTAATCGCTCTCGCGATGTTTTAAACGGCGTCTCCGAGATTAAACTTCCGTTGGTGAATCAGTTCAACTCGATCAAAACGCTGATTCGTTTGCGTCATCGCTCTAAAATATTCGGAAAAGTGAATTGACACAAGGAGATTTGTCTTGTATGAAAATAATTAAATCCAAATGTAATTAGGTAAATATTGCTGTTTATGACTGTGAATTTTTTATATTGGTATATAAACATAAAAAATAATAAACAAATAAAATAATCTTTAAATTAAAGTAATGTGGAAAAACTTTTTTGTGGTAATGTTTTAAGATCTGTAGAGTACAAATTATAGTTTTTATTTTCAAGGGGGAAAAAAGTTAATATTAGACTTTTATGGTAAGATGGCCCTCCCAGAATTGACCCAGAAGGCTCCGGGGCGCCATGTAGTTAAGTCTTATTATATTTTAAATTTATTACGAAATCATTCATCTTTAATTAAAATATGGTAAATTAAATATGTAAACATTCATATGCCTGTATATAAGTCAAAGAATACATTTATTCTGCTTTGTCTGTCATCGGTTGTTCAATTATTTAGCTAAATTGTGAAAACAATTTGAGTATTTTACATTAGTGACACAAAAAAATGCTAATAAAATTGATTTCACAAGTCATTTACCCAACATACATTATATGTGAATATTATGTAGTAAAGTGTAATTTATTCCTGTGATCAAAGCTGAATTTTCAGCATCATTACTCCAGTCTTCAGTGTCACATGATCCTTCAGAAATCACTATAATATGATGATTTGCTGCTTGAGAAACAGTTCTAATTATTATCAATGTTGAAAACATGTCTTACACGGTCACTTTTGATTTGATGTTGCCCGGACCCTTCAGGCGTGGAGTTCGTGAAGACACAGAGAAGTGTTGCATTCTCCCAAATCCTGCTATTATTGTGTCAACCTGTTGTAAAACCTCTTCATTTACTCTCAAAGCATGGATATGATCAAAGCAGCAAAGTGGACTAATGTAAAGAATTGTTTAATTGTTGGGGTTTGACTTATTGTTACTGTTGTTTTTTCTTCTAATAATAGAGTATATATTGTGCTGTATTTATGGTTTTGACAGAAAATATAATCACAATCTGAAAAAAAAATTATATATATATATATATATAGTATATATAACTATATACATACGCATGATTATACTTTTCAGAGGGCCGACATTTCTATATTTAAAATCTTTTTTTTTTTTATTGATTTCATGTAATATTCTAATTTTCTGAGATTTTGAATTTGTGGTTTTCATAAACTGTAAGCCATATTAATCATCAAAATTATATATTTCGATGATTATGGCTTATATATATATATAAAATCACAGGTGAAATCTGAAATGTGGATTTACTTAAATATTGCCTGATCTTGCAAATGTTTTTATAAAAATCTGATGGTTGTTTTATTTTTAGTTGTTTATTATATTATGTTATTTTATCACTTCTACTTAAACTTATTGTACTTATTCTTACTCTAAAATTCTACTTATATTATTTCAAGTAATAACATTTTATTTTTATGGTTTTAGTTGACAATATTACCCTGTGACAGTGTTTTTTCCCCAAGATTTATATTTTTCTGTTTTTGCTAAACATTTAAATATGTATCAAGTATATGGTCCGGCTGTTAGTTAGTGATAAAATAAGGAGAACATTTCTTTGTCGTCAATTTGTGTTAAGAACATTCAAGCGATCAATCACTAAGTGGAAATGTTACGATCTAAATAAACAGAAACAGGATAATCTCGTCTGTCATTAGAACACATTTCAGTCGAGGGCCTCCATGGTATAAGGAATTTTATTTAACATTTTCATGTAATTTGATGCCTGCTAATGTACACATTAAAATATTAAACTTCACATACTTTAAAAGGAAAAGAAAGTTATTTTCCCACTTGCAATAATTACAAACTGCTGTCAGTCTGACAACAAACGATTGTGCCGTAGTTCAGCAGAAACTGCAAAGTTGCGAATTTTTCACGTTTTATATATATTACAGTTATCTACATACTTGCGTTCATCTCCTGCCACACGTATATGCATATACAAAGTATGCCAAAACAAAGGACGTTATTAATAACATAGTCATTTTCTGGATATTCAATGGTTTAGAACTTCCCCTTATCCAGAAAAATCAGAAAATGACATTTCTCGCTGAAAAAGCCTGCAAGCAACACTGGGATGCTTCGAGGTCACTGAGGATTGTGTCTCAGAGCTTCACTGGGAAACTTCACAGCTTTAATCATCTCCGTAACACCTGCCGTATGTTTACACAATGTAATACTGTAGTGAAAGACCAGCTGATGCGCCTGCGCTGTGGATATTCTTTAATGCACATTAACGCAAAGATTTCGGAGTACAATACAAACAGTTTAATCGTGTCATTAACAATCAGTAACCACTCCTAGTTAGAACATTTCTGCGTAAAGAAACCAAGAAACACTTATAAAACAGTCAGTCGTAACAAAATAACTGGTGTTCTCATTGCAATAAACTCATAAAAAAAGAACCACTTTTTTATACATCATATTTATACAGGAATAGCTTCGAATTGGATTGTTAACCAAAGGAAGACACATTGCAAACATCGATTTCACACAAATTGCATATGTTTTTCTCTCTAAGGTGGTCTATAGGTTAGTCATTTACCTAAGCTTATTTGCATGATAGTAAAAATTGCATACAACATTAATTGTGAAGCTCGTAGCATGAGTTGCTTGACATACAGCACTTTTTTAGGCAACTGTTAAAGCACATGTTTCCATTTAAAACGTTAAGACACTTCTGATTTTACTGCCCATCAAAATTACATTTATAAATAGAAAAAAGATCAGTAAAACGAAAAGCGCCAAATGACGGAAGTGCTCCGAAAACGTAATTACATCAGAACGCAAAAAATAAATAATGCAGGACGATGATGAGAACCGAACGAGGTTGTGATTCACATTTGAAAACTGTGGAATTCCAGGATTTTACAGTGACCAAAGTTTTGCAAAATAATCTAACATCGGCAGTGCCATATAGTACAAGGCATTTGTTGGCATAGTTTCTTTAAGACTGTATACTTTTTTACAATTAATATATGTCTATGTATATATATATATATTTATATTTCTTCAAAGCAAATAACAATAATAATAATAATAAGATTTCCCCGGTTTCCCTGCAGGTCATAGGGATCCAGAGACTGAGCGATCCGTCAGATTTCAGTGCTCGACTTTAAATTAAAGCCTTCGTCTACCCCTCGTCTCCAATTTCATGCATTTTCTTTTCTTTTTATATAAAAATCCAGTTAACATCACATACGTAAACATCAAAGTCTATCAAACTCCATTGACTTCCTTTTTTTTTTTTTTTTTTTTAACCAGCAGTTTAAAATCAGTGTAAAAACAACAGATAACAAGTGCAGTCGGCAAATATCCACAGCAACATACCGTTCGCTTAAAGGAATAGCTCATGTTTTCTCACGCTCATGTCATCTTACAGTGATCTTTGAGGAATATTTCTACATAATAGAAGTGAATGAGAACTGGGGCCGTCATAAACACGCACTGATGCGGCTTCAGATATACATGTACTGTTAATAGGATATAAAATAACTCATACCGTGATATTTTGGTTATTTGAACTCGGAGTGTTTGATCATTTTTCTTGAATTTCTTGAATTATCTGAACTATTGGTCCAATAAGTTAATAAAATAAAATTAAAAAAATATATTAAAATAGAGTGTAAAATTCTTGTCTAATAATTTTTTGCACTGATATCAAACGTATTAGTTTGTTATGAATAATTTGATCTTTCGGTTTGAGTACTTTACAATTAAAGTAAAATCAAATGAGTTGCATTTACAGCAAACATAATCATACTGTTATGTATATATATATATATATATATATATATATATATATATATATATATATATATACACAGTTACTGTGCTATAAAGTGTATGGACTTATGACTACTTATAATGCTTTTGTGCATTTTGAAGCTTGACAGCCCAAATCGCCATTCACTTCATAAGAAACTGGTTTTCAAAACCGATTTTTCTTCATTTAAGAGTGAACTAATCCTTTAAGTTTTTTTTTTATTTTTTATAATTTTTTACATTTTGTGTGCAGATTATTAAAATGATGCACGAGTCTTTACAGTGAAATAATCCACGCATTACAAAAACTGTGAAAGTGAATCATCTGTGTGTTATTCAGTCTGGTGTAAAAAGTCTTACAGTTTCACAGACGAGCGAGTGAACGAGATGAAGATTGGGATAGTCGAGGTCCGTCACTCTTTGGCCTCCTGCTCCGTTTGGGCCGGTCCCATAGCGTGCGCTTCGTTCGCCAGGTGTTCCTCCAGTTTAACGGAGAACATGGAGTTGTTGGTCTGAATGCTCTCGTCCAGCTCGGTCATCAACTCGCTGTCCTTGAAGTCCGTCAGGCCCTCGTCCTTGTGGTTGAAGTTCGAGGGGAACCCCACGGGCTCTTTCAGCTTGCCGGCGTGGTTAATGTAGAAGCGCTGGTTCTGGAAGAACTTGATGATGGTGTGTTTGGGCAGGTCGAGCTGAGCTGAGAGTGTGTGTATGGCCTCCTCGTCGGGATACAGGCCCACGTCCTGAATGAAGCTCTGCAGGATCCCCAGCGCCTCCATTGAGATCCGGTTAGTTTGGCGGCTCTTGCATCGGTTCTCGTCCTCCGACTCGGCGGGTGAGGCCATGGAGGGCTGTCGGGGGGGCAGGCGAGGGCCCGTCTGCTGCAAGGGCTGCTGGGATAGCGGAGGCTGGGAAGGGTGAGGCAGGGGCAGCTGGGCTTGGAGCTGAGAGGACGGGTGCTGATGAGTCTGAGACGCATGACAAAAGAGAAGGTTTCAATCAGTCGGAAATATACACTTTATAACATCTTTAAGAATGTATTTCTTTGAAGTTTTTACATCGATGTCAGGCTTTTTCTCTCTTGGTTTTGTGTCCATTATGTCAAAATAAAATTAAATAAAAAAATTAAATTAATAAAAAAACAAACACAAGGGAAAGGGTCAATCAGTCGGAAATATACATTTTATAACATTAGTTTTGAAGTGTTTAAGAATGTATTTATTTCAAGTTTTTACATCGATGTCAGACTTTTTCTCTCTTGGTTAGAGTCCATTATGCCCGAAATAAAACTAAATAAAAAAATTTAATTAAAAATAAATTAAAAAGATTAACATTGTTTAATAATTTGATCTTTTGTTTTGAGTCCATTACAATCAAAAATAAAATAAAATAAAATATAATAAAATAGAGAAACATTGTTGTTTAATAATATGATCTTTTGGTTCGAGTCCATTACAATCAAAATAAAATAAATTAAAATAATAAAGTAAATTAAAGTAATAAAGTAAATTAAAGTAAAGTGAGAAAAAAGAAGAGAGAAACACCGTTTAATAATTTGATCTTTTGGTTAGAGTCAGTTACAATCAAAATAAAATAAAGTAAAAGGTAAAGTAAAGTCAAATAAAATAAATGAGAAAAACATTCTTGTTTAATAATTTGGTCTTTTGGATTGAGTCCATTGCAATCAAAATAAATACGATTTTTTTTTTTGCACTGATGTCCAACTTATTCATTTCTTAGGAATAATTGAATCTTTTATTTGAGTCAATAAAATAAAACATTTGTTTAATATTTTGAAATTTCCGTATTGATGTCAAACTTAATTTGTTAAGAATAAATTGATATATTGGTCTTATTCCATTATGGAACTAAACTAAACTAAACTAAACATTTAAGTTAGAGTCATTCATTCTATAATAAAATAAATAAAATAAAAGGAGATGATGAAAAGATTTTCCAGCAAAAATAGCCATACTGTGATTAATAAATGATGATATATGATTTTCTTCACATTTTACAGCTTTACCTGCTCTCATTAAAGTTCACCGTGAACACGAACTCTTTCATCAGAATATTCACATTAAAAGTGGCGGTCTGTTGATTGCTTATCAAGCCCTATTGAAACGCTGTAGCTCAACACGGTAAACACAGACTCATGGTGTGTGTGTGTGTGTGTGTGTGTCCTGTGAGAGATGTGCTATCAGTGTCTGTGTTTAGGCCACTTTCACATCGATCTAAACACATGACACATTTGCTCTGAAATGTGCCATTGTTTGTGAGTTTGGGCCATTGTCGCCGCAGCTGCTGCTTTCCATACACTATACACACGGCTTTTCCTGGGACATTCCCAAAGGGAACGGGAATGCTTGATAACATTTTTTGCAAATCTCCTGATAATATTTCAAAGACACCGGAATATAATAGGCAGAAATAAATGGGACATGAGCAAGTACAAGACATCAAGGTCAACAACTGGCATACAGTGCATTAAAGTTGAAGAGTCATTTTACACCGAAACAAACACTGAAGGAAATGAGTTGTGTTTACTCATCAAAAAGCGGATTCTTAGCAACATGTCACACCTAAAAACTCTTTAACCAAGGTAAAAATCACAGTAATGCATGGCATTTTGTATTTTATGGCTTTACTTTTCAAAATAAAATAAGATAAAATAAAATTAAATAAAAGACATTCGTTTATTCATTTGATGATCTGGTTTGAGTCATTTACAAATAAAATAAAATAAATTATTGTTTACTAATTTGATCTTTTGGTTTGAGTAAAAAAAAAATTATATATGGAGTTTATTTATATATAAGAATTATTTATAAATTATATGTATTAATCTGTTTCATAATTTAATGCTTTTGCACTGATGTCAAACTTATTCATTTGTTAGGAATAATTTGATCTTACAGTAAAAGGTAAAAGAGGTAAATAAAAGGTAAAAAACAAACAAAAACGTTTTTTTACAGCATTTTGTATTTTATGGCTTTATTATCCCACAGCATGCATTTATGTTTATGTAAATGCTTGTTAACACTTAACAATAAGGTCTCAATTCTTAATAGTAATGCATTAGCTAATGCAATAATCTCTGTTAATGCTGGGTAAAATATATAGAATTGTTCACCGTTTGTTCATGTTAATTCACAGTGCATTAACTAATGTTAACAGATATATCTTCTGATTTAGAAGTGTAGTGGTAAATGTTAAAAATGAACATGAATGAACAATTGTAAATGCTAGCTAATGTGAAACGGTGTTGTAAAAGTGTAAGCAAATGCTTTAGTTTATCAGCCTGATCTTTAAACCGCAGCAGATCTCCGTCTTAAGTGCTGAACATGGAAGTGAATAAATGTTTTTCTTCCTGCATAATATTTTCTTGGAATGACCATATGCTTGCGAGTAAACAAAATAATATCTGATCAAATACGCAGCTGTAACCACAAGAACTTGGGGAGTTTTGTGATTAAATTTAGATTCTGAATAGTGATGAATTTATCAAAATAGCTAGCTGTCCTTAATATCTAAATGCAGACAAACGATGTTGCTAATGACTGCTACGCTTACATAGCAAACCTCTCTTCAAATGATCAAAAGAGTCCTAATTAGACATGTTTCTGGTCAAATAAAACAAAAATAAAGGCATTACCACAGTTATTTAATACATAAACCCTCTTCCATTGAATTTACAACAAAAACAGCTAAATAACTAAACCTTAATCAGTGTAACGGCATATTTATTTCTGACAGGAATGATTGTTCAATGGATTGTAATGTTGTTTAAAGTCCCCCTGCGATGAAACTCAAGTTTCTAATGTTGTTTATATGTGTATATGGTGTTGTTAATATGCTTTAAGACAAACCATGTGTAAATTCATAAGTCGACAGCATTGCTGAGTATTTTCTCCTTAAAACTGCAGTGAACCAAAGACAGTCTCAAAAACACGCTTTGAAATCGCTGGTGTTTCTGACGTCACAAACTACCTTGTAACCAATCAGATCAACGTGTGATCGTCAACGAGTGGATCTCTGAGTGAGTGAGTGAGTGGAGGCGGGGCTCATATTCATAGAGCCGCGCATACTAAATGAGGCAAGGGTGTCGAGTTACATTCAAGATATTTTAAGGCATGAAGAAAGTAATAAAATGATTGACTACAGGGGGACTTTAATAACACACCCATTATCCAGCCGAAGAAACTCCATAAAATAGTTTTGGAAGGTGTGTTATGAAAATGACATGATTTAGGACTATACACAGCCTGGTTTTATTGGTGTTAAGTGAAGGTCTATGGCGTGTGTGTGTGTTGTGTGACTGACCTGTAGGGTGTGTGTGTTACTGACCTGTAGGGTGTGTGTTTGTGTGTGTTTGACCGACCTGTAGGGTGTGTGTGTGTACTGACCTGTAGGGTTTGTGTGTGTGACTGATCTGTAGGGGGTCTGTGGTGTGTGTGTGTGACTGACCTGTAGGGTGTGTGTGTGTGACTGACCTGTAGGGTGTGTGTGTTTGTGTGTGTGTGTGTGTGTGTGTGTGTGTGACTGACCTGTAGGGTGTGTGTGTGTGACTGACCTGTAGGGGGTCTGTGGTGTGTGTGTGACTTACCTGTAGGGTGTGTGTGTTTGTGTGTGTGTGTATGACTGACATGTAGGGGGTCTGTGGTGTTTGTGTGTGTGTGTGTGTGACTGACCTGTAGGGTGTGTGTGTGTGTGTGTGACTGACCTGTAAGGTGTGTGTGTGTGTGTGTGACTGACCTGTAGGGGGTCTGTGGTGTGTATGTGTGTGTGACTGACCTGTAGGGGGTCTGTGGTGTGTGTGTGTGTGTGTGTGTGTGTGACTGACCTGTAGGGGGTCTGTGGTGTGTGTGTGTGTGTGTGAGAGACACACCTGTAGGGGGTCTGTGTTGTGTGTGTATACGTGTGTGTGTGTGTGTGTGTGTGTGTGTGAGAGACACACCTGTAGGGCATCTGTGTTGTGTGTGTGTGTGTATACGTGTGTGTGTGTGTGTGTGTGAGAGACACACCTGTAGGGCATCTGTGTTGTGTGTGTGTGTGTATACGTGTGTGTGTGTGTGTGTGTGTGTGTGTGTGTGTGTGTGTGTGTGTGTGTGAGAGACACACCTGTAGGGCGTCTGTGTTGTATGTGTGTGTATACGTGTGTGTGTGTGTGTGTGTGTGAGAGACACACCTGTAGGGCATCTGTGTTGTGTGTGTGTGTTGTGTGTGTGTGTGTGTGTGTGTGTGTGTGTGTGTGTGTGTGTGTGTGTGTGTGTGTGTGTGTGTGTGTGTGTGTGTGTGTGTGAGAGACACACCTGTAGGGCATCTGTGTTGTGTGTGTGTGTGTGTGTGTGTGTGTGTGTGTGTGTGTGTGTGTGAGAGACACACCTGTAGGGCATCTGTGTTGTGTGTGTGTGTGTGTGCCTGTCTGTGTGTGTGTGTGTGAGAGACACACCTGTAGGGGGTCTGTGGGCACATGCATCAGGTGAGGTGGTCTGTCCACATGGTGTTGCTGTCCTCCGTTGCTCTCCTGCTCATATATAGCATCACGCTCCATCTGGGACAAACTCAGGAACCGGCGGATCATGGAAAGGTTCTCCCAGAGTGTGCGGTTCTCCGGGGACGGGTCTTCTTTCCAGCGCAGGAGTTCACACAGCCAACCCTGCAGGAGAACACACACAACACACACCTCGATTTATTCATGTTTGTGGACATCTCTTCTGCTCACCATGGCTTTATTCATTCAATAAAAAAACAGTAATATTGTGAAATATTATAATGTAAAACAGCTGTTTTCTATGTGAATATATAGTAACGTGTAATTTATTCCTGTGATCAAAGCTAAATTTTCAGCATCATTACTCCAGTCTTCAGTGTCACATGATCCTTCAGAAATCACTATAATATGATGATTTGCTACAAGAAACATTTATGATTCTTATCAATATTGAAAACATGTGTGCTGCTTCATATTTTTGGAGAAACTGTGAAAATATTTATTTTCAGTATTCTTTGATAAATAGAAAGTTCAAAGAACTGCATTCATTTGAAATAGAATTTTTGTAACATTATAAATGTCTTTACTGCCACTTTTGATTAATTAATGCATCCTTGATGAACATTAGGCTTTATTATATATATATATATATATACACACAAACACACACACACCGGTATATATATATATATATATATATACACACACACACACAGGTATATATATATATATATATATATATATATATATATATATATATATATTTTTTTTATTATTAATTAATATATTTTTTATATTTATATACACACTTTTTTAGGATTCTAATCATTTTGTATACATATATATATATATATATACACATACACACACACACACTCACTCATAAAGAACATGAACATTATATTCATGAGTATATTAACCTCTCACTCAACTTTAGAACTAATTCAGTACAGACATTTAAAAATGTAAATATGCTAAAACTTAATCATTTTTTAAGTACATAGTTTGATCGAATTGTTAGGCAACTGGAAAATGAATCAGAACTGTTAGAGGCCATTTTATGCCCTTTTTTTCAAGTCTTGATTTAGTTTCTGGTCTCTACTTGAACAGGTTTTCCTGCTTAAATGTTGATTATTTTCCTCATATTCTCCATTGTTGCGGCTCCTCTCTTCCCAGTCTGTCAGTAACGCTCTGTTTACTTCCTGTCTCTATGAAGCCCCTCCTTCTGAAAAGCACACTGTGCTCTGATTGGTCGGCTGGAGCAGTGTGTTGTGATTGGTCGAGCGCTTCGAGTGTGTTTGGGAAATTAACATAATTCTCAACTCAACCAGGCCCCGCCCCTTTATTCTGCGTATGAATTATTATAATGAGGAATATTGTGACGTGTTCGTTCCCGGAAGAAACTCAAGATTACAATGGAGGCGTTTCAGGGAGTTCAGAAACACTGATATGAAGAATAACTTTTTCATGCTCAAAAAGCAACATTACACACTAAAGAAAGATGAACATGGAAAAAGGCATAATAAGTCCCCATTAAATTCCTATAATTCACATTCCAGCAGTAAAACGCCAGTTTTAGGAAAGGGAAAGAGTGTTTCCAGCAGTTGAGTCCTGGCACACTTACAAACGTGATGCTGTAATCTCCAGGCCAGTGTGTGGCAGCACCTTTCATTTGCACAGGATTACCCAGCACACACACACACACACACACACACACACACACACACACACACACACACACACACACACACACACGGAGCAGAAGCCAGAGCCACACCAGAGCGCTGCATGGCAAAGATAACTCAGCATTTCTGTTGTCCCATGTTCCTGCTTCTCCCGAAAGCCATGTGAAGCCCCAGAGAGAGGCTCATCACAGCTCACCTTGTTCCTCTGCCACGTTTATTGTCACATTTTGTTTTATTTGCAGGCGCAGGGATTTGAGCTCCGTTCCTGCTGTGATGTCTGTACTTCAACACAGTTCAAACACACACCTTATCGCAGCCATTAAGCACACTATCGTAAAATAATCCTCAATCAAACATCTGCGGATAAAACGGCAAACAAATCCCGCTGAGCCAAAGAACGAGCCACCGGGAAAAAATTTAATAAATAAATCACCGTGCAACCAAACCGTAAAGAGTCAACAGAGGTATTAGCATTAATGCTGCAGCGTTATAGAACAAACGCACAACAATAAACTCTTTTACACTGGACAGCCACACTGATAGTGTAATGCTCTCCGGGCCTTGAAGACCTGAAAAAGCGTTTGTATTTGTCCAATTGCATTTCTTCCACTGTCTTACCATAAACAGAGAGTCTCCTGCATACGGGAGCATTACTAGGAGTTGTTTGGCCAATTCTGTCAAAAACTATAAAGGATAATGCGTATTATTGAAGGATATGGAGACAGAAAACTAGTCATGTATTAACTAACACTGACTACAGCTTGGCTAGTCATGATGATAAAACCTACTGAGGGAAAGTAAATTGCTCTTTAAAGCAGTTAGTGGTTTCATTATGCATCAACTTTGTTTGTCGAGAAGTAAAAATGACTAATATTGAGTCAGAAGTTGACGTACAGTAAGAGTACAGAGCTATGAGAACTATGTGGAGAACGTCTGAGCTCATGAGATCTTTTGATGAGAAATGGTTTCAATCACTTCTGAAGCTCCTGATGAGAAATACACACAAGATTTTATATATATGAATATATATATATATATATATATTTTTTTTAATGAATAAAATAACTAATACAATTAAACATACAGGTGAAACTCGAAAAATTTGAATATCGTGCAAAACTTATAATTTTGATGATTATGGTTTACAGCTTATGAAAACCCCAAATTCAAAATCTCAGAAAATTTCAATATTACATGAAATCAATTTAAAAAAGGATTTTAAATACAGAAATGTCGGCCCTCTGAAAAGTATAATCATGTATATAGTTATATATACTAAATATATTAGTTTCACCTTTTAATTTGAATTACTGAAATACATGAACTGTTGCACGATATTCTAATTTTTCGAGTTTCACCTGTAAATAATAATAAAAAATGATAAAATACCTAGCTAAAAAAATTAAATAAAAGAATCATGCGTTTTATTTTTGGTGTGAGATGTGACCTGGAATTTTTTTCTTCCTTTTTGTGAGAGAATAATGTTGTATCCATATGAAAAAATCACTAGTGAAATCCATCATTTATTTTTATTAGACAATGAAATGGAAATCAAATGGAGATGCTGTAGTCTTCAGATGTTTGTCCTGAAACCCCAAAATAAAAAAAAATAAAAAATCTATTAAATATGGCTTTTATTAATAAGTCAAATTTAAGTGAAACCAATATAAATGTTATTTTATTTAGTCATTTTATTTTATTATAAAGTCACTTTTAATTGATAGATTTAATTACATTTGACAAAGAAAATAAAGCTTTAAGATTTTATTTTATAATCATTTTATTATTATTTGGTTTTTATTTCATTTCTAAAAACATCAGAGGACTTCAGCATCTGTATTTGATTTCCATTTCATTGCCTAATAAAAATAATTGATAGATTTCACTAGTAGTGATTCTAGTGAATCTCAGAAGAAGAAGAAAACATATACAGGTCACATTTCACACCAAAAAATAAATACATTTAAAAAATAATCTTAAGACTTTAATCATTTTTCTTCTCATTTTTTAATATATTTCGGTCACCAAATAAATAAATAAAATACATTTTATTTTATTGATTCATTTAGTGAACAAAATATATTTTATTTTAAATATTATTTAAAAAAAATATTTATTATACATTTTTTTTATTTATTTGTTTATAAATATGAAATAAGAAAATGTTTTTGACATGAGTGGGATTCACCCATTTACAGCTCAACTTTACACAGGTATGTTACCCAAACGTCCATAAAGACGGTGAGGTTGTGTGACGGGTCAAGCGGTGCGGGACGAGCGGGTCCACCAGAGCCTACATTGTGTTCGAGGTATAAATAGCAGTGGTGCATTCTGATCAAAATATTTCTCTTGCACACAATGGCTGAATTCATGCGTAAGATTCACCCAACTAAGCAGGACAGTGTGTGTGAGGGCCGAGCGGTCACAAGCTGCCAATGAGACACGCACAGGACACAACTGTGAGAGAACAGCGTGGCGTTTATGTCCCTCGCCCTGCCCGAGATGCCAGCGAGCACATTAATAACCTTGGGATTGAGTTCAGGAGCCCCAGACAGTTGCGGTTTTCCACATCACAGTCACATGGCACCATCAACACCTTTTTATTATCTCATTTTCTCCTTATCGTCCCCTCGCTCACCCCGTTCTGCCAGGACTCAGACTCCTCTGAGACCATCCCGGTCTCAACTCGCACCAGCATCCCAGTTCATATACTTCTACTACGCACTAAAACTGTGTACTTGGCTAGTGATGGACAGGAAAACTTTCCAGACTGTAGAGACTACAGTAGTTCTGGGTTGTGGGAAACGTACTTCCTGTGGTTTAAACTACTGATCAGTATTTAAAGTACAGTCGAGAGACCCATCAAGAAAAAGCGGGAGGCTACTTTAAGGTGAGAAAATCAAAGATATTTAAGAGGGCAATAACTTTCTAACTAAATAACAAATCATACTTTTTTATGATACCAAGTAAGTGCGATGGCATTAAACATCATCTGAGCAGATCAATTTACATTTTATAACACCAATATAACAAGAAAAAAATGGAAAGGAAATAATGCTGAGCAGATTCTCAATCGAGTAAGATTTTGAAAGGCCAGAAAATGTGATCATAAATCACAATATTAAAATAAAGATAAATAAAGCATGCATTGTCCTTAAAATTATACTAAACATAGAAAAAAAAAAAAACTATAAAACTTTAAAAAAAAATTACAATTATTTATTTTATTAATAAAAACAAAGAAAAATAAATGACTATACATTCACACATTATATATATATATATATATATATATATATAGTATAATTATAAAAAAATAAAGATATATTTTAAGATGTTATAAGAGAAAAAAAAGAAATATATTTTTAAGTTATTTAAATATTAACAACAATGCACGTGTTATCTATATAACTTATACATATCTGTCTACATACAGTGCACCTCAAATTACACACACACAAAAATAAACTTCCGGACGCTATGTCATATTATAGTTGAGACGCACTAATCCTAATCTTGCGCACTGTATGGTTTGTATATTATGTAAATGCTGATGTCCGATCAGCTGATATCTTTGTCAGCACTGTCTCCAGATCAGTGCTCTGCCCTCTCCGACACGGCCGTTCGCTTATCAGTCATCACATCGTTCACTGCCTTTCTCAAACAAGTCAGCAAGTTTGGCTAGAGATACGGTCTCCATTAAACAAACACACAAACTCCTGGACTGTCGCTCACACGGACGCCTGTCAAAAACCGCAGTCTGGGGGCAGATGTTAAACAGCCATGCTTTCTTTTTCACTCTTTTCCATTGTTTTTAAATAAAGATGCTAATCCATTGTTATGGCTTCAGTCTTGAGCGCGTTGAAGTAAAAACAAAAGTGAGAAACAAACATCTTGATGTCAGGCAGAGGGCTTCAGTGTTCAACAGACAAAGCATTATTGTTTCCTTCTCTACCGCCCCTCCTGAATCTGGCACCGGCTCAGCTTTGGCAGACAGTGTCATGCAGATCAATTCAAAAGATAATACAGTATGTTCAAACCTGTTTTCGTCTGCGAGCGAACGCGTGTGGGGTTTGCGGATGTATGAGTGAAGGAATTGGACCCGCCGTATGCGCGTCAAGTCCATCTGTTGGCTGAAATATATTAATGCGTTCGCACAGCATATGTGAATCTTCTGCAACAATAAGCAAAAAAAAGAAAAAACAGGCCAAAAATAGGCCGAGAACGGACTGCCTTTTTGGATATCTTACTATGCAAATAGACTGGCTCCCAGTATTTATTCAAATGGTCTTGGCGTGGAGGAAGAGAAAATGAGGCCAGAGCCCCAGATGAACTCTAAACACACAGAAACACATCCGTTCCTCACAGATGTGGTCAAGCAAACACTCCTCATGCCTTCATCCTCAGGCTGCAAACATATTTCATGCATCGCAAACACTAACTGACCTCCCAACTCAAGGGGGCGATAGAGAGCGTCTTAAAACATCTGTGCCATTACACTATTCACGGCAATGATTCCACTCAAACTGTTGGTTTGCCATGAACGTATTGATCTGGAATCACAAAACTAACCGTAGAATAATTACCTGTTCATTCACGTGGCTAATTAAAGATATTGTTTAGCACGTTCATGTTTCTCAACATATGTCAGGCTGTCGTGTGACGTGTACCATCTTGTGAATGTATAGAGCTGTTTTTGTATTAAAAAATTCCCCTCGGGGATCAATAATGCCTGTCTGTTTGTCTATCCTTCTATATAAACATCTCTAGCCAGAGACAAAAGGGTTGTTACATGCAGGCAAACCTGATAAACAACATGCATGACAACATTAATAAGTTCCCTTTCACTTTTCTGGAAATTACAATACACTGCGCCCACAGAAAGTATTGCTTAAGAAAGCTTAAGCCACAATTTCTAGATTTCTTGATAGTTCTAGTCATTGCATTAGAGATATTGAAAGTATCAATTGTTTATTGTAAATATTGTGTGCACTTTCAGAAAATCCTTTTAAAATACTTTGCTTAAAGCCTTTATGTATAATATCTTATTTTAATGCATTAGTTATGCCTTGTAATGCACCTCATAATGCATTGGTTAAAATTATTCATGTAGACCATACATAGTTGTAATACATTAAAACACGTATCTATTAATTGAACACGCCTTTAGAAAGTATAATGCATTAAAACACTTTACAAACAAACAACTTCAGATGTAACAAGGAATCTGTAACTATTATAATGCATTTAACTTTGGTTACAATTATTTATGAAAAGATATAAATGCACATTATTAATATCTATACGAACATTCTCTGATACGAACCTCCTATGTGACAAAGCTTAACTGTACCCCAAAACAGCTGAAAATACCTTCATACATTGTCAATAACTTTGTCTACGAAATATTTGCAAGGAAAAAGCAGGACCTGTCTTATCTGTTGGCCCGTAACTAGGTTAACATTATCAAGGAACCTGATTTAAAAAAAACAAACACACAAAAACAGACCCAGGTTGATTGCATCAATTCAAACAAAGAGCAATGAGTCTGCAAGGAGCCCTCGACACACAAGCAACCTATGAGAAAAACCCTAGTCCATTAATTATAAGCGTGTGATTGAGATTTAATTCAAAGCTGGAGTTTAATTGCTAATATCAGAGAGTAATTAAGCAGATAAATCATGCCTGATCTTATTGAATTATAGATTAAAACTGCATAAAACCTGCAAATTGTACATGTCAGCTCCAACAGCACTCTTAATTAATTAATGTACAAGTTTGCTTTAAAACAGCAAAAATATATCAAGCTTTTAAAGCATCTGAGGAACCTCAATTACTTTACGTTGGTCAAATATAGCGCAGGATCATCGAGGGTCATAGAGGTAGACCGATTTTAATACAATGCAACTATATACACACTGAACAAAATTATAAACGCAACACTTTTGTTTTTGCCCCCATTTTTCATGAGCTACACAAAAGGCCTATTTCTCTCAAATATTGTTCACAAATCTGTCTAAATCTGTGTTAGTGAGCACTTCTCCTTTGTCGAGATAATCCATCCACCTCACAGGTGTGGCATATCAAGATGCTGATTAGACGGCATGATTATTGCACAGGTGTGCCTTAGGCTGGCCACAATAAAAAGCCACTCTAAAATGTGCAGTTTTACTGTATTGGGGTGGGGTCTGAAAACCAGTCAGTATCTGGTGTGACCACCATTTGCCTCACACAGTGCAACATCTTCTTCGCATAGAGTTGATCAGGTTTTTGATTGCGGCCTGTGTAATGTTGGTCCACTCCTCTTCGATGGCTGTGCGAAGTTGCTGGATATTGGCAGGAACTCGAACACGCTGTCGTATACGTCGATCCAGAGCATCCCAAACATGCTCAATGGGTGACATGTCCGGTGAGTATGCTGGTCATGCAAGAACTGGGATGTTTTCAGCTTCCAGGAATTGTGTACAGATCCTCCAACATGGGGTCGTGCTTTATCATGCTGCAACATGAGGTGATGGCCGTGGATGAATGGCACAACAATGGGACTCAGGATCTCGTCACAGTATCTCTGTGCATTCAAAATGCCATCAATAAAATGCACCGGTGTTTGTTGTCCATACATACGCCTGCCCAGACCATAACCCCACCGCCACCATGGGCCACTCGATCCACAACGTTGACATCAGCAAACAGTACCTGTACAGTGAAAACCGGGATTCATCCGTGAAGAGAACACCTCTCCAAAGTGCCAGACACCATCGAATGTGACCATTTGCCCACTCAAGTCGGTTACGATGTCGAACTGCAGTCAGGTCGAGACCCCGATGAGCATGCAGACGAGCTTCCATGAGACGGTTTCTGACAGTTTGTGCAGAAATTCTTTGGTTATGCAAACCGATTGTTGCAGCAGCTGTCCGGGTGGCTGATCTTGGAGGTGAAGATGCTGGATGTGGAGGTCCTGGGCTGGTGTGGTTACACGTGGTCTGCGGTTGTGAGGCCGGTTGGATGTACTGCCAAATTCTCTGAAACGCCTTTGGAGACGGCTTATGGTAGAGAAATGAACATTCAATTCACGGGCAACAGCTCTGGTGGACATTCCTGCAGTCAGCATGACAATTGCACGCTCCCTCAAAACTTGCGACATCTGTGGCATTGTGCTGTGTGATAAAACTGCACATTTTAGAGTGGCCTTTTATTGTGGCCAGCCTAAGGCACACCTGTGCAATAATCATGCGGTCTAATCAGCATCTTGATATGCCACACCTGTGAGGTGGATAGATTATCTTGACAAAGGAGAAGTATATATACACCTAGAATAATAAATTAAATGTATAGATTGATCCTTATTAAAGCGGCAAAAGTTATTCAGTCGAGAGCAGTGATTGATTTGTATTTTGTTGTTTGATTAAAATTAAATGAAAAACTGCAGTAGATTTATTGGGCTTCTGTCACTTTAAGACCTAACCTCACGATCTCAAACACATCTGATTTTTCCCAGACTTTTTAAATCATTAAGATGAGGCTTACTTGCCAAAAACTGCTTTCTGTGCGCACGTTTTTGGTGTGTGATTGCGTTCTCTTCTGCTTCTTATTGCGCTTAAATGGTTTAAAAGGACTTCATTTTGATATTGACGAGCATTGTTAGACCGCTGAGACAGAACAAGCAACAACAACAAAATAAACTTTTTAAACTTTATCATCCTAACGAACATCAAACAAAGCGGAACCTAGTGAAGCGCTTCAGAGCAGCATCAAAAATATCAAATAATGGTGGGACATTTTGGCCATTTATAATTGTTGGAGGGGACTTGTTCTCATGAATCTCTATGGTGGTCACAAGGGTGAGTAAAAGGTGCCAAACTTGCTCGGACATATAGGGACAATACATGTCCAAGAGGTTGCAGAACACAAGAAGGGAGAGAGAAGAGCAGGGAAACGAGAGCAGGTCCGGACCGCCTCTGTACGCCGTGGGCGAAGGCTTTCTGACGCTGTCATTGGCTGCAGTTAAATTGAAATATTTCTCAGCGTGTGTCAGAAGCATGCAGAATGGTAATTATGACAGATCTGATTAAGCGGGCGAGTCGGGGGCCGGGCGAGGCGGCTCCGGGCTGCAGGTGCGACCTTGTGCATTCCTGCGTGTGTAAATAAAATTAATTACAAGCATGGGGGCGCGCGGCGCGTGACATCGCTACGTGCGGGGAGTCCCACGGGGGGGACCCTAATGGAATATTTTCCCGGAGTCTAATAATACAGTTGGTATTGACTTGAGGTAATTAGGGGGATCATTAAAGCCGCTTTTCCCGGCGTATTTGCCTGCCTGATCAGATTAGCGAGAATGGGCCTCAGAACAAGCCCTGTGTGGTCTGACAGAGGAGAATGAGAGAAACCGGGCCACCTCTAACACTACCTTACATGCAGAGAGAGAGAGAGAGAGAGAGAGAGAGAGAGCTAACAGATGGAGAACAAGCAAGAGAAAGACAAGACGCAGGTCACCGCAACAGAAACAAGAACCCAATCCGTTTAACGGCAAGGAAAAAGGTTCGTTTGGAAGAGAGCGCTGCGATAAATCAGACGCGAAATTAATTTCCCAGACATCTGGTCTCTGGTTCACGAATATTGTGTCTTTAATAATACAGGGGAACTGCAGCTGTTTCCCAGGCAACCTAATAACCAGGCAGCCAGATAAATAAATAAATCAATTAATAAACAGTCATGGCCCTATTTCAGCTCTCCGAGGCCCGGCGCTCCCATCTGCCTCACACACGCCCCTGGGAGACAGCGAATTCATAACCGTAAACAAACAACTCTTCAAAATGAAGCACGATAATGAAAAATATATATTCTCAGTGAAATTATAGGGGCCGGTAGTACAGGAAGAGGGAGGACCGATCTTCCCTATAGGAGCGTAATTTCATTTGCATCCGGCTTTGGGTTCTCGTGTCTTAATGAAAGTAAATGCAGTTGATACATTTACATCTGCCCTCTCTTTCTACTATTATCCCTCTTTTGGAAAGTCATAAAACACTATCATGAATTTTGTCTTAATGCTTTCGGAGCAAACAGGAAACAAAATAAATAATTTGACGTCTCCCATTCACCACTATAGAAGCTGAACATACTGTGATGATGACTGGCCTATACCGTTTCTATGTGATATGTGAAAAGAGTCCATATTCTTTAGTTTAAATCACAGCATTGAACTATGATTTGTAGGAAAAGTCTCAGTCTCAATTCACCAGACAAAAAAACCTGTACGACACCCCGAGTGCAGGATGATGTCATCAATATTGTCTGTCGCTTTCCTGGAAGAGAAAGACTGATGTTGCCATTCGGACTGCAGGTTAGCCGATGACCAATACAATATCTAATACAATTTAATAATAAAAATATATATATACAGACACACACACACACACACACACACACACACACACACATGCATACATACATACCAGTATATTTATATATTTTACTTTTTAAAGTGTAGAAATAAATAAATGACTAATACATTATAAAATGGCCAAAAAACACTCAATTTGAAATCAAAAACTTTTTTTAATTATTAGAATGCTTAATAAATGCTGAGGTTATTATATTGGCAAGGCAGTGAAAACAGCATGAGGGAGACATACTGAATCTGTTAATCAATCAACAAGCCATGGTTATGATCTCAAAATAGCCAAATATCTGCAAATGGACGATATATCGGGGAACCACCAGCTAAAATTACAATTACAATTTTGTATCGATGTACACCGTCTATCCAGCAAATTTTAATATCTCTCTCTCTTTCTCTCTTTTCCGCGACCCACTGTCGCCCCCCTCGAGAGTAGCGAGCCAGGCGCTCAGTGACAGATGGCACAGCCTCCTCTACCCCCCCTTCACACACAAACACACACACACACACACACAGGCCTATCGCCTGCCCCCCTGTACTGCGGCAGATCACTGACATTCTGTCTCATTAGAGCCCTGCTAATTACCACAGCCTCTTCCAGGAGAGCGAGAGACACCGAGGCAGACAGAGAGAGAGAGAGAGAGAGAGAGAGAGAGAGAGAGAGAGAGAGAGAGAGAGAGAGAGAGAGAGAGAGAGAGAGAGAGAGAGACAGGTCACTAAGGGAATGGCTCTGGGTTCTGAAGGGCTTGTCATCTGACAACAGGGGCCGCGACTGTATTCACCATCAGAGGGTGTCAGCACAACTCCCATAATGCCCTTCTCTCTCTATTCTCTCTGACTGCCAGTTCAGAGCTGTCATGTCTGTATAAGTGGTGTTTGCTAAGTCATACGTCACTACTACTATTGCTCATAGTCAGAGTTAGGAATAACAGACCTCTAAGCCTACGTATTCAAGTCAGCATGAAACCATAACTGCCCTCATTTACGTAACACTCATGATTCATCAATGCATGTTTTTCCAAATGATATGTTAAATATTAGTATTCATCATTTTTCATTAAACTTAAATTCACTTTCTCCATTTCATACTACCATTCAAAAAGTTTGGGGTAAGTACGTTTTTTTTATACATTTCAGATTTTTACTGTATTTTTGAATAAATAAATCGGAACCATAAAAATCTAACCACTCTTTTCAACAATACTGTAGATATCCTCAGAAATGCATTATATTATATAAGATTTGTGATCAGGCTTCATTAACTTCGAAATATGCACCATATGAATGATACTTTGAACAAAAATTACAAACCGTGTGAAAATATCCTGCACTGAAGAAGGAGGAGAATTCAGCACTAAGCTTGCGTTCACCTCCAAAACATCAGGATTTCTCGAACACTGCACGTCGAGCGCACAAATGAACAGTTTTTGCTTTTCTTTTTCAGTCTACAGGCTGCAAAAACGCTGGTTTTCTGTGCTGCAGGAGGAGAAATTAATTGAAATGCTACTCGGAATATGAAAGTGCCACCAAATAGATAAAGCCTGGCACTCTCGTCCTGTATGGATGTGTGCCCAGAGAGGGGGACGGCATGGCTCCGATCCAGTGCCCATCCCCCAGTAAACAGCACACACACACACACTCCGTACACGCAGCTACATGAGTAAGCAGGTACACACGCTCATACACACACGCGACGGTTCTCTTTAACCCCCTCAAACTAGTGTTTACGGCTTCTAAAGCCCAGGGGACGAGCGCTCTCATGGAGGTTAGATCTGGGCCGGTTCTGGAGCCTCGTGGCGTCGGAAGCCAAACCCGAATCCGGTGCCAGATCGCTAGCATGTGCTGCGGATAGAGCTACCTCCGATTCGGCAGAGGATTCCTGCACTGGATGAATCCGCCACGCAAGATAATCATAACCATACGGCACAATGCCTCGCAGGACACGCCGTGCAGGACCAACAAACCAAACAAACACAGTTGGTGGTCACACTTTGCAATAAGGTTCCATTTGTTTACTATATTAGGGTAATATAGTTTACTACTATATATGCTCAGACCAAGCCGGTCTCTCTCTTGAATCCAAGTGTGACTTAAACTGCAATTCACCGACTGGCCACTAGAGACAGGCTCCAAAACTTTACAGCAGAAAAAAACGTGTTAACAGCCTGGTACGAAAAGTGGTTTTGGTCTATATAGCTAATTTAGCCCCTCATGACAACTGTGAGGGGGGTGAATTTTTTACTACTCATTCGTTTAAATTATATTAAGCCTTAAAGTTCTGTGTAATTAAGGGTGTGGTCACTTGAGTGACAGGTGGATTGTCGCTGATGTCACTACTAGTCGTTTGTCTGCTGTCTGTGAGCGTCACGTCACCTCAGCTAATCCGCCTCGCTACACATGTTCGTTTACCCGGGAGTGACGCTGCCAAGATGGCGACGGCCGGCTCCGCCCACTTTTGGGCTTCAAAAATGCTCTTCAGAAACAATACGGGTGACGTCACGGACACTACGTCCATATTTATTTACAGTCTATGATTCAGACTTGAAGTTCGGTTTGCGGACCAAAGAATTTAGTCCTGATTTACTTAGCGTTCACATTGTCATTTTACACCGTACCTTAAAGGCACAGGGATGTGTTCACAACCTGATCGGTTGGCTTTTATTATGTATATTTTACGACAGAATATCCAAAACAATGCTGTGTTATGGACTAAATGCGTGAAGTTACATATGATGGTATTTTGACCAGCTGAGAACTCATGAAGAGACAGCGGCAACGTAGACCAAAAGAAGATCTGCTGTGAGGAGACGCGGTTCTGATGCGTGTACTGAACTGTGATGGGCAGGTATGATTGACCATTTGTCCTTTTTAGGGTCGCATCTTCTGACATCATGTCCTGTTTTTGGTTTGTTTACATGTCTTTGGTCCGTGTTGTGTTCATATTTCATTCGAACCGCACCAGAGTTCGTGTGGAAGTCGATCGACACTCATCTTTTCAGCCTCTCGGTCCGCTTGTTTGGTGTACCAGGGTTCAGATGGCAGCGTTCACACTCATTCAAATGAACCGCACTAACATAGCAATCGCACCAGAGTTCATTTTAATCCAACCAAACACGCCGAGTGTGAACACACCCTTAGATAACACGAATTAACAATGAAAAATGCTTTCTTAATTGGTTCATTTCAACATTTACTAATAGATATTTAAAATTAAAAAGTTGTATCTGTTCATATTTAATGGATCTGAGAGGACATTAGGGCCAAATATGTTTACTAGACAAAACTGAGAAATGCAGATAATGCATACATTTCAATAGCAGTCTTTTCAAGATTTAAAACTCACAGACACTAGTCAAAATCGTGATTTGATTAAGTTTACAGCCTTACTTTTGATTTATTCACCCATTTTTCAAAATTCCGTGACATTCCACATTAAACTGTAAATTCCATTTTTAGAACCAGATTCTGCAATTCCGTCTGTTTTCCCACATCACAGAAAATATAGAACCCTGTAACATGTACTAACAATGAGCAGTTGTTAAATGTTAACAAAGATTAATAAATACTGTAACAAACGTGAGTTAATGACTCTCTAACTAACACTAACAAATGAGACCTTATTTTAAAGCGTTACCCAGTCTGTCCTCCAACGCATTTCAGAAACCATAAATTCGACTTCAATAAAAAACAATAAACAATCCATTTTATATGCTTTTCTACATTCTGACAAACAACAATCTTATGTTGCATAAAAATGCACATTAAAGGCTAGCACTTTTTGCATTTCATGTCACTGCACTCCTATTGTTTTCCTAACTTCATCTGTGCATTTTAGCATTCATGTGCATCTACAGAGAATGCTGGGAAATGTAGTTTCGACCTGTAGCATATTTTCAAGGAAGAATGATCACTTGTCCTCATGAACAACTAAACTAAATCGTACCAATCAGCATAACATTTATTTTTAAATTCTGGCCAATCCATGACTCTTTAAATGACACGCCCAAATTTGAAGCGTTTCCCAGCGCTAATTACGACACCGAGACGGGCTCTTGTCTCGCACACGGCATCATTCCGACGCGTTCGGCATCGGAACTCGGCACCGGCCGGTCATTGAGCCGTCGGCCCCGTGGGCCCCGTGGGGGGGGGCTGGGAACGGGAAGGAGGGGGACCAGCTGCCCGGGGAGCGCACATTACGAGATGGAGCCGGAGATAAGTGCTCTCCCAGGCCCCTTTCTCAGCTGCGTAATTAGCACAGTTCTTATCTGCTGCTCAATTCACATTCACACCAGCCATGAATGAAGCACACAGGCTCAGGCAGGGCTGGAGAGAGACACAGAGAGGGGGCTCTTTTCTCTCAAACCAGCACTTTATACCACAATCTTACTGGAATAAATGCCCCGGTTTGTCTTTTCTCTCCTCCACCCTTCTCGGCTTTGAACTCCCTTCGACAAAAACAGTGGTTTGTGCATCAAACTGTAATTTGGTGAAACAAAAGTATCTGGCACCATAATCAGTGCAATCAGCAAAAACCTGCTGATATTTCTAGATAATTTAGAGCTTTTATTCGCGTTTTCCCCCCACATCAGATGTAATTCTGAAAATCTTTAAGTGTGCACATAGATATGTGAAACCTTTAATAATGGGGCTCGCCGTGCGTTTCTTTAATTAGTTTTAATAGGCTAAAACAGACGGTAATGTCTCTCACAGAGGCCTGTATTCAGCAGAAGGCTGTTCACTATGTGAGATAACGGTGTGGTCGTTGCACAGCTGAATTATATAAACACATTTGTTTTATGTTGCAACACTGTCTGCTGTTCGCAAACCCACAATAAAGCGGCGCAAGTCATTAGGCGCTGCGCAACCTGAGTGCGAGGCTTAACAAAGCTCTCCTTTTACACTTTTATCTTGCTACCTGGGCCTTCTTTAGACTGTACACATAAAATGTTTGACATGTTTTGTCAACCAGACGAGCGATTGAAGCATGACAGGCTAGTGAAAGTGTGTGTGTGCGAGGTTTGAGCTGTACCTGGCTCTTGGAGGCGGCGACCTTGGCGAACATGGCCTGGGACACTTTGGCCCTCTTCATCTCCTGCTGGATCTCGTCGTAGATCGACGAGTTGATGTTTAACACGCAACTCTCGGATTTACCATTCCACTCAGAGGTCAGAGGGTTGGGCTTGACCTGAAGAAAAAAAAAAAACTTCATTTCTAGTCCACTTATCAATTACGCAGAACAAGTAAAAAAATTTAAAAAATGAAAAAAATTATAATAAATATATTATCCACTTACATTAAAAATAAAATAAATACATAAATATATCCTATATACATACATATACACAGTCTTTTCTGCTCAGCAAGGTTGCATTTATTTGATCAAAAATACAGTAAAAAAACAGTGAAATATTATTACCGGTTAAAATAGCTGCTTGCTTTTTAAAATTATTTTTAAAATTTAATTTGTTCCTGTAATGCAAAGCTGAATATTCAACTCTTATGAAGCAGCACAATTGTTTTCAATATCGATCATGATATTTGTATGTTTTTTTTTTGGATTCATTGATTAACAGAATGTTCAAAATGTTTTTTTTTTTTTAATGAATCTTTTGTAACATTATTAATGCCTATTTTCACTTGTGATCAATTGAATGCATCCAAATTGATAAGTTGATAATAGATATACCCATACTGTAAATGTAGGTTTATAAATCAAGGACAAAATCATGCTTCACTTTTTCAAAAACAATGTACCATATGTCCACTCACAGGAGAGATGCCCACTGGAATTCTGGGATTCCAGTCTTCTGGTCTCACATTATTACACTCCTCTCTTCTTGGCTGTGAAGACACACACAGACACACACACGTTGGGTTTCCATGTTTCATGGGGACTTTCCATAAACAATGATTTTTAAACTGCATAAACTGTATATCATATCCCCTAAACCAGCTCATCACAGAGAAACTTTCTGCATATTTACATTTTTTAAAAACATCACTTAGTATGATTTATAAGCTATTTTTCTCAGGGGGACAAAAAAAAATCCACACAAGGACAAGGACTTCGGATATTGCCATCTTTGTGGGAACATTTTGTCGCTATAACGTAAGCAAGGTCTACTTGAACCACACACACTCACACACACTCAGAATGCTTAGATTGCTCTAGTTCCCACGATCACATTCATATCACAGTAGCTGATCCTAAAGCACACCATGTGACAAATGATTTCTGCAGCTTGCAAAGATTTCTATAACTTTTTTTTCTATTCTTTTTTTTTTTTAATATGAAGGGCCTCCAAACTGAAGAGTCTGTCTACAGCAGTCATTTACATGTGAAGCATCAGTGTCTAGCTTGAGTTATTTTGTGACCATATCTAATTATAAAGGGACGAGCGTGCACAAACTTGCACACACTGTCTGACGGTCCATTAACGTATGTGGGAAACATACCTTCACATCTGTTTTTATTGGCGTCATAAAAGCCTTGCAGCGCTGCGAGACGTGCCACCCTGCTGATTTACAGCAATCCTGCGAACATCTCACTCATATCTGTCAGCATCAAGCTGCCCTGATCAAAACACTTCCCTACATCCTTCATTTCTAATGCAAAACAGCTAATGATGGGCAAAAGGTTATCTGATCAACGGCATGTTCAGCTCAACATGCATATAAAGGCGTCATGTTCAAGGTAGGTCGGTGTAATATTTATAATATTAAATTATTTCAATACTGAAAAGTACCAATACAATAGTCAATAACACTTTACAATAAGGTTCATTAGTTAGCATGAACTAACAATGAACAATACTTTGATCAATACATTTAATTAATATTATTTTTAACATTTACTAATACATTATTAAAATAAAAGGTTGTATTTGTTAATGAACTAACATGAACTAACAATGAACAATACTTTTATTAATACATTTAATTAATATTATTTTCAACATTTACTAATACATTTTTAAATCAAAGGTTGTATTTGTTAACATTAGTTAATGCACTGTGAACTAACATCAACAAACAATGAACAGCTGGATTTTTATTAACTAAAATTAACAAACATTAATGAATACAGTAACAAATGCATTGCCCATTGTTGCTTCATGTTAGTTAATACATTAACTAATGTAAACTAATGAACCTTATTGTTAAGTATTACCCATAATTTAATTATTTGTATTTCATTTAAATAGATTATACCTAACATTCACATGTGCATTATGCTTATTATAGTAGCAAGTTGTTCACAACATACTAACAACACCAAACTCTACTGGAATCAAGAGTCAAATCAGTTGCTAATGAGGTTCAGATAGGATGATGCATATGTAGCACACTAGGTATTGGAACACAGCCATTATATGTGTGTCCACCAGTGTATCGATGTGCCCTTTCATTTAAAATTTCACCAATTTGTCCAAATATCATCAGATAATGGAGACTTTTACTGAGCGCTGTACAAGCCTGACGAATCAGGCGCAGTTGCTGAATAATCAGGTTACAGAACCATCTGATAATGGGATCTGAACAGGAAAGCAGCATCTGTTTTGCACACACACCACATACACACAAGGACATGATGCACGCAAGCGCACACACACACACAAATGCGTGCACACTTGAGTGAGCACTGATGACATTTCGGTCTTTACACATTTTGTGTGTATGAGCGGGAGTTTTCTCCCGTATAAAAGACCCTCCTCAGTCCATCACACACAGGAAGGCTTTGTGTTCGATCCACTGAGACACACTCAACTGTGTTTGAAGGAGAGCGTTCTGCATACCTTTCCTGCCCTGCATGGAGAGCTCTGAGATCTGAAACGCTTGAGGAAACGTTTAGTGCAGGAAAGATCTCAAACGCATTGATGTACTGATGCTTTTGTTTTGGTACACACCAATAACTGCAAAATCACTTCAAATGCATACTCTTGATATTTGGATAAAAGCATCTGCTAAATGCATAAAATCTTAAAATGTTTACTCGAAAGTATATGCATTTATGTACCAATACTTTTGTTATGGTACTCGCAAACAACTGTAAAAAGTGCATACTCATAACTTAAGGGTAGCATTTCGTCACTTTCGCATCTCCTTATTTCGTAATTTTTCTCATAATATGTAAATGGTAAATGGAAAATGGTAAATATGGTAAATATGTCATTACAATTGGTCACCCTTTATGTCTGTCTGTGGGTTTTGCAAATATTTAACTAATAAAAAGTATTAAAAAGATTGTGACTAAACCCTGTAATTCCATTGGCTCCTCAAACTGTCAGTCAAACCTCATAACTCCACCCACCTCTATGGTGAATGAAGTGCACTATTCTCTGCTTGTTTGCAATGCAAGGGTAAATAAAGAACTGGTTGTTTAAGTGCAGCGTTTTATTTAAGAAACACTATATATATAAAGGCCAATGTTTTATGTATACCTCGTAACTCCATTTGAGCTTGATTTTGGTGAAATGTTAATAATATAATGACGCATACAAGTGTCTGAACATATATAACTTTGACGACGTGGTGTTTAAATATTTTTAAAATAGTGTTTTTTTCCATTTCCTGAAAAGTAGCGGTTTTGGAGATACAAGGTTTCCAGCCAACAGCGACAACATTTAATAGTTGGATAAAAGCATCTGCTAAAAGCATAAAATGTAAAAATGCTTCCTCAAAGGTATCAGTACATCAATGCATCTCTACGTTAGCTTTGGTACTCACCAATAACCAATAACTAAGTCCATACTCATAATTTAAGCACATTTAAGATTTTGATAAAAGAGTCTACTAAATGCATAAAACGTCAAATGTAAAATATTTTCAGCTGTTAACTCCACTATTGATAATAAATCAAATATAGGGCAGTATAGCTGACGACTAAAGAATCTGGAATTGCATGGTTTTCTCCGTATTTATTACGAACTGAGACTGATATGCAGTCAGGTGCAAATGCATTGGTGCAGATAAAGGGTTCTGTGCGGTGTGAGGTTATAATGGTGTTCTTGTGGTTAGCGTCATGTGTGAGCTCCTGACCAACAGATTACTACAATACACTGAATTAAAGCTGCAGTGCATCATTTCCAGGCCACTAGCAGCACCAAACAGAACTACACAAATAATGACCGTTTCCAAACAGGTTTCCCCCCGTCTTCTCATTGGTCGCACACTCTCAAACTCTATTCAATTGAGTATTTCAACGTCAAAATTACCCACAGAAGCTTTAAAGTCATTTTTCCAGCAGTTAGTGGGGGTCCTCAGGACTGCGAAAAGCAAATACTCTGACGATGAATGATTAGCTCAGGTATGCTTTTCATCATTCATTATGTAAGTCAGTGAGCGCACACTAAATATTAGAGTCTGGGTGTTCAGTTCCACCTACATTTACATAAGCGAGAATACAGAATCTATTTAAACTCAACATGACCCCATTTACTTTATTAATTCACATTTATGGTCTTACTGCGAATGATTTATCAGTGCAGTAATTTTGCTTTGTCTTCCAGTAAAAATAACCAACTTAAAACATTTACTTCAGAAGACAAATGGAAAAATAATAATATATATACTATCTATCTATCTCTCTCTCTCTCTCTCTCTCTCTCTCTCTCTCTCTCTCTCTATATATATATATAATTAAACAAAAATTAAATAAGCCCTAGAAAATATAAATAGTAAATCAGTTTGATTTATGCATAAAACAAGAAAAACAATTGTCAACAGAGTAAGAAGAGAATTCAAGATATATTTTTGGTCTTTTTTTCTTACAGATTTTGCGAAGTAAAATGTATCTTGTTTTAAGAACGCAAATATATTTATACTGGGAAAAAATAGAAAAAGAAATGGACCAGAATTTTTGCTTTGTCCTCCAGTAAAAATAACCATCGTAAAGCAACATTTACTTGAGAAGAAAAATTTCAAAGAAAAAAATAAATAAAAATTTGGCTTTTTTTCAGAGAATCTATTTACAGTAAATCTACTTGATTCATGCAGAAAACAAGAAAAACCCAATTAATTCTAGATATAAAATATATATATATATAAAATTTTACTGGAAAAAGAAACAATTATTTTACAAAAATAAAAACATGCATCAAAAGGCAAAATGCATGAACCGTTTTAATTGCACAAAGAGACTCCCTGTGTGAACCTCAGTTCAGTGTGTTACCTGTACGGGGCGTAAGGGGGGGGTGCTGATGAGCGGCGCGGGACCCATAGCCGAGGCTGCGGTCAGACTGCGCTCTCTCTCGTCCTGGTAGATCCGGTCTCGCTCCGCTTCCGGCAACTGAAGGAAGTTCTGCATCGCTCGCAGATTCACCAGGAGCGACTGAGACGCAGTCTTGGGGTCTTCCTCTTTTCTGAGAATCTCTGACAGAAGACCCTAGAAGAACCACACAAAAAACAAGAGACAGAAATAAATGTATTGTCCCATTAGAAAAGAGCAATCAGCACAAGAGCAACAATTAAAACACTCTCTCCACTCCATACGTGACACGGCTATTGACCCGTCGCTAAGCTCCGCCCACCTTAGATACTCCACAAACTGAGCGGCCCTTGGGAACGAACTGGAGATTTCTAGCAAAAGTGTTTTTCAGTAAAACATGCTCATGCAGTGCTAATAATTTAATGGAGCTTATGACTTAAATGTGACATTACAAAGCCTTTCTTTACACAGAAGTTCAATTCTACAATAATGCGATTAAAACTACATAGATTGGAAATTAGAATCGAATGAAACGCTTCTCACAGTCCCTGAAAAGAGTAAAGCCTTACTTGAAAGCAACTACAAGTTTCTGCAACATCATTTCTGCTTACTATATACAAACACAAGTTGACTTTTATAAAATGTACCATTCATTAAATGTAAAAAAAAAAACATTTATTTGCATTTATGCATTCAGTAGATGCTTTTATTTAAAGCCACTAACAAAAGAGAAATGTAATTTTATTTTATTAATGAATACTTTTATTCAGCAAGGATGCATTCATTAAATTGATCAGAAGTGACAGTAAAGACATTTATAATGATATAAAGATTCTATATTAAATAATGCTGTTCATACGATTCATCAAATAATACTGAAAACAAATTAAAATATGAAACAGCACAACTGTTTTTACACTGATAATTCACTGATAATCATAAATGTTTCTTGAGCATCAAATCATCATATTAGAATGATTCCTGAAAGATCATGTGACACTGAATAGATTTTTACTGTATTTTTGATCAAATAAATGCAGCCTTGATGAGCAGTAGTTAAGTTTTGGCAAAAGTTAGGATAGGTCAGTAGCACTAAGTGTAGGTTCAATTTCCATCAACCACAATCAAAGTGTGATTAAATCCCCATAATCTCTAAGAAGGGCCACCAAACCCGCATAAACACTGACTCTGAGACGCCGCCCCGACATGCCACCACAAGCAGACATCGTTCACATGCAGAGAAGAATGTCAAATAAATATTTAAGAGCTCTGTGGAAACAAAAGAAAATGCATGTTGCAAATTCTTCACAGCGCAACTAAACACCAATCTGTGCAAACAGGCCCGTCAGGCAAAGACACGGATTCCTATAGATTCAAATGCAGGTTTGAACGCAGAACGTCACGAGACATTATCTATTATCTTCCCACTGACTCCACATCAGTCTCACACACACACACACACACTGCTGGCACTCGTCCAGGCACGGTTCGCTCTTTCTCACCTGACGACGGTTGTCAAAGCTTTCGGTTAGAATTGAGGGGTGGGATTTTACTAATAACAACTACAGCAAAACTGACAACATTCCCAGTATTTGATAGGATGTTCTGGGAGGTTTTATTTTACCACCAAATGTCATACAGATACTGCATTATAACTGCACAAAAATGCTTTCGATTAAAGTTTGTACATTAATATTTTGGGTTAAAAAGTGACACTTGATTTATTCAACCTAAATCCAAACTCATTCTGAGCTATAATTGCACAATTTTTTAAATAAATTAATACTTTTATTCAGCATGGATGCATTAAATTAATCAAAAGTGACTGTTTTTAATGTTACAGAAGAGATTCGAAAGATTTAATAAAACAAAATGCTGTTTGTTTGTTTTAACTTTCTATTCATCTTTTTTAACTTTCTATTCTTCAATTAATAAAAAAAAAAGTATCACGGTTCCACAAAAATAATAAGAAACACATCTGTTTTTCAACATCAATAATGACGTTGTTTTAAAATTTATTACAATAGAAAACAGCTATTTTAAGTTGCAATATTTCACAATATTACTATTTTAACAAAAATTCAGCCAGAAGAATCTTTAAGCATTAACGAACCTTACAGACACAAAAATGTATAAACAGTAGGGAATGTTAATCGTCAAAAAAACAGAACAATTAACTAAAAGAAACAGAAACATTAACTTATGAGTCAGATATTAATATAGTATCCTTAAATGACTTCAACTCCTAGTAGACTCGAATAATGATCAGCCATAAATCTGCAGTTACTTTGCCTTGCGTCAGTAAAAATAAATAAATAAAAATTCAATGACAGTCTTTTCTGCATCCAAATATTTTATGGTTCTTGCCTGTTGACTGAAAACCGTTTATTCAAGCTGTGCAATTTGAGGTATATCTCATGCACAATCACATACCGCAAACAATAAAGGAGTGAGTTTTTGACTGGACAATGCAATAATTTGTATGAGCAATAATAATAGTGATGTTAACACCGCTAATAAGTGTCCTGTCAACAGATTACGTGCAATGACGAAAAACAAGGTCAAAACCCAAACGCCATGACTCCAGGACATTACCTATTATCTATTGTCTATTGATGGTTAGTAAAGTTTTTGATTGAGAGATGAGTTGTGAGAAAAGTGCTCTCACTCTTTGTCCTGGACGATTGTTCTCGGTGTTGATCCCAAAACAAAAGAAGATAAACCATCGAACTATCAGCGCTCTGCTGTCACTATATTAGCAAGGCATGGTGAATTTTAATGATGTTCAGAGCGTGTAGTAGCAAACTTCACACTAACATGTCACAGCTGACGTATGGGGCTGGGAATATGATTCAGCATATATAATCATAAACAAAATCATTTGACAGCCATCTACAAAAACAGCATACTTAATGGCTCCGTTACAAAACCTGAGCCGTCTTACTGGATACCGCCTACATAGACAGCATCCAAACTGATATAAAACAGATCTGGAAAGCTCTTCACTACAGTAGTGGCCAAAAGTGATGTCCTGAGGGGATATTTGAAATATCAAAATAAAGCTGAAAATCCGAAATGCTTATCATTTCCTACAGGCTGCGATTCAATGAGATAAATGAATGTGCTGCGTGTTTCAGAGCGAAGCACTGTGTTTATTTACACACATGCAGCTCATGATCTGGTGTTTTCAGGGAGTTTGAGTCGCTTATAGGTGCAAAATACACCATTTCCCCACATAAACCTGTCGGCAACAAAGCAGCAACTTTAAGACCTCACTGCGGTTTCCCACCAAAATAAACGCTCAAGGGTTTAATGTTTGAAAATGAAGAAATTAAGACGTAAATATTAGTTGTAGATTTAAAAAAAAAAATGATTTGTTAAACATTTTTATTTTATCGGAGCAATATTATTACAATTTTTAAATATTTTTTCAAGTAATATGCACACAAAATTAATTTTATTATATATATTTTATATTTATAAATATTTTCTATTATATAAAAATATGCAATGCTTTATAAATGATGAATTAACCATTTACTAATACTTAACTGGTGATTTGTAGCATAGTTATTATAAAGTGTGACCGAATCTTCAACCCATGTAGTATATATTGTTTTATTATATATATATATATATATATATATATATATATATATATATATATATATATATATATATATATATATAAATTCTATTATAAACATTTATTTTTTTATTTTATTTTCTATACATTACTTTCCAATTCTATTTTTTTTCTCCCAAATTGAGACATTTAAATCATCTGGTGACAATTCCTGCATTTGACATATCGCGAAAAATACAAAATACCCAAATATCTTTTTTTTTCTAATTTCATCAAAAATACATAACACAAACTATAACATTTTCCCATAATCTTAGTTTTTTTTTTATATGCTGGGGTGCCAGACAGGATTTCTGTCTTTAAATTATCCACATACTGGATAAAACAGGACATTTTTAGTGAAACTAATTTTAGTGCATTATGGTGTTGTCCAAAAATCATCTAGGAAGGCAGCAATCTTTTGGAATAATTTTTGCATCAGAAGAACACATTAAAATGCTTCCTATGTATTTTTTGGAGCTCATGTGAGAGGATAAGACCGATAACTATGCTTTTTGTAATAATCTTCAACCCATGTAGTACGTTTATCTTTTCTTTCAAAAATCGCTTTATGTCGTCATATATAGATGTGTACCTGCTACCATGAGAGTAGCACCGATTATGGAGAAGATGAGGGAAGCACGAATCAGGAACGAGGAAGAGTCAATAGTGAAGATGCTGGGAACTACGACCCCGAGGAAGACCAAAGAAGCGATGGATGGATCGGATAAAGGAAGATATGAAACATGACAATGCTGGATCGGAAGAAATGGAGAGCAACCTGCCGAAAAGCGACCCCGCGTTACGACGGTAAGAGAGAGAGAAGCCCCTTTCACACAGCGCGTTGATCCCGGGGAAATCGGCAGGAAATTGCCAGAACACCTTCTGTGTGAACGCAAACACGACCCGGGATTGATGCCAGGATCGATGCCGGGTTGGGGACCTGGTAACATTGCCGTGTTCAGTCCCGGAACAAGCGCTGTGTGAAAGCCGTAATCAATGCGGTGCAGTAATGATGGCGCTTCGAGAGCGAAATCGCAGTGCATAAGCAAACTTTAGTCGCTGCTGAGACAATACATGTCACATTTAAATTTTTAAAGGAACTGCTTGTTTTTAATGTCAATAACAAAATGCTTCAAATGTTTTGTACTGCTTTTATTGAAAGTGTTTTACCTTTCTGTATTATCTGTTGGTTCAGAAATGCCACTGAATCCCAGAAAAAGATAATCAGGAAAACAGTTACTTGGGATAACACTACCGAGCATTGAACACATTTACAAAGATGGAATGGGGAGAAAGGCCAATAACATTGTATGCGATTACACACACCCGTTAGCATCTCATACTGCCATCTAGGCGTCGTTTCTGTCCATCCCTTTTGACCAAGAACATTGAAATTTTCTTTTGTACCACAAGCCATAAAAGCCTTAAATCACTCAAAATAAGCTAGATGTCCAGCTGGTCTGGTCAGACCTAAGGGTGTATGTATTGTACTGTTTGTTTCATATGTTTGATGTCGTCATTAAGTGTGCCTTACGACTGTGCCGCAAATCCAATTGCCCCACAGGGAAAATAAAATCAACTACTACTACAACATCTATGTCACGTGTCTTTACGGGTTGTGTGTGAACGCACTCTCTGATTCCTGAAATATGAGGAAGTGTGAATGAACCAAAGTCAAACGAACCCGGGTCAAACCCCAGGTCACTTTATCCGTGTATTTTCCCGAATCTCTGTTACCCCTTTTCCACCAAAAAAGAACTGGTTCGGAACTTTTTATATTTTATATCTTCTTACTTTTTATAATTAAAATTTATTTATATTTATTCATTCTATTCAAAATACTGTAAATATGTTCATAATCTGTAAATGTTTATTCTGACAAAACCCAACTGTGACCATATATTTTTATAGTTTTTTCATAGTTTTTTTAATAATTTTATCTGTAGAATTTGTATTACTATGTTTCTTGTTGTATCTGTATTTGTATATGTGCACTGGAAGCTTCAGTACCAAGGAAAATTCCTTGTGTGTGCAAGCACACTTGGCAATAAAGCTCTTTCTGATTCTGAACTGGTGCTGGTTCAAAGTTGATTCGGAGTTGGTTCAACTTGCGAACCTTCTCAGAACCTGTTTGTTTTTCCACTGACTAGAGCGCCCAGCGAACGACGTCATCACGTCACGGTGTACGTTGCCATACGTCTTAGCTAGAAACGCTTGCAAGTACAACATAACTTTGGGATTATCACTAACTCGTGTACCAAGAAGGCTTTAAAAACAAATGAAATATATAAGTCTTTTAATCTTTTCCTTTGATATGTAATCTTTTCTGATTAGCTATGTACCCCTGTCTTGTGTCTTTTTTTTCTTTCCATTTATTTGTTCTATATTGTGACTGTTTTCTTCTTTGCTTACATAATGTTTTCAATAAAAAAATAAAATAGAAACGCTTGCGCCAACTTCAAGCATAGCAATTACAATGGCGGACTACATCGTGATTCTGCAAATGTTTCTCCTGGCTTTGCGATCCTATATTATGGTCAGAAAATCTGTTATCTAAACCCGCCCCCAGCCCCTGACGTAAGCATGACGTGGTAAAAGAACGGTTCTAGTCCAGCAAAGAGTTGGTGGCGGTTTGGAACCAGTTTTCCTGGCCGAGAACCGGTTCTTTGGCTGTAGAAACACAAAGAACTGGTTCGCGCGCAGGCACCGGCTCCGAACCGGCTCTTAAAATGCTTTGGTGGAAATGGGGTATGTGTGAAAGGGGCTAGAGAGAGAGGTGTATACCTGCGTCCTGTTGAAGGCGACGCGTGCGAACACGGCCTGGGAGATGCCGGCCCTCTTCAGCTCGTCCCGCACCCACTGGTAGATCTCCACGGACACCTCGGAGTTGGAGGACACCCCGCCGTCCAGCGGCTTGTTGAGCGCACGGTTGACGGGCGGGTGGTTGAGGTACTGCTGACTCAGGGACTGCTGGGCCAGGAGACGGTTGACGGCGTACTGCTGGTTGAGGATCTGAGCCATGACCATCTGCTGACTGACCAGCTGAGGACTGATGGGAGTGGACACCAGGCCGGGGTGCAGGCCGGGGAGCTGGGCTCGAGCGGGGGCCTGGGCGCTGTGGGACAGGGGCACCGGGGACGGGGGCTGCTCCGCTGTGCTGCCCGGGATGGGCTGCTGACTGAAGCTCAGGTGGTTCGTTCCGGGAGGAGAAAGATCCGACAGACCGTCCATCTCAGCTGAAGGTGCACAAACAGAAGAGGACGCATGTCAATGCACAGGCTTTAGAATGCTTTAACTGACGAGATCATGGAAAGTTAAAGATTCAAGTTAAATGAGATTTGTGTATGTGTGCAAGCATGCATGCACGCACACGTCAACATTTGAAGTGGATCAGAAAAGTTCATTAAAGTCGTCCTAAGGCAAGAACAGGTATTGTTCAAAATTCATGTATAACTTTGAAAGGTTTTGATCAACTTCAAATGTTGAGTACTGTATGTATATGTATATGTGAAACTCATAAAATTAGAATATCGTGCAAAAGTTATAATTTTGATGATTATGGCTTACAGCTTATGAAAACCACAAATTCAAAATCTCAGAAAATTAGAATATTACATGAAATCAATAAAAAAAAATATTTTAAATACAGAAATGTCGGCCCTCTGAAAAGTATAATCATGTATATAGTTATATATGCTAAATATATTAGTTTCACCTTTTAATTTGAATTACCGAAATACATGAACTGTTGCACGATATTCTAATTTTTTAGAGTTTCACACACACACATTATATATATATATATATATATATATACACACACATATTATATATCTATAAATATATATATATATATATATATATATATATATATACACACACACACACACAATATTTCAGTAATTGATCCTAATAACAGTGAATTTTTGAAATTTCCATGCTACTGAACTTGCTTCTTCATTTAAAAAAAATTACATATTAATATAAACATGAACAAATTAAATTAGTGACATGTAGTGAAAGCATTTTTCCATTAAGTAAATATTTTTTTCCCAGTAATCATCTATGTAAACAGTCATTAATAGAGAGCACGGTAAGTGCTTTTCTCTTTTTCTTATCAATATGGTGTCGTTTGATTCATATCAACAGCAAAAGAGACAGCGGCAGATCTATTCTGAAATAAATCTTATTTTTTTTCCCTGCCTGTTCACATTCACTTAAGACTGTTTACAATGATACTTCAATTATCATAAAAAATATTTTTTTTTAGTATCAACTTGGCACCAAAGTATATATACTTTTGCCCTAACTAAATAAATGATATTTAAAAATAGAAAAAAAATATAGGACATATAACCTAAATGAACAATTGGCCATTCTAATATCTTCAAAATAAGCGATTAATTGTCCTATCACTACTCTACTATTTGATACTGATTCATTTTGTGTTCGGCATAAACACTTTTCTAATGAGCTAGACATGACCCAAAGTCAAAAAGCAAAAAGTTTCAAACTAAACGATCCTAATCAAACCCGTTCCAGCCTGCCATTACTACAGTAACCCAGTGCAACCTCTCTAATATAATGGGCCACAGTGTGTGACCTGTATCTGCATAAATTGGCAGCACTAGAAATTAGTTTATAATGTCCATGGCCAAATCATGTGAGCAATAACAACAAGCCAGTGTGGGCGCTCTGCGAAAGCAGGACATGTCTTCACATGGACCGAGCCAGAGAGACATACACTTGAATCGTCCTTTATGCTCTTAATTCTAAAACAAGGAACACAAGCTGGCTAATATGAAATTTTGGGAAAGTCTAAATATAACCGGAGCGTGTTCCACTGGAAGCCCAGAGCACGGCCTTATAAACAGCTGACTATTAGATGCGGTCCATGCCATCAGATGTTCTCTGATTCTTTTAATCAAAAGTTTTTTGTGACACACAGCCAACAAGCTGCAAAATCTGAAAATTAAAATGTCTATGAATTTAAAGAAATAAATATGCCATTCCAAAACCCATCTTTTTTGAAAAATTGACTACTTTTAATGTGCTTATTTATGCATTTTTAAAGCTTTTTGGAGATGTTGTACTAAAAAGAGCTGCATTTAGATTTAGCAATTTCTCCTTTTATTTGTTACACGGACAAATTAACATCTTACGGATTTGGAAACAGCATAAAAGGTGAGAAAATATTTTTAAAAACCGTCAAAGGACTGAAGTGATATACCTTTTTGCAACACGGGTGATAATAAACTTTATTTATATAGCACACTTCAGGCAAAAAATGCAGTTCAAAGTGCTTTACATAAATATTATATAGTAGTCAGCTGATAGAGATTAGTTTAAAGAAAACGAGAAACACAACGCCCGTCACCTACTAACACGCGTCGCACAACTCCATCACAATCTTACGGATTTTATGGAGTGCAAAAAAAGCATACCAAAATATAAATATTTCAACAGGAAGATAAAAACCAGATTAAGCGCATGGAAACTCTCCAGAGATACGCACAATAAGCACAAGGACACAAACATGTGTCTTAACTGACAGCGAGCACAAAGCCGCGGCTGTTCTTTTCAATATCAGCAGAAAGTGAGAAGGAAAAAAAACAAACAAAAACACAAAAAATCGGGTAATAATCAAAGCTCTCCCATAATCCCCCTCATTCCTGTGCTCTGATGTTACGGTATGCCTCTCAGTTATGTTTTTTGGTGTTGAAAACTGCTGGGGGGCACACACTTTTCCACGCAAATTGAAAAGGTTGGAAGAAAGCGTTTGTCGGGCCCGTTTGCAGACACAGACGGAGCACCGGAGTCCCTCGTGTGGAA